>NC_045959.1:84688355-85022954 GCF_010909765.2 Amblyraja radiata
AAGAGGAGGGGGAAGAAGAGGAGGGGGAAGAAGAGGAGGGGGAAGAAGAGGAGGGGAAGAAGAGGAGGGGAAGAAGAGGAGGGGGGATGAAGTGGTGGAATATTGCGTTGGGGAACGGGTTTTTTTAGGGGTACAGGTGAGTGATGGGATATTGCATTGGGGGAGCAGAGGGTCTGCACTTGGTCTAGTTAGTTAAGCTATTAAAATTGTTCAGCATTTCCAATCCGTTTGCTCTTATGACCAATGAATGCTTGAGATTGCAGGCATTTTCATGTAAACTGCACTTTAAATAAAATCTATCATAAATGGAACATGCATGCCCACTGAAGCACAACACAGGGTTATGATTGCTAATTTGCTGATTTAGTGATTGGTTTGAAAAACAATTCACTTTTGTTCATTGTCCCTAAACCAGGCCCTCAATTTGAAATAACTGCACATGGTGTCTCAGTTAATATTTTTTGAAGCATATCGTTTAGCAAACTAGCATCATGTCAAAAGGAAATCAGAAGCAGTTCAAGAAAGCAGATTACCACCAGCTTCTATGGCATCTGGAAATGGAAAACAAATATTATCTAACAGAAGTAGACAAAAATGCTGGAGAAACTCAGCGGGTGAGGCAGCATCGATGGAGCGAAGGAAATAGACAACGTTTCGGGTCGAAACCCTTCTTCAGACTGATCTAACAGAATCACCTCAATACACAAGGAAGCAAATAAGTGAAGAAACTGCCAGATGCAAGTAGAAATCCCAACAGGTTGAAAACCAGGTTAAGGAAAAAGAAAACATCTTATAGTTTGGAATGCAGGTATTTAATATTATCATGCTGCATTTTTTCCCCAAAAAGAGGCACTATTAACTGTACCAACCCCATTTAAATTAGCAACTATGTTAATAAAGGAGTCAAAAGTATATAGAGTCCAAAGAGTGTACGAGATCATGAGAGGAACAGATAGGGTCAATGCACAGAATATTTTGCCCAGAGAATGGGAGGAGGGAGGAAAGATTGGAAGAGTTAATGGGAACATGAGGGGGTAACTTCTTTTTCACACAAAGGGTGGTGGGTGTATGAACAAATTGCCAGAGGTTGTGGTTGAGGCAGGTATTATTGCAATGTTTAAGAAAACATTAGACAGATACATAGATAGAGTTGGTTTAGAGGGATATCGGCCAAAAGCAGGCAGGTGGGACTTGTTTCGATGGGGCATGTTGATCGGCATGGACAAGTTGGGCCAAAATGCCGGTTTCCACGCTCTATGACTATATCAGTAAATTAAATCCAATTATCACATCCAAAGAACTGAGCATTTTTGGTCTTAAAGTTTGAATTTATTGGACTCTTACACATATATCATTCAGCCATGCTGCAAAGATTGCATGAGCAGTAATTCACAGATCACAACTGTGCCAAATACACACAAAATGATCGAACGTACACAGAAAATAGAGTCAGTCAGTCGGCCCAACTCTTCCATGCCAACAAAGATGCCCATCTAAGCTAGTCCCATTTGCCTGTGTTGGGCCCATCTTTCTAAACCTTTCCTAGTTATGAACAAGTCCAAATCTCTTTTAAGTGTTATTGTAACTGCCCCAATACTTTCGCTTGCAGCTCATTCTGTATGCACCACACTCTGTCTCCCTCAAATCTCTTTTAAACATCCTAAAGACTCCCATTTAAAGACTCCATCAAATCTCTTTTAAACATTATTACTTCCCCAGGAATAAAGACTTTATGCAATCTCCTTATTTGTGCCCTTGTGATTTTGTATACCCGAGTCTTCCGTGCTCCAAGAACAAAGTCCAAGCAAGCCCAAACTGTCCCAATAACTCAGGCACTCGAGTCGTGACAGCATACTTATAAATCTTCGGTGCACTCTTTCCAGCTTAATGATGTTTTTCCTATAGCAGGGGAACCAAAACTGCACACAATACTCTAAATGTGGCCTTACCAGCCAACTGTCTTATACAACTGCAACACAATGCAACACAATGTCTCACCTCCTTTCTGACTGATGAAGGTCAGTGAGCCAAATATCTTCTTCACCACTATTTTCAAGGAACAATATACTTGTAGTCCTATGTCCCTCTGTTCTATAATACACCCAAGCATATCCGTTCACTGTGACAGACCTATCCTAGTTAGACACTTAACTGAATTAAACACCATTTGGCATTCCTTAGCCCACTTAACTATCTGCTATAATTTTTGATAACCAACTTTACTGTCCATGTTATCACTTATTTTAGTGCAATCTGCAAACATATGATCTGACCTTTCCATCCTGGGCCTCCTCCACTGTCAGAGTGAGGCTTCACGCAAATGTGAGGAACATCACCTCATATTTCACTTGGGCAATTTACAACCCAGCAGCATGAATATTTAATTCTCTAATTTCAAGTAACCCTTGCATTTCCTCCCAACCCCTATCTGGATGAGAATGTTCAAGCCATGGTTAGCAAGTTTGCAGATGACACAAAAAAATGTAGATATCATAGACTGTAAAGGAGCTGGAGAATGTCAAAAATTACAGCAGGTTGATCAGCTAGGTAAGTGGGCCAATGAATAGCAAAAGGCATTCAATTCAGGCAAGAAATATGTGCTGTTTTTGAGAAATCTCACCAGCATAGAACTTTCACAGTAGGCAATAGGGAATTATGAGTACAAGTGTAATGTCCCAGAAAATGGCATCACAGGTGGACAGGTGGTAAAGAAGACATTTGGAACACTGGCCTTCATCAGCCTGTGTATGTGTACAGGAGTTGGTACATTATGTTGCTGTTGAACAAGGCATTAGTGAGACCATACTTGAAGTATCGTGTACAGTTTTAGTTGCCCTCCAAAGGACTGACATCATTAAGCTGCAGAAAAGATTTATGAAAATGTTGCAAATACTTGAAGGACTGAGTTATAGGGAGAGGTTGGGCAGACTAGGACTTTATTCCTTGGAATGATCTTTTTGAGGTGCATAAAATCACAAGAGGCAATGCATAGGGCGAGTGCAGTTTTTTTCCCCCAGAGAAGAATATTTGGAAACGCGAGGGCATTGGTTTAAGGTGAATTATATAAAAGGGACACGTGGGCAACTTCCTCACAGAGAGTGGTGGGTATATGTTACAAACTGCCAGAGGAAATAGTTGAGGCAAGCACAATAACAACATTTAAAAGACAGATATAAAGACAAAAAAGGTTGAGGGATATGTGCTTAACACAGGCAAATGGAACCAGTTTAGTTGGGCATCTTGGATGGCATGGACGAGTTGAGCCAAAGAGCCAGTTTCCATTCAAACTGATTTTCCCTTGCAGGTAGACAAAAATGCTGGAGAAACTTAGCAGGTGAGGCAGCATCTATGGAGAGAAGGAATAGGCGACGTTTCGGGTCGAGACCCTTCTTCCCTTGTGCAGAGTTGTACTAGTGGCCAAAGGACCTTGGATGAAGGAAGAACTGAAGGAAATTCATACTGGTCAGGAAATGGTGTTGGGTAGACTGATGGGACTGAAGGCTGATAAATCCCCATGGCCTTGTGGTCTGCATCCCAGGGTACTTAAGGAAGTGACTCGATAAATCGTGGGATCATTTTCCAATGTTCTATAGATTCAGGATCAGTTCCTGTGGATTGGAGGGTAGCTAATGTTATCCCACATTTTAAGAAAGGTGGGAGAGAGAAAATGGGGAATTATAGACCAGTTAGCCTGACATCGATGGTGGGGATGATGCTGGAGTCGATTATAAAAGATGAAACAGCGACACATTTGGATGGCAGTAACAGGTTTGGTCCGAGTCAGCAAGGACTTACGAAGGGGAAATCATGCTTGACTAATCCTCTGGAATTTTTTGGTGATATAACTAGGAAAATTGACAAGGGAGAGCCCATGGATGTCGTGTACCTGGACATTCAGAAAGCCTTTGATAAGGTCCCACATAGGAGATTAGTGGGCAAAATTAGAGCAAGATTCAAGATTCAAGGGAGTTTATTGTCATGTGTTCCAGATAGGACAATGAAATTCATTTGTTTCAGCACAACAGAATATAGTAGGCATAAATAAATACAGGACAGATCAGTGTGACCATATACTATTGAATATATATACACACATAAATAATCAGATAAAGTGCAATGGGCTATTAGAATTGAATTGAATTGAATATTGAATTGAATACCTTTATTGTCATTCAGACCTTACGGTCTGAACGAAATTTCGTGCCTGCAGTCATACATACAATCATACAATAATAAACAACAATAAACACAAATTAACACCACCACAGTGTATCCTCCAAGCACCTCCTCACTGTGGTGGAGGCAAAAATCTTAGGGTTACTGTCTCTTCCCTCCTCTTCTCCCTCTGCGCTGAGGCGATACCCCACCGGGCGATGGCACAACAGTCCCGCGGCTCACCGAACCCCGCGAACGGGCCGGTTCAAACACCGCGGCCCGGGGGTGGTCGAAGCTGCCGCCCTCCAGTCCAGCACATGCAGCCGCTGGCCCGCGGCTCAACCCAGGACTCAGGTCACCGCCGCCAGAACGCCGTCCCAGCCACCGGAGCACCGTTCCAGCCCCGAGCCGGATCGCCCTCACGTGAGTACCGTTCTCCCTCGGGCTGGGCCACTCCGACGGGAGTACCGTTCTCCCTCGGGCTGGGCCACTCCGACGGGAGTGCCGTTCCACCCTCGGGCTGCGCCACTCCGACGGGAGTGCCGTTGCACCCTCGGGCTGGGCCACTCCGACGGGAGCGCCGTTCTCCCTCGGGCTGGGCCACTCCGACGGGCCACAGCCCCTCACTGGAAAGTCTCTCAGCCCCTCGCCAGGCCGCTCTCACGAGAGCGAGCTCAGGGCGAGTCCTGTCAGCTGCCTCCAGAGTCCCGAGGTCGCCAGCTCCGCCATTAGGCCTCAGCGTAGACGGAGGCAGAGAAGGGGATACGACAAAAAGGTCGTATTCCCCCGAAGGGAGAGACAGCAAGCCCCGTTTCACCCCCCCCACATAAACACGACCTAAAAACCAAAAACGTAACTAGACAAAATGAAAAAAACAACACAAAAAAGTAAAAGACAAACGGACTGCAGGCGAGCCGCAGCCGTTCCCAGCGCCGCCACGTCCGGTCGCAGCATTAATGTTCAGAGTTTTGTTTGAGTTGAGTTTAATAGCCTGATGGCTGTGGGGAAGCAATTATTCCTGAACCTGGATGTTGCAGATTTCAGGCTCCTGTACCTTCAACCTGAAGGCAGCGGGAAGATGAGTGAGTGGCCAGGATGGTGTGGATCCTTGATGATGCTGGCAGCCTTTTTGAGGCAGCGACTGCGATAGATCCCCTCGATGGTAGGGAGGTCAGAGCCGACGATGGACTGGGCAGTGTTTACTACTTTTTGTAGTCTTTTCCGCACCTGGGTGCTCGTTGCCGAGCCAAGCCACGATGCAACTGGTCAGCATGCTCTCTACTGTGCACTTGTAGAAGCTCGAGAGAGAGTCCTCCTTGACATACCGACTCTCCGTAATCTTCTCAGGAAGTAGAGGCGCTGATGTGCTTTCTTTATAATTGCATCAGTGTTCTTGGACCAGGAGAGATCTTCAGAGATATGCACGCCCAGGAATTTGAAGCTCTTGACCCTCTCCACCATTGACCCGTTGATATAAACAGGACTATGGGTCCCCATCCCACCCCTTCCAAAGTCCACAATCAGTTCCTTGGTTTTGCTGGTGTTGAGAGCCAGGTTATTGTGCTGGCACCATTTGGTCAAACAGTCGATCTCACTTCTATACTCTGACATCTCCATACGTCCCACAACAGTGGTGTCGTCAGCGAACTTGATGATGGAGTTCGCACTATGACCGGCTACGCAGTCATGAGCATAGAGTGAGTACAGCAGGGGGCTGAGCACGCAGCCTTGAGGTGCTCCCGTGCTGATTGTTATCGAGGCTGACACATTTCCACCAATATGGACAGACTGTGGTCTGTGAATGAGGAAGTCGAGGATCCAATTGCAGAGGGATGCGCAGAGACCCAGATCTGAGAGTTTGGTAACCAGCTTGGAGGGGATGATTGTGTTAAATGCCGAGCTGTAGTCAATGAATAACAGCCTGACATATGAGTTTTTGTTGTTCAAGTGGTCCAGAGCGGAGTGGAGAGCCAGCGAGATCGCATCCACCGTTGATCTGTTGAGCACATGCTATTGGGTGTAAGCTACTGACATGGATAGAAAATTGGTTGGCAGACAGGAAACAAAGTGTAGGGATTAACGGGTCCCTATCAGAATGGTAGGCAGTGGGGCTCGGAGCTGGGACCGCAGCTATTTACAATATACATTAATGATTTAGATGAAGAGATTAAAAGTAACATTAGCAAATTTGCAGATGACACAAAGCTGGGTGGCAGTGTGAACTGTAAGGAGGATGCTATGAGGATGCATGGTGACTTGGACAGGTTGGGTGAGTGGGCAGATGCATGGCAGATGCAGTTTAATGTGGATAAATGTGAGGTTATCCACTTTGGTGTTAAAAACAGAAAGGCAGATTATTTGAATGGTGTCGTCAAAGGGGAAGTACAACGAGATCTGGGGGTACTTGTTCATCAGTCACTGAAAGTAAGCATGCAGGTACAGCAGGCAGTGAAGAAAGCTAATGGCATGTTGGCCTTCATACCAAGAGGAGTTGAGTAAAGGAGCAAATTAGTCCTTCTGCAATTGTCCAGGGCCCTGTTGAGACCACACCTGGAGTATTGTGTGCAGTTTTGGTCTCCAAATTTGAGGAAGGACATTCTTGCTATTGAGAGAGTGCAGCGTAAGTTCACGTAGTTAATTCCCAGGATGACTATCATATGTTGAGAGAATGGAGCGACTGGGCTTGTATACACTGGAATTTAGAAGGATGAGAGGGAATCTTATTGAAACATACAAGATTATTAAGGGTTTGGACACGCTAGAGGCAGGAAACATGTTCCCAATGATGGGGGTGTCCAGAACCAGGGGCCACAGTTTAAGAATAAGGGGTAGGCCATTTACAACAGAGATGAGGATATATTTTTTTACCCGGAGAGTTGTGGATCTGTGGAATTCTCTGCTTCAGAAGGCAGTGGAGGCCAATTATCTGGATGCTTTCAAGAGAGAGTTAGAGCTCTTAAAGATAGCAAAGTCAAAGGATATGGGGAGAAAGCAGGAATGGGGTACTGATTGTGGATGATCAGCCATGATCACAATGAATGGTGGCGCTGGATCGAAGGGCCGAATGGCCTACTCCTGCACCTATTGTCTATTGAGTTCAGTTAGATCTATTCAGTCAAGTAAAAATGCAATGTTACATCGTCACAAATATTTTAAGAAAAATGGACAAGAAAAAAAATTAAGATTTCGATATGAGCTTTCCCTCACAAGTACATTTGCGTCAAACTCTAATGGGGACACATTATCTTTGGTTCCAACAGTTGAGGATTTGTCAGGGTCTCGGAGTAGTAAATTAGACATTTATTCAATATTTTCTTTCCTTGTAGATGAATAGTTGCTCAGTAACATGTCTCCTCCAGATTCCATTCATTTAACAATTTAGTTTAATTCATGAAATATAGCCAGTGTGTTTGTCATTTATTTATATTTATTCATTTTTAAATTGACAATTATATCTATCACAAAACCAGCTGTTTGTTAAATATGTTCATGCTCTGATAGACATACTGGAATCAATGAGGTTTTCAGTACGGTTATATTGTTCTTCTAAGTTAAAGATTTCTCACAGTATTCGTTTTCATTTCAAAACAATCCAGCAAAGTGCTGCACATCATTCAATTATTGTTTTGATAAACTTGTCTTCAACAGAGTGAAAACTAAAGTCGTCTTCTTCTTTAACAATTTATGTTGAGTAGTAAAAACGTAATTAAAAATCACAGTAGCAACATGTTGCAGGAATAATAAATAATTTTATTTGAAAGGCAAATGTGAATTACCACAATTCAGATGTAACAAATATTTTACATAATGGTGTTACTTTGTTAAAGGTAAAACAATGAGGCTATAAATTTACACGTATGCTTTGATCTGTTATATTACACGCTGATGAGTGCGTGTTCTTTCTGCACCATACTACAATCTGCTAGCCTACTGTACCAATTGAAAATTGTTCGATAAATTGTAACAAATGTCACTCATAAATTGGAAAGCAAAATGAGTCATAGGGAATCCAAATGAAATCATTGAATCAAGTGTGCGAACACACTGCAGCGGATATTTGCTCGGGGGGAGGGGGTACTTATTGTTTTTAAAGATAACTGAAATACAACTCATGTATTGAAAACATGTAATGGGGTCCAAAAGCCGCAATTATCCTCTGTTCACTACAACATAGAAATAATTAAGGTACGCACTCAATATATACAGGCTGCACCGATAGCAAGCTTTTTTTGTTAATGCAGTAGAAAAATATACGATGTTAGTCACGCACGCAGAGACACCCAAGGGCCAAATAATACGAAACACCAACACTTTAAATAAAGACTTATTGTGATTTTGCTCTTGCCTAAATGAACTTTGCGCCACGATTTTTTTTTAAATGATAAAAAAAAAATAATGTACAATCGCTCGCGTACAGCCTTGTTGCATTCCTTGTAAGATTAAAAATGAACAAGTCCAGCCCTGCTCCCCTTTACCATGGGGCAAAGAGGGAGAACAAGGACAGGGACAACACCAGGCGCCTCTCCCTCCCCATCCATGCAGGCAGGCGTTGCAAACTTCACCACTCCGCCGTCAGTTATTGAACCACCTTTTTCCCCAAATGCGGGATTTCTTTCTTATCGTCTGTCGTTGGGGTGAGTGAGAGAGGAAACATCAAAACCCTTTCAGCTCATGTTTCCAAAAAAGAACACACTTACTTTTCCTCCTGTTAAGGGGCGCTGCTCCGTTGGAGAATACGTTTCAATCAATAATCAGTGCTTTTTTTTCTTTCTCTTCAACCGTTGAAAGAAAACGCGAAGAGTTTAGATTCCGGCCGCGATTTCTTGATGCACGGCTTGCGGCGGCGGTTGCAGCTGCGGCGCGCGCGCGACCTTCCCCTTCACCACTGACACCAACGGCCCCGCCGCGCGCTCCCGCGCCGTGCGCGTGCTCGCTTCTCAGCACAACTGCCGACGACCCACCGCGGGCGCTGGCGCTGGCGGACGCCGGGAGGCGTTGTCGGCATTCCAATATGGCGGCGGAGAAGAGAAGAGAGGAGTGCGGACCAGGGACCAGGGATGGTGGTTGTTGTCCAGTGGAGGCCGGGTACGTGGTTGTGCCCCATTCATTCTCCACAAAATAACGGGAAGCACCCATCCCGTTCATCACAGACGTTCCCATCTCGTTTCGGAACGATGAAGTATGTTCATGGGGCATTCACTCAATCGCTTTTCAAAATTTCTGCAATTGCTACCTGTTTAGTCCTTCTAATCTATTCCTATACAAGTAATTATAAATAACAAGATATGTAGTGAGCCAAACAGCACTGATGGTGTTTTCCCTATTCACACCAATTTCCAATGAAATCTGTAACAAAACGCTATCCGGATGGAATGTATTATCTCATTTTAAAAATTCCCGATGTTCATAGGCAAATTTATTTTTATTTTCCCTTTTAATAAAGAAATTCAATTATGCAAGCATTATTTTTCTGGCTCATGGAGCAAAGGTTTCTGTCATTGGTTGTGAAATGTAGTTATTTTTTTCATGTTATTGATTTTAATGTCAGTTACATTTAAATGAATCTAGAGTCGAGTTGTATTCGAGTTCCTTTATTTGGCTTGAATGGTGGTTTAACCCTGAAAACTATTAATGGAAAGTTGGGTAGACCATCCAATAATGGGCTTACATGACACAACGAACAGACGCTGATTTACAAAAAAAGACAAAGTGGTGGAGTGACTCAACAGGTCAAGCAGCATCTACGGAGAACATGAATAGGTTACATTTTGGGTCAAGACCCTTCTTCAGCATGCTTCTCATTCCCACTCAAAATACACAGTTTTGTTAGACAAGTGCAATAGCTTGAATAAAAGTAGCACCTTTTGGCTGCTGAGAATTTCACAAAAAATATTGTATCCTAATCAAACATTTCCACATTTATCTTTTTTGAATAGCAACCAGTTATATTTCTATACAGTGTATTCATTACATCCCTTCTGCTTAAAAGCCTGACTTCCTTTATCCTGATTCAACAAACATTTATCAAAAGAAAAACATAAGGCAGAAGAGATAGGAAGAGGATTTGACACAGAGGCAGCTGAAGATAACGTGTCTATTTTATTCATCCATAGAAAACCAGAATTGGAGAAAGATTTTGATGAGGGATGTGGTTGGTGAGCTAAAAAAGGCAACTTCATTTGGAATAGCTGAAACAATGAAAGGGTTACAAATAAGGACATAGAATCTGAGTTAAAAATAGAAAAGTCTGAAAGGCCAGGCACCACAAATGGAGATGAAAAAAATAAATTAACATCTTGGGTTATTGGCCTCAGTGTTGCAAATTCAATCAGGATTGTGTGAGGAGAAATAACATTTAGAACTGGATAGTATGTTCTGGATAGTAGAACTGAATAAGAGTTCCAGATGACCCCATATTTCAGGAAGGTGGAGAATGTGAAACCGGCCAATAGACTATTGAAGTAATTAACAACCTTTCCATGTCTATGGCATTACTTCCCAAGCATTTTAGAAATCTATCCTTCACTCCTATTTTCCACATGCTGCCTCGCAGTATCATTCAATAACAATGTTAAGCTTACATTAATAATACACTCCTCCATTGCAGCATCACCTTAAATTCTAAATCTCTAAATTGTCAAGCATTAAGCACAGGTTGAGCAGAAGATTCCTCCAACTAAATATTGAAGACTAGCCATTGTCCCCACTGCAACTCCATTCACTAAACCCAACGCCATCCTTGTCCGTGGGATCAATCCACAATTGAACATGTTTGCATTCTTAGTGTCATATTTTATTCATAAGCTTATATGAGACAGAGGAGCAGATTTAGCCAATAAAGTACTCTTTAGGTAGACACAAAATGCTGGAGAAACTCAGCGGGTGAGGCAGCATCTATGGAGAGAAGGAATTGGCGACGTTTCGGGTCGAGACCCTTCTTCAGATTGATGTCGGGAAGGGGTAGGACAAAGAAAGAAAGTGGGCGGAGACAGTGGGAGGACTGGGAAGGGGGAGAGGAAGGAGAGAGAGAGAGAGCAAGGGCAACCTGGTTAGAGATGTCAACTACCCAAGCGAAATATGAAGTGCTGTTCCTCCAATTTGCGCTGGGCCTCACTATGGCAATGGAGGAGGCCCAGGACAGAAAGGTCACATTGGGAATGGGAGGGAGAGTGAAGTGATGGGCCACCGGGAGATCAGGTTGGTTAAGACGGACTGAGCGGAGGTGTTCAGCGAAACGATCGCCGAGCCTATGTGTGGTCTTTGATCTACCCCCCCCCCCCCTCTCTAGACGTGCCTGCGAGTTGGGGGCTTTGCGTCAGTATATAGGTGGTTATGGGGTAGAAGGAGCAAATTAATAATAATATAATGTCAAGGGGGATAGTCAGCGTGTGTGCGGGGCGGTAGTTAATGTGTGTGTGTGGGGTGGTTAGTGTGAGTGGCGCCGCATGCTGCCCCCCCCCCCCCCCCGCAACCGCACATTGGAAGAACAGACCCAACGGGTCTGCACTTGGTCTAGTATCTATTAAACTGTATGGGTGTGTGTGTGGCATTTTGCCTTTGAAACGTATCTCCTCGGAAACCAGACGCGAAACGGGGAAATGTTTACATATTTCAGTAGAGATTTTCCTTGTGATTTTAGCAATCCACTTCTCTGTAAATTTGGTACATGACTATTTTATTAAAATTGTTGACCAACCTGACCTTATTTTTAAATCTGACCGCTGCCCAGCTGCTGACGTTACAATAACAGTGCAATTATTACATCTTCTGGTAGAAAATTTCCTTATGATTTCAAAAATCCAATCCTCTATAAATTTGGTCAATTATTTCCCGAGCTATTTAGTAAAATTTATAACCAAACACATTGTTCATTGTTTTAAAAATATAATGGTTGCCCAGCTGCTGACCTCACAATGCCTTTGCTCGTGACCCAGCTCGCTTGTGGCGAGAATAAACTGTAGGACTATTGGGAAATATTAGATTAGGGATAGCATTAGAGTCACAGAGTCTTACAGTGTGGAAACAGGCCCTGCAGCCCAACATGTCCCATCTACACTAGACCCATCTGCCTGCATTTGGCCCATATCCCTCTAAATTTAATCTCTTATTAAATTCAAACAACCATTCCTCAGCCCTTCTGCCCAACCGATCAAGGTCCTGACAACCATCCTCACTATCTACTATACCACCCACTGTTGTGTCAACTGCAAACTTGCTCACCATGTCTTCATGAACGTTCTCATCCAAAGCCCTGAATAGAGGCACAAAATTTGGCTGTCTCCATTACCACCTCACCTATATTTAACCATGACATAAATATTAGCTAGGACTCCTGCAATTTCCTCTCTAGCTTCTCACAGTGTCCTTGGATATATCTGATCAAGCCCATGAGAATTGTCTATTTTCATACGCGTCAGGACTTTCAGCACCTCTGTGACCATAATATGGATGGCTCTTAAGGCACTTCTAGTGACTATCCCAAGATCCCCCGTCCTCCTGTATTTCTCCACGGTAAAGACAGAGCAGAAATACTCGTTGAGGACCTTGCCCATCTCCTGTGGCTCCACATAGAGGTGACCACTTTGATTCCTGAGAGGTCCTATTCTCTCTGGTTACCCTTTTCCTCTTTTAATGTGCTTTTAAAATCTTTTGGAATTATCCTTAATGCTCTCTGCCAGAACTATCTCCTGTCCCTTTTTTGTCCATCTGATTTCCATTTTTAGCTTACTCCTTGGTTCCCAAAACTCCTCGAGGGATACATTTGATCTCAGCTGCCTATACCTGTCCCATGCCTCCTTCTTACTCCTGACCAAAGCCTCCATTTCCCTCATCATCCAGGCTTCCTTACATTTACCTGCCTTGCCCTTCACTCTAAAAGCCCTGTGCCACTGCACGAGTTCATTCCAAGAGCTCTCCCGAGTTTGCCCTGATTCGAACTCGGAGATTTACGGTAATGGGCACTAGTCGGTATTCGGGGCTGTCGTGGACATTTTTCAACGTGTTGAAAAATCTTCACGAGTCTTCCCGTGCTTACCTGCCGTTAGCGAGTCTTCCCTAGTACCTGCCGTTAGCGTTACGAGCCGCTAAGAGACGTCCCCGAGCTCTGACGTACCCGCTACATTCATTCTCCATGCTTACCACGAGTTTGATTTTTTATAAACTCGGGAGAGCTCTTGGAATGAACTCGTACCGTGGGACAGGGCTTTAACAGGGACATGCATGTCCTGAACTCTTGATAGCATACTTAAAAACATCCTACTTTCCTGACCCTTTTCCATAAAACAAGCTACTCCAATCAATTTGAGTGAGTTTCTGTCTCATTCCCTCAAAGTTGGCCTTGCCCCAGTTTAGCATTTTAACTCGTGTGCCCGCTGTGTCCCTGCACATAATTATCTTAAACCTAATAAAACAGTTGCTGGTCCCAAAAGGATCATCCACGAACCCTTCATCCATGTGCCCCTTTCAATGTGCAAAGACGAGATCAAGCGTTTCCCTCTCCCGTGTAGAGCCCTCACCATATTGCTGGAGGAATCTTTTGTGAACACATTTGACAAATTCCACCTCGTCTAAACTTTTTGCACTATAACATTCCCAGTCAGTGTTGGGAAAATTAAAATCACCTACTATGATAACCTTATTAGCCCTGAATCTGCCTGCAATCTCCTGACACATTTGCTCTTCTAATTCCCGTGGACTGTTTAGGGTACATCCCCAACAAAGTGATCATCCATTTCTTATTCTTCAGCTCCACTCATATAGCCTCACTTGATGAATCGTCTGTAATGTCATTCCTGACCACTGCCGTGACATCCTCCTTAACTGAGGAGTTGTGTTAAATCCTGCTACCGAAAAATGTGAGACAGCCAATGCCACTAATTCTATTAAATGACTAACCACAGAGAACTGATTTTAGCAAAGAATGGAAAACAAACAACTTCATAATTGGAGGTGATCAACTTTAAGCAATTTTGCTGATAACCAACCTCAAACAAAGGGTGAAAAACAACCCCATATTTGAAGAGGACCGATGACATCATGCTAATGGATGACTGATGTAAAGGAATATGTGGAAGAAATGTAATTGGATAAGAAGGGGGAAGGAAAGCTTTGTTTAAAAAGGTATATAAGGTATTGCCTGAAGAAGCGGAGTTGCGACTCTTTGCAGGGTTACCTGGTCTACGGCCAGGTGAACTGTTGTAAAGACTCTGCTCAATAAAAACGTACATTTTTGGTAACCCAGTGGTCTGGTCGATTATTGTCGCAACAACCGGTCTCTCCTTAAGCACCTGTACCCTGGAACATTGAGCTGCCAGAAAGTGACATGGTCCTGATGGACCAAATGTCCTCTTGTATTTTAATAAGTAAATAACATAATGCAGGACGCATCAGCCAATTTGTGCACACCAAGATCAAAGGGATAATCTGCTAGAATATTGGCTCAGATTTTTATTCTCAAGTGCTAAAGTTAAAGCACTTGAACAAGATCAAGTGCTTGGCAACGTAATAACTCAAGGGCCTGTCCCACTTAGGCGACTTTTCAGCGGACTGCCTGTGACCTTCAAGGTCGCGGCACTCGCCTGAAAAACTGCGAACTGGAACGGCGACTATCCGAGCAGAACACACACACGCACACACACACACACACACACACACACACACACACACACACACACAAACACATCGCAAAGGCGGGGCCAGGGAAAGCGGGGGAGCGCTGTCTGAAATTCCCACGGTGCAAAGCCAAGGTGATACAGACACACACCGCGATGAACAGGAAGGTTAAAGAAGGCTAGAACAATGTACGGTAAGTCCTTTAAAAGAGCGGTGAGGGGGGGGGCAGGGGAGAAGGGGGAGAAGGAGTGGAGACACTTTTAAGAAGACAGACAACTTTTGATAAGCCAGAGATACACAGCTGTGAAGTTTGGCGGGTATTTAACATTACCGGTCGGTTTTCCTTGGTTCTGAAAACTCGTGCTTATGTTTTTTTTCCCCCAATGAGCCAATGAAAATCCCCGGTTAGCAAAGGAGATTAACTAAAACTACCTACAGCTACCTTGACTACCTACAACGACATGGCGACCCCACTACCACTGCACCTACAACTACAAAAGTATTGATTTTCTCCATGGCGACCAATTTTTGGTCGAGAATAATGAGGCTGGGACTAGTTCCCAGAATGCGGGAACTCCTTTCGACCATGCAGGAGACTCACCAGAGACCACCAGCGAACATGTGGCGACCAAGTGGCGATCATGGGGCGAGTGCAGAGTCTCCTGCACTCGCCTAAAAAGACGCCGAAGTGGAACAGGCCCTTCAAGGTCAAGAGTTCAATCAACCGAGCTGCTGCTGAGACAGCTTACCAACCATCATGTATTCTTGAGTTTTCTGTCTGTATTGAAAAATAATGGATTTTTGTCCTTTCAGCCACAACAAGGATGCAGGGCATTAGATCCAGGGACTTGCCAATTTGTAGACCTGTTAAGTTGCCAAATCCTGTGTTCCTGTATTTCTATCTTCCACACTTCCATTTGCTCCCAACCTTCAACTATAATTCAGTTGCTTCTAAGCACCTTCTGTGAAGATTAATACAACAAATTTGTTGAAAGTCACAGCCATTTTCTAATTCCTATTTATATTTTCTCAGTTTCATTTATAATGGGTCCAATATTTACTTTCGTCAGTCTTTTTACATACTTTTCTAACTGTACTTCATACTTGCTATTTATATATTTTTTGCTAGTTTACACACAAATCTACATTCTCCTATTGTTTTAAAATCAACCTTAACTGCCTTTTAAAAAAAATATTTATTTTATTGGAAGCAATTGTACAAAAAACGTGACAGTTTTACAGCTTTGTGAACAGCTTCGATTTTAACATTTACCAAACAGAACATTAAATTAAAAAGAGAAGAGAGAAAAAAAAAGAAAAGAGAGGAGATATATCCGTTGACCCACCCACACGCCCACTCACCTAGCCCTATGATTGTTCAAATTTGTGTTAAACTATTGTGTTGCTCAAGAAATTCAATAAAAGGAAACCATATTTTTTTTAATTGTTCCCGTTTATCATTCAAAACAAACCTAATTCTCTCTAGATGTAGTGTATCCGTTATTTCTGTAATCCACATCTTCATTGGAGGGACTGCAGTCTTTATCCAGAATTTAAGTATGAGTATTTTGCTGATATTATACCATAATCGAGAAAACGTCGTTGAAAGACTGTCAGATTGCTACTTGCCTCTTCTTGAGACTGACATTTATCACAAAGAGGGAAACACTGGGGAAAATCTTGCTCAGTTTGGTTTTTGAATAGTATAGCCTGTGCAGCACTTTGAACTGTATCAGGCAGTGTCTGGCATTTAAGGAGCAATAATGGATGTGTTGTAAGCTTTTGTTGTATATATTTTTGGAGTTTTGTTGACCCATCTCATCCTCCCATGCACGCCTGTAAACCTAAGATGATGGGGTGTTGATGTTCTGAAGGACATTGTAAATGTAGGATATCAACTTCTCTGTATCTGCATGTCTATTCAAACACTCATCGAGTTTGTCTGGACTTGCAGTGGTGTAGCCTTGCCTGTATATTTTCACATAGTCCCTAACCTGGAGGTATCTGAAAAAATTATTAGTGTTCAGATCGTATTTCTCCCGCAACTCTTGGAAGGAGGAAAGAGTCCCCTTCCAATAAAGGTCTCCCACAGTGTTGATTCCCTTGTTCTTCCATTGGGTGAAAACACCATCTAAAGTAGAGGGTTTAAAAGAGGGATTATTTGCAATAGGAAGAAGGAGAGACATGTCTCTCATTTTGAGACTGAGCTTCAACTGTTTCCAGATACGAATAGTCCCATGTATTATAGGGTTATGATCATACATTGACTTATTCAGGGGTATTGGAGACATGACAATCGTGCCTTTGGAGAAAGGCAAGCAATCTTCTCTTTCCATTTTTAGCAAGTTGGTCTGTTGGTACGAATCATCCAACCAGAAAATTATGGTTTTAATATTCGTTGCCCAATAGTAAAAGAGGATATTGGGTGCGACTAGTCCTCCATTCTCTTTGGATTTGCATAGGTGTCGTTTATGTATTCGGTGGCTTTTGTAGTCCAAAATGAAATTAGTAACAATGGAATCAATTTTTTTGAAGAAAGATTTGGGAAGATATATCGGTATTGTCTGGAATAGATATAAAAGCTGCGGGAGAAAGATCATCTTTACTGCATTTAGTCTGCCGAGGAGGAAAAAAGGCAATGTTTTCCAAAATTGAATATAAGTATGGAGTTTTGTGATTAATGGAGGGAAATTTGTTTTGAACAGAAGGGAATATTTCCAGTTAAAGTAAACTCCGAAGTATCTGAATTTGTCAGTAACAATTCTAAAGGGGCCGGGTGATGTCTTTTTCGTTTATTGGCATAATTTTGCTTTTATTCCAATTAATTCTGTAGCCAGAGAAGGTTCCAAATTGTTCTATAATGGATATTAAATTTGGGATACTGGTTCGGGGGTTAGTAATGTATAACAGTACATCATCTGCATAAAGGGAAATTTTGTTCATATTGTGTTTAGTATTGTATCCATATATGCCTGTGTGGGACCTAATACTCTCAGCAAGAGATTCAATGGCTAATACAAATAGCATCGGGGAGAGATCGCATCCTTGTCTATTGCCCCTGAATAGGTAAAGTTTAGACGGAAGTATTTGATTGGTTAGTATTCTGGCGGTCAGGTTAGTTTTCGCCTAATTGGAATTTTTCCAACGCTGTGAAAAGATAAGACCATTCAACTTGGTCGAAAGCTTTTTCCGCGTCCAATGAGATGATTGGGAGGTCTTCGTTCGGTATTCTATGTGAATAATTTATATTAAACAGGCGTCAGAATGAGTGTCGTTTAGGTATGAACACAGTTTGATCTGAGTATACAAGTTTTCCAATGACTAGGCTGAGTCTACGAGCCAGAGTCTTGGTTAGAATCTTCTGGTTAGTATTTAAAATGACAATTGCTCTATAAGAACCCGCCTCTTCAAGGTTCTTATCTTTTTTAGGAATTAAAGTGATAATTGATTCTGCTAGTCTGCGGTAAAGTCTGCTCCTTGAACGTTTGGACACTTCATTATTGAGCCCGTCTGGGCCAGGAGTTTTACCATTTTTCAGTGATTTAATGTTCTAAAAAACTGTGCGGACCAACTGGCTGGAGTTTCTACGGACATTTTCAACCTCTCACTTCTGAGGTCTGAGGTCCCCACCTGTTTTAAAAGGGCATCAATTATACCAGTGCCCAAGAAGAGTAAGGTGACGTGCCTCAATGACTATCGACCAGTGGCACTAACGCCTGTGGTGGTGAAGTGCTTTGAGAGGTTGATCATGGAGCAAATCAACTCCTACCTCGACAAAAACCTGGACCCACTGCAGTTTGCTTACTGCCACAACAGATCAATGGTGGATGCGATCTCGCTGGCCCTCCACTCCGCTCTGGACCACTTGGACAACAAAAACTCATATGTCAGGCTGTTATTGTGGCGCCCAATTGTGGCGGCGCGACTCACCTGTTGCAGCGGCCCCTACAGCCTGTCTGTCTTTTTTTTTTTTTTGTCTGGTTAACTGTAGTTGTTTGTGTTTTTTAATAGTGTTTTTAAATGTGTATATGTGGGGGGCGGGGGGGGGGGGGGGGGGAAGGGGGAAACTTAAATCTCTTCCCTGTACGGGAGACCCGACCTTTTCCTGTCGGGTCTCCGTTGTCGTTGGGGCCTAGCACCGTGGAGCGGCATCCTGGGGGCTCCAGTCACGGAGCCTGCGGAGCTGGGGCTGGCCGGCATCGGAGCGTGGGGAGCGATGGTGACTCGTTGCTGCGGCCCGACCACGTAGCTCGGAGGTTCCAGCTGCAGTCGCAGGTCCGGTGGACTGGGACATCGGGAGCTCGCGGGTCCGGGTGGAGAGACCGCTTTCCGGAGCTCCCGCAACGCGACTTCTCCAGCCCGTGTCACGGGGTTGGAACGACCCGGAGCGGGGCCGTACATCGCCCGGCGCGGCTTCATGGCCGTGGGACATTCGAACGCCTGCCGGGGGCTCCAACTTTGTGACATTTAGACCGGGAGCGGGGCCGTACATTGCCCGGCGCGGCCTAAAAATGGCCGTGGGACTTATCATCGCCCGCCTGGGGCTTCGACATCGGGAGAGAAATGCAGAACAGGGGAGAGAAAAGTGGGCTCACTGTGATGGATGTTTCTGTAAATTGAATTGTGTGTATGTCTGTAGGAAATTGTCTTTGTATGGCTGTGGAAACAGAATTTCGTTTGAGCCTCACTGAGGTTCAAATCAGATTCAGATTTCAGATTCAGATTCAATTTTAATTGTCATTGTCAGTGTACAGTACAGAGACAACGAAATGCATTTAGCATCTCCCTGGAAGAGCGACATATCAAATGACATGTAATAAATATTAAGAAAGCACATCAGCGTCTCTACTTCCTGAGAAGATTACGGAGAGTCGGTTTGTCAAGGAGGACTCTCTCTAACTTCTACAGGTGCACAATAGAGAGCATGCTGACCGGTTGCATCGTGACTTGGTTTGGCAACTTGAGCGCCCTGTAGAGGAAAAGACTACAAAAAGTAGTATAAACACTGCCCAGTCCATCATCGGCTCTGACCTCCCTTCCATCGAGGGGATCTATCGCAGTCGCTGCCTCAAAAAGGCTGGCAGCATCATTAAGGACCCACATCATCCTGGTCACACACTGATCAACCCGCTACCTTCAGGTAGAAGGTACAGGAGCCTGAAGACGACCAGGTTCAGGAATAGCTACTTCCCCACAGCCATCAGGTTATTAAACTTGGCTCGGACACAACTCTGAACATTAATAACCCATTATTTGTTATTTGCACTTTATCTGTTTATTTATTCATGTGTGTATATATTTATACAATGGTATATGGACACACTGGTCTGTTCTGTAGTCATGCCTACTATGTTCTGTTGTGCTGAAGCAAAGCAAGAATTTCATTGTCCTATCAGGGACACATGACAATAAACTCTCTTGAATCTTGAATCATGACTCCAGACCTCAAAGTCTTTTTGCATCAGGTCAAACACGGGCAAGAAAACATCTCCCTGACTATCACCCACTGTCCTCCATCAATACTTGGAAGAAGAATTGATAGTAGCAATGAGGCATGGATTAGCAATGGTCCTAATGATCAGTTCAAACATTAGGCATTACAGACTATCAGAAGCAATTGGAAGATACACCATCAGAATATGTGTTCCATAAACACGTAAAATGTCCCTCACTCTACCATTACTATCAAGCCAGAGAATAAACGAGGACTGCAGAATGGCATGCCCAGGAGCAGCACTTAACATACTTAAAAAATGAGGTATTGACCTGGTGAAACTGCAATACAGGACTATGTACTAAACCAGGGTCGGCAACCTTGTTCTGCATAGGGCCAGGACCCATGTCTGTGAGCGGATGGTGGGCCACATCTATCGCCATAGTTAATAAATGGAGGTAACAATACATCCCAACTAAACTTGACATATATTTAAGCTATATTATGAAAATAGCAGTTAGTTTGAGACACTGGTATTGAAACTATGCTCACCCCTCTGTCCTAAACTTCATGCAGACTGTTTGTTACCCTCTCTTCCCCTCCCCATTCACTCTCTCTCCCCCTCTCTCTCCTCTTCCTCCTCCCCCTCTCTCTCATCCTCCTCCCCTCCTCTACCTTTCCCCCATTCCCTCTCCACCTATCCCTCTCTTCCTCTCGCTCCATTTTCCCCCATCCCCTCCCTCCCCACCTCCCTCTCCAAGGTCCAGTCCCATCCATTTACGACTGGATTCCTACCGCCGCGTCCACACGAACCACCTGCCAGCATCGACGTCATCTTTGAGGAGGGTGGCCGTGGCCCTGACCCTCCCCCGGGTGAAGTGCGGGGACGGATGGTTCCGAGGCGCGCTGAGCACCAAGCACCGCAGCCGCTGCAACTGCACTTTTTAGGGCCTGTCCCACTGACTCAACCTTTTAGTGACTGTCTTCGACCTTCAAGCTCGAGGGCACTCGCCTGGAAAACCTCGAGCTGGATCGACCGTCAGCGATGAAACCGCGAGCTGGATCGATCGACCGCACGCACGCACGCACACACACACATACACACATCGCAAAGGCAGGAGCCAGGGAAAGCGGGGGAGCGCTGTCTAAAATTCACACCCGCGATGAACAGAAAGGTAAAAGACGGCTGCTCAGTGTACGGTAAGTCCTCTAGAGAGCGCGGGGGTGGGAGGGGGGGAGAGAGAGGGGGATAGAAGAGGATAGAAGGGGGGGGGAAGGAGTGAAGAAACTTTTAAGAAGCCAGACAACTTATAATAGCGGGCATTTTACATTACCGGCTGGTTTTCCTTGGTCCTGAAAACTCCAATGAGCCAATTAAAATGCCCGGTCAGTGAAGGAGATTGCCTATGGCTGCCCTCGATGGCCTGTAACTACATAGCGACCCCACTCCACTGCACTAACAGTTAAAAAGAACCATGCCGACCAATTTTTACTTGCGGAAAATGTTTCAACATGCTGAAAAATGCTCCTCAACCAAATTGAGGCCGCGAGTATGCGGGAACTTCCCTCGAGCATGAAGGAGAGTTCTAGTGACCTCATAGGACGTCCTAGGACCACATGTTGACCATGCTGCGAGTTTGAGTCGAGGGCAAACTCTTCTAAACTCGCAAATTAGGTCGCCGCAGTGGGACAGCCCCTTTACATCATTGGAATCGCGCCCACCATTTCGTGGGATTATATCAGTTCCGATTTTTTATATCATCGAACAGGATTGCCAGGAGTATTAAAGCAAATCTTTATGTTGCTGGCCAACACTATTAAACATCTAAAGACGTCTAGATGACGGGATAAAATATATGCCTGCGGCCCGGATGATTTTGGGTTATGGGCTGGATCCGGCCCGTGGGCCGTAGATTGCCGATCCCTCTACTAAACAGTAAAAATAGCATGCAATATACAGAGCTAAGTGATTTCACAACAATAGGAACTGATCAAAGCTCTGCAAACTTGCCACATCTCGTCATGAATCATGGTTTACAATTAAATGACTAATAGGAGGCTCCAAGAACACCCTCCTCTGCAACAATGGCAGGACTCAGCACTTAAGTGCTAAAGAATAGCTTGTAATAAGGTTCGGCCAGAATTGAGAAGTATGTGATCCATCTTGGCTTCCTCTTGATATCTCCACTATCACCAAAACCAGTCTTCAGACAATTTATTTAGTTCCAAGTGATAGCAAGAAACGGCTGAGGGACTGGATGCAGCAAAGGCGAAGGTAGAAAAGAGGGCAAATGGAATGCTGGTCTATGTTGCACAAGCATTTCAGCTTTGAAATAGGGAAGTATTTCCACTGTATACAACAGTATAGAGTCAACGGTACAGCATGCAGCTTTGGTCCTTCTGCCTTAACAAGATATGGTGGCATTGTTATAGTCCAAATAAGGTTGTTAGAAATATTTTTCCCAACAAACAACAGCAACAGTAATTAAGATATAACCTGAATGTTTATGCTCAAATAAATCAAAGAGTCAGAAATCTCTGCAATAGCTTTACTGTCACCAAGGTGAGGGAGAGAGACCAAACAATGATGTGCACAGAGCGTCCACACCAAAGGCTGGCGCGATTCAGACTGACGATACAGAGAATTTACACATATCTTTATACTCATAAACAGCCGTAAACCACATGGTTAGTAATTTTCCATAACATGAATGAAGTTCCTTAGTTAGGTTAGGGAGGCAAGGGAGTGAGTAGGGAGGCAGGCACCTGCCAAAGCAAAAATAAGACTTTATTGTTTGATAACACACAGACTACAGGATGATAGCATTACAATGGAATGTCACAAGGACGAGAACGGCTATGTTCTCTCAGCTACTGCACTGCAAAAGCCTGTTTTACTATATGCTAACATCTTTAAAGCATTTTTAAAGGTACAGTCTCCGATAGCTATAGGAATTAATTTTTCTATCAAAGGTTCAAGACACTAATTCCTGGAATGAGAGAATTGTCCTATCACGGGAAGTTAAACAGGTTGGGTCTGTATTTGTTGATGTCATCAAGGTAAAAACGCACAGAAAACATTGAAGACAATGTTACCATGACTAGAAGGCATGAGATATGTGAAAATTGGATAGGCAGGGACTTTTTTCCCCCTGGGGAATAGAAGTAGAAGGCTGGCCTTATGGAGGTACTGTATATAAAAACATGAGTGGCATAGATAAGGTCCAAGTCTGCAAGGATCTGGGAGTGTAGAACTAGAGGGCATTGATTTAAGATGAGAGGGAAACGATGTAAAAAGAACCTGGCAGTTACTTTTTCACACAGAAGATAGTGGGTAAATAGAACAAGCTGCAAGAGGCAATTACAATTACATTTAGATATATGCATGGACAATTAAGGTTGTGAAGAATAAGGCCCAAACACAGACAAAAAGGACTGGCTCAGGTAGCCATTTTGGTTGGCCTAGCTGAATTGGGCTAATGGGCTTGTTTTCATGCTGTATGACTCTTTGTATCTGTACTCGATGGAGTAGAGTAAGCAGGAGTGAACTTATGGAAACACAAGATCCTAATAGAGCATGATAGGATAGATGTCAAGATGTTTTTAATGGTGGGAGAATCTCAAACAAGGGACATAGTTTCAAGATAAAGGGCCAACCATTTAAAACCTAGGTATGCAGACATTTCTCCAAGTGCTAGAACACAAAATGATGGAATAACTCAGTGGGTCAGGCAGCATTTCTGGAGGACATGGATAAGTGAAGTTTCAGGTTGGGAACCCATGCAACACTTGCTCTCCCTCTCTCCCCATCCTCCGACTAGTTTCATTGTCCTCCTGATTAAATTTTACTGATTGTATGCCCTGTTGTCACCTTCCCCTTAGCAAACAATGATCCATTCTGCATTTTCCTTGAACTCCATCCCCTTTGATCTCACATTTTCACACCTTGCCCTTCCATATCTATGTCTCCCTCTCCCCTGACTCTCAGTCTGAAGAAGGGTCTCGACCCGAAACATCACCCATTCCTTCTCTCCAGATATGCTGTCTGTTCCGCTGAGTTACTCCAGCACCTTTGGATCTATTTTCAGGTTGGAACCCTACTTTCCAATAATCTTTTCATCAACACCAAGTTTATGTTTGCCAATCTGCTCGGCGTTAAAACACATCTTAGCCTTGGTCCCTAACATCGAGGCAGCATTTGACCAGGCATGGCATCAAGGAGATCTGGTAAAACTGAAGTTAACAGGCTACAATGGAAAAACATTCCATGTTTGGAGTTTCACCTTAGACTAAGAAAAATGATTAGTGAGTTTGGAGGTCAATCATTACACCTATGAGCCATCACTGCAGGAATTCCTCAGGATAGTGTTCTTGGTGCAACCATCTTTGGCTGTCAAAATTGGCTCTTGCCAGTTTAGTACAGAACCACCCACTTTTCAAAGAATCCCTGTATACTGAATATCCATCTGAAGGTCCCCCGAGTCTGTAATCAGAACTCAGTAAACAGGATGTACAGCAGAGGAAACTACCAGTCACAGAAGTAGATCATCAGATTTGCTATTACAGATGCTTAACAATTGAAAAGTAATTAGAGAAAGCTCCTGGATACACTCATAGCAGAAAACAAGCAGAGCAGACAACGTTGAATTAAGATTGAATCATGAGGATAAACACAAGGCCAAAGTCATGGTGACGACTTAAAAGTGATTAAAAGGGTAAGTTACATCTGTTACATTGACCTGGTGGATGATAAGTCTACATTTTTTTGCTGATTTTGTCTTGTCTTTTCGCCCTGCCATTATCTTTACACTAGACTGTGGGACCTGTTGGGTCTCAGTCACAGGGTTGCCAACATTGGGAGTGAGGAATTGCAAGAGACCAAGCCCGAGGGAGCATAGCGACCGAGGGGGGGATGGAGGGTGTTGGAGGGGGAAGGGGTGTCCTCCCTCCCATTGGTACGGAGCTTTTGCATTTTTCAGCTTGAAATTGTGCTATCTGGTGCATACTGTAGCGAGTCTTTTAACTTACACTTGAATGCAATATTTATGCTTTAAATTGGATTAGCTCTGAATAAGGTTAGGCTAAATTACATTCCTAATTACATTCTACAGTAGAGCCAGGCTCTGATCAACAGGTGCAGCACATGAATGATCTTAGTGTATTCATGTATGGAAATCAGAATATAATCAAGCACTTGGTCCATGTTGACCAACCTGGGCCTCACTGCACACCTGATACTACTCCTGACCCTGACTCCAGTTGCATACCTTCTCTCATTCCTGACCCTGAGTCCAGCCTTACACCTGGCCCCCTATTCTACCCTGATCATAGTTGCTTACCTGCTTAGGTTCTCAGTGCTGAACACTCCCTTTGTCCCAGCTTTGACTGCACACCTCGTACTATTCCAGACCTTGACTCTGGATGCACACTTGACTTGCTCCTAGCCCCTCTGCACTGACAATATATCTGGCCCACACATAAAGTCCCATATCTGACCCCCTGGACTTAACCTATTACATTCAAGTCCACAGGTGCTTATCTAATGCGGTAATCTTTTATGGGGCACATCACGGACCAAGTTTTATATAATAGCAATAATATTCTATTTAACATGATCTTGAGAGTACATAATATTTTATGTGGTATTCATAACACAGCAATGATAAAAAGATATTTGTTTTGATTGGACCTACCAACATGCATACATTATTATATTACAGTAAACATGTTCTGAGGGCAAATTTTTGTTCCAATGCTTCCCATTTCCAATAATTTTTACATTGAAGTGATTGAAATCCAAGCGGTTTAAATGGCATCAGAAAAATAAAACCTCCGGAATGGATGATATTCATTACGTAGTTGGTTGGAGTCAGTATCAGCACAATTACTATATTAAACTTTGAATCTTCGATGTCCTGGTTCAAGCTAAAACTAAAGACAAATAATAACCTCCCCACACATTTCCTGCAAGTATATCTGTGTATGCCCCTAAGAGCTTGTTGAGCTCTTAAACATTGCATCTGAATCATTTTCCATGTGATTACACTCCTTGAGGATGTTCATCTGCATGTTCAATTAATAAAACAATGAGATTGGGGACATTTCTATTCAACCTGTCAATGGAATTGGTGGGGGGGGTTAGAAATAGTCAGTGAGGTAAACAAACATAATAGTTGAGTGGCAAAAGACAATAGTGCTACCTTCCCAATATTTAACTGAAGGAAATAATGGGTTATCGGGGCTGTATGTTGTGACAGACAGCCTGACACCTTGCATGTCATTTTAATATTACACTTATCCCATCCCCCTGGATATTCTGGATTAATAAATTAAGGTTTTGTCAACTAATTACAAGTGAAATCATCCAGTGAATTGGCCTCCACTGCAGTCTGTGGCAGAGAATTCCACAGATTCAAACCTTTCTGGGTGAAGAAAGTTTGTTCTCATCTCAGTCCTAAATGGCCTACCCTTATTCTTAAACTGTGTGACCCCAGGTTCTGAACTTCCCCAACATCGGGAACATTTTTCCTGCAGTTACAGTAAATGAAAATCTACCAGGCAAGCAGGATGCTTTCTCCAACCACCCCCATTTGAAGGCCACTATCTTCCACCGCTTCTGCCAAGTGCTTGATACCTACCTCCAGCAGCCACTGGTTGTCCTCCAGGATGCACCGAGCCACAGCCTGGTCCATGCCGGTCACCAGGGTGAATTCGGCACAGAGACTCTCACAGCAGCAGCGCAACGCTTCCGACGAACGCCCGGGACTCTATCTATCTATCTATCTATCTATCTATCTATCTATCTATCTATCTATCTATCTATCTATCTATCTATCACTAAAACTCTCATCTTGACCACATCCAGTCTGCATTGTAATTAAGTTTGCGCAAAAACGATCCCCCATAGCGCTACGTTGTTTCGCTACCTTACCCACCATTCTCCTCTGCTGCAAGTCAAATAAGTTTTGTTCCGATTGGTGAAATATTAGAAAAGTTATTGGTCTGTTATTCGCCAGGATGGCGATACCCCTTCTGGCACCTGCTATCAATCAACAGTCGCGAGAATGAAGCTGAAGGAGCATAGTTAGCAAAATGCGAGCGGGTGCTGTGTACAGCGAGTGGGGTCTGCGTTCCTTCTCCATTTTGAGTTCACTAGGGCTTGGGAATTCCGGGAGACAAAGGAATCTTATACTTTTTCCATGGAGGTCTTGAGCACTTCCTTAAATCTTTTCCTCTGTCTTCTGGTAATCTCTTCCATTGATAAAGTTCAGAATTGAGTGTTTTAGGAATCTGGTGTTGGGTGGTGAAAGTTGAGTCCACCCGCTGAAAGTGTTTGAGAGTAATTAAATCTTTATTGCTGGGAATGTTGACTGGGAGAGATTGATTCACTTATCCTGAAGAGGGTTTGGAGTATTTCATGGAGATAATTGAGGAACATGTTTTATCTGGATTAAATTTAGAAGAATACAGAGAGCAAGGGTCATTTCTGCATTCATAAAGTGAAGTTTTGTGCTGTGTTTGAGATTTTGATCTTCAAACACCTTATCTCCAAATCACCAAGGCATACTGAAGTAAGGTTTGTCAACCATGTATGGCTTTTTTGAGAGGTGGCTTCCAAGATGTGGCAAATAGTTCTATCTTTAGCAAATGTTATTTTAGAGTGAAGCAGCATACAATCATGCCGCTCACCCCAGAACATCCATGCCAACCTATGAGCGTCCATCCGTATTAATCTCATCTTCCAGCACTTGGTCTTATAATGGTAACAACCTTCTCTGAATCCTGTCATCACAAATCCTGTACCCAAACCTACCCCTTTGTCATAATTACAGACTTGTGATACTTTTCTTCAGCTTGACCTCAAATCTAGCCACTGTTTTATCTTTTTTTAACTGAGGTGAGGTCACCTATCAACATTCAGTGATTTATGTGCAAGGACATCCAGGTTGCTTTGAACAACAGTAGCTTTTACTCTCATTTAAAAAAAATATTCCATGTTTCTACAACTACACATATTTGATGAATTTTCCATCTGCCTATGCTTGTTCATTTACTACTTTTTAAAGCCTCTTTGCATCCTTATTGCCTACACTGCCACTCAGCTTTATATTAACAGTAAACCAAGATTTATTATTACACTTGATCTTTTCATGCAAATCATTGATATAGATTGTGAACAGCTGGTGCCCCAACGCCAATTCATATGGCAGCAAACTATTTGTAGCTTCCTAATCAAAAAATAACTCACTTTAATTCCTACTGCATTTTCCTGTCTGTTCACCAATCCTCTATCCATACCGGTATATTACCGCCAATACTGAATTCCATTTTGTTTAATAATTATACGTGCAGCATCTGGCTCCTCTTTACATATTCTGCTGCTTCACTCCACAAAACACATAACAGGTGAAGTAAGCATGATTTCACTTCCAAAAATTCATTTTGAGATGGCGTTTGATGCCATCTAAGAATAGAAAATTAATGTTTTCTTATTCATAGTTTATCTATTTGGAGGGCTTTTAATAGGGGAAAGTGAATGAAGGTGGTGGAGAGAGAAAAAAATAGACATGGTCAAACTGTGAGATACGGAATAAAGAGCTGCTTGCAGAAGAGAATGCTGGAAATACCTAGAAGATCAGGTAGCATTGTGGAGAGTAGAAATGATGCTACTGATCCAATTTATTAGAGGTAGAATATCCAGGAATATTTGATTCCCAACCATGGACCAAAATGGCCCATAAATTGTATTCATATTTCTATTCATGCAATTAATTTACTTATTTTACAATGAATGTTGTGTAATTTCAAATAAAGAGCTTTTAATTTAGTGTTTTCCCCCATTTTCCTCTGCTTTGACTGTATTTGAAGCCATAATTTTACATTTTGCATTGTTCACACAGACTCTGGCTACTCAAATGCCTCTATGCAATGTTGCCTTGTCTTTTCTCCTTAACTGTCTAAATTTCCCATCACCAGAACCTAACCTACTTGATCTCCCAGTTGCTAAACACTTTAACTCCCCCTCCCATTCCCACATTGGCGTTTGAGTCCTGGTCCTCCTCCATTGTCAGAGTGAGGCTCAGCGCAAATTGGAGGAACAGCACCTCATATTTCCCTTGGGCAGCTTACAGCCCAGTTGTATGACTATTGACTTCTCTAACTTCAAGTAACCCTTGCTTTACCTCTCTCTCTCCATCCCTCCCCCTTCCCAGTTCTCTGACCAATCTGACTTCCGTGATTACATGTTATCTGTTTGCTTTGTTGTTACCTCTCCTAACTAACAATGATCTATTCTACACGCTCCTTGATCTCCACCCCCTTTGCTGTCTCGTCCTCACACCTTACACTTCCTTATCTCTGTATCTCCCCCTCCCCCGACTCTCAGTCTGAAGAACGGTCTGACCCAAACGTCACACATTCCTTCTCTCCAGAGATGCTTAAGTTACTCCAGCATTTTGTATCTATCTTCGGTTTAAAGGAGCGTCTGCAGTTCCTTCCTACACACCATCCATTCGCTACTCTTTGGCTTGGCCTAGAAGGTAAGAATTTAAAGTTTCAGCTTTAAAGAAGTGGAGCCAACATGGACCATCAATGGCAGGGTAGGATAGAGATAGCAGGCTTAGCTGAAGTTTGTGGAGGGTACAGATTGGCAAGGTGACCAGTGCGGCACTGGAGTACACTAAGACTAAGTAGAATGGATAAGGTTTGAAATCAACATATGGATTGAGCTAGGAGCAGATATGTCCTGCATTAAAGTGTTAGATTTAGACAGGATGATTGATGGAGAGGATTGTGGGTGAAAAGCTTAGAACAGATTTGTGTTCCCTTGACAACTAAGCAAAAGGGTTGCCTTTGACAAAACCTTTAATCTGCTTAATATTATCCTTCCCTCATAAACATATTGGTAATGTATAGGATTTCATATGGTCATGCATAACTTAAGGGAGATAGCAACATAAGTGATCTGTAACATCACACAGAAAATGACAGGTTTTGATCAGAGAATACTGTGTTAATTAAGGGGGAGATTTTGCACAGCTTTTGTTTTTAAATTCTGAATAAAGGTTATTTTTTAATTAAAAAAATAAAAGGGGAGGATCACAATCTAGGGTCCTTATGCTGCTAGATGTTGAGGGGCTGAGTCTGGCAGGGACACCCCTCAAACAAGGGAAGGGATATCATCCCCAAGGGCCACATGAATATTACAGATGTTTTGTGTGAAGACAGATGTGACACTACTGAATATTACACTGGCAGTATTGAATGTGTGGACACTAAGAATGTATTCAGAACTTTTGCCTGGTTTTTGCTTTGGTTTTTTTTCATTGTGAATAAAGTTTATTTCTGAAATTTTAAAAAGGAGAAATAAAAAATCTGAAAGAAATCTGTGTTTGTCCTTTGCCCAATAATATTTTGAAACAAAACGGATTCACCACTAACAGAATACTTGCATTATTTTAAACTATAGGGATAACAAAATGCTGATAGAATAATAATAATAATAAGGATTTATGTGAAAGAAGAGAATTGTATATATATAACACATTGTTTAAACTAACTGATCAAACAAAATTGCAATAATAAAAATGAATACTATTGTAATAATGGTTGCATTTTTGAATTACAGTTACCTGCAGAAATAAAGAATCTTTCAAAATTAAATCAGCCAATTCCTGCAAGTAACTAGAAGGTCCAGACAGGTTGAAGAAATGTGTATTAGTAAAACTAATTAAGGAAAATCCCAAAGCTTTTTGGCAGTATATTAAAAAGAAGAGGGTAACAAGGTAGAAGGTAGGAACACTCATATATAAAGGAGGGAATTAAAACTTGGTGTCAGATTATCTAGGCAAGGTTCTAAACGAAAGAGGAGGACATGGAGGATAGTGGAGAAAGTGTGGGATGTACTAGAGTGCAAGGGCAGTTTGATTCCAAGCTGAAAAGCATTAAGGTGAGTAAATCCACCGAGCCTGATGGGATTTATTACAGGAGATTGCTGTGGCCTTGACAAAGATCATTGTATCTCCCCAGGCGATGTCCTGGTTGATTGGAGAGTAGCCAATGTTGCTCCTTTGTTTAAAAGGAAAAAATAGGATAATCCACAAAATTATAGGCCAGGGAGGCTCACATCAATAGTAGATAGCATTTGGAGAGGAATACTGTATCTGGAAGAGAGTGGGCTAAATAGGGACAATCAGCATGTCTTTGTCTGCCGCCAGTCATGTCCTGATGAGGTAAGAGTCAAGAGAGTTTATTGTCATGTGTCCCAGATAGGACAATGAAATTTTTGCTTTGCTGCAGCACAACAGAATATTGTAGTCATAAATACAGATCAGATCAGTGTGACCATATACCATAGAATATATATATACACACACATCAGTAAACAGATAAAGTGCAAAAGGTTGTTATAGTTCAGAGTTTGTTTGAAGTGTTTAATAGCCTGATGGCTGTGGGGAAGAAGCTGTACCTGAATCTGGATGTTGCGGATTTCAGGCTCCTGTACCTTCTACCCGATGGCAGCGGAGATGAATGTGTGGCCAGAATGGTGTGGATCCTTGATGATGCTGGCAGCCTTTTGAGGCAGCAACTGCGATAGATCCCCTCGATGGTAGGGAGGTCAGAACCGATGATGGACTGGGCAGTGGTTACGACTTTTTGCAGCCTTTTTCTGCTCCTGGACGCTCAGGTTGCCGAACCAAGCCACGATGCAACTGGTCAGCATGCTCTCTACTGTGCACCTGTATAAGTTTGAGAGAGTCCTCCTTGACATCCTGACTCTCCGTAATCTTCTCAGGAAGTAGAGGCGCTGATGTGCTTTCTTTATGATTGCATCAGTGTTCGGGGACCAGGAGAGATCTTCAGAAATATGCACGCCCAGGAATTTGAAGTTCTTGACCCTTTCCGTCATCGACCCAGTTGATATAAACGGGACTGTGGGACCCCATCCTACCCCTTCCGAAGTCCACAATCAGTTCCTTGGTTTTTCTGGTGTTGAGAGCCAGGTTATTGTGCTGGCACTATTTGGTCAATCGGTTGATCTCACTTCTATACTCTGACTCGTCCCCGTCAGTGATATGTCCCACAACAGTGGTGTCGTCGGCGAACTTGATGATGGAGTTCGCACTATGTCCGGCTACACAGTCATGAGTATAGAATGAGTACAGCAGGGGGCTGAGCAGGCAGTCTTGAGGTGCTCCCGTGCTGATTGTTATCGAGGATGACACATTTCCACCAATACGGACAGACTGTAGTCTGTGGATGAGGAAGTCGAGGATCCAATTGGAGAGGGATGCGCAGAGACCCAGATCCGTGAGCTTGGTAACCAGTTTGGAGGGGATGATAGTATTAAACGGCGAGCTGTAGTCTATGAACAACAGCCTGACATACGAGTTTTGTTGTCTAAGTGGTCCAGAGCGGAGTGGTGAGCCAGTGAGATTAATGTGATTTGACGAGGGCAGGAAGTGAATGTTGTTAGTTAGTTAGTTAGTTAGTTTAGTTTATTGCCACGTGTACTGAGGTACAGTGAAAAGCTTGTGTTGCATGCTATCTAGTTAACAGAAAGACAATACATTAACATTTAGTGTAAGATAAAGCCGACAAAGTCTAATCAAGGATAGTCCAAAGAGATAGAGAGTAGTTCAGCACTACTCTCTGGTTGTGGTAGAATGATTCACTTGCCTGATAACAGCTGGGAAGAAACTGTCTCACATAAATTTTAGTAATGCATTTGATAAAGTTCCACATGGTAGGCTGATCCAAATATTAAGTTACTTGGGATTCATGCTGAATTAGTAGTTTGGATTCAGAACTGGCTTCCCATAGAAGACAGAGGGTGGTTGTGGAAGGGCATTATTCTTGCTGGATGCCTGTGACAAGTGATATTCCACAGGGATCTATGATGGGACCTCTGTTAGTGGTATACATAAATGACTTGGGTGAAAATGTAGATGGGTTGCTTAATCAGCTTGCAAATGACACCAAAATTAGTAGAGTTCCAGACAGTGAGTACGGCTGTTAAGAAATGTAGCAGGTTAAAGATCAGCTGCAGATATGGGAGAAGATATGACAGATGGAGTTTAATCCAATGTGAGATATTGCATGTTGGGAGGTACAGGGAAGGTATACAGTTCATGACAAGACCGTTGATAGCATTGATGTACAAAGGTATCTTGGGGCAACATGAATAGATAAAGAAAGTGTACCCTTGACTTCATGTCAGGGCTTTGAGTATAAGAGTCAGGAAGTCATATTGCAGCTTTATATGACTTTGGTTTGGCTACATTTGGAGAATTGGTGCATTTCTGGTCGTCCTATTACAGAAGAATGTCGAGGCTTTGGAGAGGGTGAAAACGAGGTTAATGAGGAGTTTGCCTGGATCAGAAGGTATAGAGCAAACTTGGAGGGCGTTGGAGTCTAACACCTGTTAGAATTGTATACAATTATGAAAGGCATAGATAAGGAGACAGTCAGAACGTTTTACCCATGGTGGAAATGTCAAAGAATATAATGCATAGGTTAGTGATCAGAGGGATAAAGTTTAAAAGAGTTATGTGGGACAAGTTTTTTACAGAGAGAATGGTGGGTGCCTGGAACATGCTGCCAGGGGCAATGGAGCAGATACAGATACGATAGTGGTGTTTAAGAGGCTTGTAGATAGACAGATGAACATGCAGGGAATAGAGGGATATGAATCACATGCAAGCAGAGGAAATCAGCCAATTCCTGCGCTGTTCTGTTCAGTGACTTACAGACAAGTATTACCTTTTATATTCATTAAATTATCTACCATATTTTTAAAAGCTTTGTTAAGTTGCAAATAATATGGTGTATTGCAATTCTGATACCCACTCTATTTAAGTATCTCTAAAAAATTGGCTACAGATTTGCATCATCAATAATCTAAATTTGTCGCAGTTAATCTTAACCAAGATGGTTTCAAATATATATGACAATATTTTGTAATCCGATGTGTCATCAGTTAGATTTGCTCCAATGCAGCAGATTTACAAAGCAGTATGCCACGCATCAATGTCAACTGGTCTGTTACACCTCTAGTTTCTATAGCATTTAACATCAAGGAAATGTAATTTATGAATTACACCGCAGAAACTAAGATAACTTTTTGTACATGCACACCTGGTTAGGTGAGTTACCAATCTGAATATTTAAATAACTGATTTACACCAGTATTTTAACTGGTAAGTAAAGTTGTCAAACCTCAATGTGTTTCCTGGGTTTCTGAAATTCAGCTTTGAAACCATAGCAACATCAGAATACATTTTATGCATGAATTCAGAGTACAGTTGAAACCTACGGGAGGTTTAAGATGGTGTTAAAGCATGAAGTTACATGAAATTGAGCTTGTTTGTTTCATTGTGATGTCAGTAATCGTACCTTAAAATATTTATCTGGCCTGGTTCAACCAGAGGAAATACTATTATCTTTATTCCAACAGTCCAGCAATTTCATTTTCTGTATTCTTTGATTATTTATGTTACTGCTTTAAAAAAATTTAATAACATTTTGCATGATGAGGTTCAGGACCACGAGAAACAGAAGCAGTGACCCAGGCAAAGCTGCAGGTGGAAGAATTAGATGGGCCAAAAATTTTAAATCAAGTTTCATCAGGAAAATAGCAGTGATGGGCAAATGGACAGCTAGAATAATAAAAATTGGAAGTAGATCAGTTAGAATTGGGACTCAAGGATTAGGTCGAAAATTTGGTATTCTTAGATAATTTAAAACACTTTGGATAAGAGCATAAAAAGTAGGATTAGGCTATTAAGTCCCTTGCATCTGATCCACCATTCGATATGATTGTGGCTGATCTTCAGTGTCCCTTTCCTGTACTAACCGCATATCAATTGATCCTGTAACACTCTAAAGATCTATTGATTTATCTATTGAATATGTTCAGCAACAGAGCTTCCATGGCCTCGTAGCGAATTCCAAGGACTCATTACTCTCTGTCATGGATGGTTGAAAAATTTACTTTTACAATCTCTAAAGCATTTGAACAATGATATAGAGCATTTTATGTAGAAATGGAAATGTTGTCCTTTTGATTCTGATCAAACCTGAAAACCTTGTTGCCTCAGAGTATTCTAAACTGCTAAAACGATGACAATGGATGCTACCATTCTTCAACAGGAGGGGAGAAATATCAACAAGCAAAGTACTGCAAATTTAGAAAACCTGAAATTTTAAAAAAAAACAGTGAAACTCTGTTACACCTATACACTCGGAACGTGGTGCCAGACATGTACGTTTTCTGGACTATTTGACAGTATTTCAATGAATACTCCATACATGTGATTGACATTTCAGATGTTACATATTGTAGTTGTATTTTCCAGTAGCAGTATTGTAGCAGCATTTTCCAGTGACCCACAAGTTTACGAGGAGTTCCAGGAAACAGAACCGGTGAGTTTCAAGGCAGTGTGGGATGCAAAACCAGGTGAGTTTCTAAGTGGCTTGGGAACCAGGGACCCAGTGAGCTAAAAGGAGTGTGGATCTGGGACGCCCATGAGTTTAAACAGAATACAGGAATAGGGCCTCCAATATAGCAGTCAAGATGAAGATCTAAGTAAATTATAAGATATAGGAGCAGAATAAGGTATTTGGCTCACCGAGTCTGCTCCGTCATTCGATCATGGCCTTCTCCCCGTAACCTTTAACGTCCATACTAATCACAAGCCTATCAATCTCCACTTTACAAATACCCAATGACATTGCTTCCACAGCAGATTCTGACAATGAATTCCACAGATTCCCCACCCTCTTGGCTAAATACATTTTTCCGCATCTCCATTCTAAAGGTATGTCCTTTTATTCTGAGGCGATGCCCTCTGGTCCTAGACTCTTCTACTGGAAACATCATCTCCATATCCATCTATCCAGGTCTTTCATTATTCGGAAGGTTTCAATGAGATACCCCCTCATCCTTCTAAACTCCAGTGAGTACAGGATCAGAACCATTAAACGATCCTCATACTTTAATCTTAGTGTCTTAGGACCCACAGGGCTTATTAATAAACTCCTAATATCCTTTTCTAATATCTGAAAGTAATATCCATACACTACTGAGGGTGAAACATTTCTATGGGATCGAAGAGCAATAAAGCTAAGATGGTATAAACAATACCTGTGTATGTTTGTGCCATTCTTACTTAAAGGCAAGGGTGATTTAATCTCAGTTATTTGTAGCAAAACTGGAAACCATTTCCAATAATGGGACTAAATTTTGTGAGATACAGTTCAAACATAGAAACATTACAAGGTCAAGATTTTAAAGGAAACTATTGATTCATGTTTCAATGTTTTCTGTTTCCGTTTTAAATTAGATATTCTCATGTGAACAGTCCATTCTCTAATGTCATTAATGTTGGAATTAGTCAAATTTATGTTATTCAAGAGTCAAGTCAAGAGTCAAGAGAGTTTTATTGTCATGTGTCCCAGATAGGACAATGAAATTCTTCCTTGCTGCAGCACAACAGAATATGTAAACATAATACAGAACAGGAGATAAAAGAACAGCGTGTCTATATACCATAGACCATAGATATACACAATAAATAAACAGATAAAGTGCAATAGTAAAAATAGACTGTTATTGTTCAGAGCTTTTTTGATGCTGTATGATGCCAGTTGGGTCCCAGTCACATGGGAGGCCTGGTCCCACAATGCAACCCATTCCCCAATGCAATATTCCACCATGGTGTGGGAGAGGGGGTGGTGTGGGGGAGGAGTGTGTGGGGGGGTGGGGGTGGGGGAGGGGGTTCGTGTGGAGGACGGGGGATGTGGGGGGGGAGCGACTCCACTCAACGGCCACCGGCCGCGGCACCACACAGCACCTCCCGACTCCACACAGCGGCTTACCAGACTCCACACAGCGGCTTTCCCGACTCCACACAGCAGCTTTCCCGACTTCACACAGCGGCTTTCCCGACTGCACACAGCAGCTTTCCCGGCTCCACTCTTGTGGACTCAATCAGCACGGCTTGTTTACCCAGTCCTGCCTCTGGGGCTTTATTCTCCAGCGGGTGCCGGAAGGAGCGTTACCTTCATGGTGACTGACAGGCGAGAAGACCAATCTGCTGATCTCACGATAAAGCGCAATAGGCTGTCATAATTCAGAGTTTGTTTGATGGCGAGTTTAATAGCCTGATGGCTGTGGGGAAGCTGTTCCTGAATCTGGATGTACCAGATTTCAGGCTCCTGTACCTTCTACCTGATGGCAGCGGAGAGATGAGTGTGTGGCCATGATGGTGTGGGTCTTTGATGATGTTGGCAGCCTTTTTCAGGCAGCGACTGTGATAGATCCCTTCGATAGTGTGGAGGTCATAGCCGATGATGGACTGGGCAGTGGTCACAACTTTCTGCATATTTTTCCATTCCTGGACATTCAAGTTGCCGAAGCAAGCCACGATGCAGCCAGTCAGTATGCTCCCTACTGTGCACCTGTAGAGGTTCGAGAGAGTCCTCCTTGACATACCGACTCTCCGTAATCTTCTCAGGAGTTAGACACACTGATGCGCCTTCTTTATAATTGCATCAGTGTGCTGGGACCAGGAAAGATCTTCGGAAATATGCATGCCCAGGAATTTGACCCTTTCCACCACCCGTTAATATAAACGGGATTGTGGGTCCCTATCCTACCATTCCCAAAGTCCACAATCAGTTCCTTGCTTTAGCTGGTGTTGAGAGCCAGGTTGTTGTGCTGTCACCATGTAGTGGTCAATCAGTCGATCTCACTCCTATACTCTGACTCATCACCATCAGTGATTCGTCCCACAACAGTGGTGTCGTCGGCAAACTTGATGATGGAGTTTGCACTATGTCCGGCTACAGTCATGAGTATAGAGTGAGTACAGCAGGGGGCTGAGCACGCAGCCTTGAGGTGCTCCCGTGCTGATTGTTATTGAGGATGACACGTTTCCACCAATATGGACAGACTGTGGTCTGTGAATGAGGAAGTCGAGGATCCAATTGCAGAGGGATGCGCAGAGACACAGGTCCGTGAGCTTGTTAACCAGCTTTTTATTTTCAAATCAAAAATATTTATTCAAACATTAAAATAGTATTTACAACACAATAAAACAAAACAGAACCCACCACCATAGTACAAGGCAAAACAAATATACCAAATAAACTACTAAACAGCTATATTACAATCCTAGTCCAGGGTACACTCAACCCCCCTCGGTGCCCAACGGTCCCGGAAATCCCCCAAGGTGCCCGTGGACAGCGAGTAGTCCCTCTGCAGTACCACCCGGGCGTGGACATATCCCCGGAAAAGGGGCAGGCAGCCGGCTCGGGCAGAGCCCTCTTCCGCCTGGCGCCGTGACTCGCGGATGGCCAGCTTGGCCAGATCCAGGAGAAACCCTACCAGGACATCTTCAGCCCTACCCTCTCCCCTACGCACAGGGTGTCCAGAGATAAGGATGGTGGGTGAAAAATACAGCCAGGAGGCAAGGGGCAGCCCCTTTAGGTATTGGAACAGTGGCTGCAGCCTCACACACTCCATATACACCTGGTACACAGACTCTTCCAGCCCACAAGGTTGACAGGTGGCTGGCGAGTATGTGAACCGCGAGAGAAACAGGTTGCAGGGAACTCCTCGGTGCAATACACTCCATCCCAGGTCCCCATGGTAACCAGCTTGGATGGGATGATGGTATTAAACGCCGAGCTGTAGTCTATGAACAACAGCCTGACATATGAGTTTCTGTTGTCCAAGTGGTCCAGAGCGGAGTGGAGAGCCGTGAGATCGCATCCACCGTTGACTGTTGTGGCGGTAAGCGAACTGCAGAGGGTCGAGGTTCTTGTCGAGGTAGGAGTTGATATGCGCCATAATCAACCTCTCAAAGCACTTCATCACCACAGACGTTAGTGCCACTGGTCGATAGTCATTGAGGCACGTCACCTTGCTCTTATTGGGCACCGGTATTGTTGATGCCCTTTTAAAGTAGGTGGGAACCTCAGAAGTGAGAGGTTGAAAATGTCCGTTAAAACTCCAGCCAGTTGGTCCGCACAGGTTTTGAGAACACGACCAGGTATACCATCAGGTCCAGGCGCTATCCGAGGGTTAACCCCTCTGAAAGATCTTCTGACGTCGGCCTCTGTGACTGTGACTGAAATACCATCACGGCGAAGGCACATCAGTGTTCTCCCTATCAAAGCGAGCGTAGAACGCATTGAGCTCGTCAGGGAGTGATGGTTCGCTGACATTTGAGCTGCCTCCTGATTTGCCCTTGTAGGAGGTGATGGTATTCAAGCCCCGCCACAGTAGCCGAACATCCGTCTCATCCTACAGCTTGGAGCGGAAGTCCTTTTGGCCTTTTTCATGGCCTTACCAAGGTCGTATCTGGACTTCTTGTAGACCTCTGCATCTCCAGACCTCAATGCCCGGGATCTGGTCTTCAGAAGAATACGGATCGCAAGGTTAATCCAAGGCGTCTGGTTAGAAAACACTCGGAAGGTTTTTGTTCTCCACACATTTCTTAATGAATTAATCTCAACCAAATTATATTTTACCATGTAAAACTACTCTAAGTTATGATAAATCAATCTTGGTTAGTTCAGGAATTTGAAATGATGCCAGAAGAATGTACAAGTTATAAACAAATTACCATACCAAGGCATGTCATAGGAGCAATATGGTAAAAGCCCAAGAACGGATACCCACACTATTGACTGATGTAGAGTTTAGTTAAGCAAAAACAAAATAATATTTATGCAGGAAATGAACATAGAAAATACCGATAAACACTTAAAAGATCAGGTGGCATCAATGGATCGAGTAATAATCACCTATCTGTAGACTTTGAAGATGTTTTAGATTTAACTGTTTCTAAAGGGCCTGTCCCACTGTGGGAACCTAATTGGCGAGTTAAGAAGAGTTTGCGCTCAACTCAAACTCGCGGCATGGTCGACACTTGGTCCTAGGAGGTCACTGTTACTCTCCTTCATGCTCGAGGGAAGTTCCCACATACTCGCGGCCTTAGTTTGATCGAGAAAATGTTTTCATCATGCTGAAAAATTTTCCGCGAGTAAAAATTGGTCGGCATGGTTCTTTTGAACTCGTAGTGTAGTGGAGCGGGGTCGCTATGTAGTTATAGGCAGTCTAGGTAACCGTAGACAATCTCCTTTACTGACTGGGCATTGGCTCATTGGAGTTTTCAGAACCAAGGAAAACCAACCAGTAATGTTAAATGCCTGCTAAACTTTACTAAAAGTCGTCTGGCTTCTTAAAAGTGTACCCACTTCTTCTCCCCCCCCTTTTCCCCTTCCCTTCTCTCCCCCTCTCTCCACCCCCCCCACCCCACCCACGCTCTCTAAATGACTTACCGTACACTGTGCCAGCCGTCTTTTACCTTCCTGTTCATCGCGGGTGTGAATTTCAGACAGCGCTCCCCCGCTTTCCCTGGCCCCCGCCTTTGCAATGTGTTTGTGTGTGCAGACGGTCGATCCGGCTCGCGGTTTCATCGCTGACGGTCGATCCAGCTCGAGGTTTTTCAAGACAGTTGCTGAAAAGTCGCGTTAGTGGGACAGGTCCTTAAGGAAGTGCAGAATGGTAGAAACACAACTTTTAGGAGAAAGTCATATGAATAGAATACACCAACAAAAATATTTAATGGGTTCATTAATCAATAATAGAATATACCAACAAATATATTTAATGGGATGGGGGGGGGGGGGGGTAGAATGAAAATATGACAATACAGATGCTGGTACAACACAATAGTGATGAAACGATAAAGAAAGACAAAAAATAGTGATGAGCCAATAAAGGAACGGTAGAATCATAAGAGGTTACATGATAATTATGTAACTATGTATCTATTGCCATGCACTATGACATTTTTTAAAATGTTATCAAGAGATTGTAGAATACCAAACTGCATAATGCATTGATGTTCCTTAAGCTTCATCGTTATTGCATAGAAGACCAGACACAAAGAAATTTGAATGAAATAAAAAATTAAAGTGACAAGCATTCGGAATATCACTATCACATACAGACTGAATGGAAACATTCTGAAAAATGCTTCCCACCATTTGGTCTTACCTGTGTTCAGTCGATTGCATTATGCTCATCAAATACAGAATCCATTAACTCACCTTAAAAGTACAATTAAATCACTATTTAATTCATGCCACTATCCTGCGGATGGTGAAAGAGCAGATATTGATCTCTTTCAAATGATGGTGCTGTTGAAAGTGAAAAAAGCTGTCAGTGGAAAAGGAAGTTTGTTGCTATTTTTCATTTTGAATCAGATGTCGACATTTTCTGATGTGTTTCCAAAAGTTCTTAATGGTCTAATTCCTTCCACAATCTTCTTTGCAAAGTTAGAAGAAAAGGAAATAGTGTGGCTGCAAATGTTGGAGATGGGGAAGTGATGATAGCCATTAAAAAGATAAGATTTAAGAGTACTTTTGGAATTTTTAAGAGAAAAGTAATTACAAATGTGAAAATAATCTTCAAAATTTAAAATTTGCTTACTTTATCATGTGATCCATCCAACAATGCACGTGATGATAACAAAGAATGGAGAAAAAAGGAACTCCTGGTGCTGGTTTACACAAAATAAAGTAATGGAGTAACTCAGAGGATCAGGCAGCATCTCTGGACAACCTGGGTTGGGGACGTGTCGGCTCAGGACCCTTCTTCAGACTATGAAGAACCTAGGTTCATATAATGGGGATCAACATTTGGCCTAATTCATAATCCCAACTATTAAGAAAATTAAACAGAATTTTAGGCTGAGCTCCCTACGACAAAGTATTAAACGCAATCCCAAATGATAGACAAAATAGAGACAGTTTAATGGAATCAATATTGTGCATTTCATCTAATACAGTATATTGACTGGACATTTGCTGGACTATACCCAATAAAGTAAATCTTTATCTGATTTGAAAGCCAAACATATTGATCTTCAAGTTAACTGTTAAAGTTAACTGTTAGTAAGGCTCAGATGATTGGAGATGACCAGGGGTAAAGATTGGAGATTGCATTTATGACTTTGTGGTTACAATTTGTGTCTATGGATTAAACTATTACATGTAATAAATAAGATTTGTAACGGATAATTAATTTGGAATCAAAAGTCTGTGTGTATCATGGTGTACATTGAACAATCTGCAAGTCATAAAAGCCCACTGATGTCCATTTGGAAAATAAATCTATTGTCCTTACCTGGTCTACTGACATGTGGCTTCAGACTCAGAATAAAGAAGTTGACTATTAACTACTTTCTGAAAGCCACTCAATTAAAGGGCATGTGAGGATTGGCAATTGAAAAGTGGTCTTGCCTTTAATATTTAATAATGTACAGCACAGAAACAGGCTCTTCGGCTCAATTCGTCCAAGTTACTTCACCAAGCTAGCTCCAGTTGCTTGCACTTGATCCCTCCAAACCTTTCTTTTCCATGAATGAACCTGTCCAAATATCTTTAAAAAGTTGTAATTGTACCTGCATCTACCTCTTCCTCTGGCAGCTTATTCTACATATATAATACCCTCTGTTGAAAAATTGTCCCTCAGATCCCTTTTGAATCTTTCCCCTCACCTCATACGAATACCCTCAAGTTGCAGACTCTCCTACCTGGGAAAAAGACAATGGCTATTCACCTTTTACCTGCAATAGTTAAGACAGATTTAAGTACATGTGTACTATGTATGTAATTACTGTTAGCAAACATATACTCAGATATCATGATGATTATTTTTTAATTAAAAAAATCAAGAATGAAACCATTCACACCTGCATTGTCCCTTTGCTGCATGTAAGCAGCAGTTAATATATTGGAGAACATGAATAAACCATTAGGAATGAATCATCACTTAATAACTTAAATAGATTATGTCATTTACCACATTTACTTACTTTGTGGTTTGTTATTAACAATTGTTTTGCAATTAAAAATAACCTGCATTAACAGCTCCTTTCACAATGTAGATGTTCCAAGGTGCTTCATAGCAGAATTATCCCATCATATATTATATTCAGGTATTTTTAAGAAGCATCTTAAAGGAGGACGCAAATGTAGCCAGGCATAGAAGTTTAAGTTTAGAAAGGACATTTCAGACATTTGATTTTCACTTTAAACAGTTGAATGCAATGCCACTGATGATGGGAGTAAATAAATGATGAATGCACAAGCTTGTGGAATTTCTGAAGATTAAACATTTCAGTGAGTGGTCGGGGATATTAAAGTAATAGGAAGGGGAAAACAGTTCAAATCCCTTCAGGAAGGATAAACATTTTGAGTTGTAGTTTAATCTGTCCTAATGTCAGTCATTAAGCACAGAAATAATGAGTGTGGAGATCTTAGGACAAGGCAGCAGGCAATTTTCTTTTCATAATCATCATGGTACAAAGGAAGCAAGCCCATGTTATTTTATGGAATACACTATCAAAGATGCAAGCTAAATGCCGATGGAACTGAAGCAGTCAAAAAATTAAATATTCTTGTTAAACACAGGGAATTCGGTGGATTTGAGCTGAGAACGCTAAATTCATTTTACCTACCAATAAAATGTAACCTTTCCATGTGAATAAAAATATATACATTTGAGTTTTACGACGCATTGTCTCCTCAGGTATGTTCAATTCCTGAATTAATATATTATTCATGTTAGCTTCTTCCACTAATTTCACTGTGGTTCTTTTTTTTCACTTGTATTACCACTGTAACCATTATCTGTGGCTAATCTCAGTTTCCTCTGTTAAAAGACTGCTACCACAAACTTCCGTTATATTGCTTCGAAAGGAAGCCATTATCTTTGCTGGTCTTTCCTGCCAAACATAATGCGATTACTAGGCACTTTACGTTTATTTTAAAATCACAAAGTAACTAAAATCGACCTTTTTTAAATTAAAATATAACATTTAAAAAGATAACATTTCATCGTGGGCAACAAAACGTGTAGCGAGATTATTAACCCTTTTGCTGGATTGGCTTCCCGTCAAAAACTGAGTCAAGTGACAGTTTCAACCTATCGTTACCATTACCTTTAATACTCTCAATTTTTCTTAAAACATTTTTTATCTCATAATGCATAAAATGATTTTTAATGAACATGAGATTAGATATTCTATATCAACAATAGAGGTCAATTAAGTCAAGTCAAGTCAAGTTTATTTGTCACATACACATTTGTCACATACAATTAAGAGACAAGTTGAACATTTTCCATCAGTGTAAATTAAATATCAGACGTAGCTGTTTGTCTAAATTATGCTGACATTGCTGATAGTTTAAATGTTACATTTGTTAAAAACGTCATTATTTAATATTCAAGTGGATGTTTCGGTATGGGTGGTGGCGGGACTTATAAATTCAAGTGTACTCCAAGACCTTTCTTTTGCAGGCCCATCGCTCTGTCCATTCATTGCAAGAAGTTGCAATGTCTGTTGTGCTAACTATGTGGAGTTTGGGAAGTACTGTTTGCCAGATCAGTCTATTTAAATACCGAGGACATACGTTGGTTCAACACGGATGCCTGCTGCGGAAAAAATAGAGAATGCAGTGCTGGAAAGCTGCCTGTGTGTGATAAGTCTGCAAAGCGAGCTTTAAAAAAATTGGCATTGCTGAGATCCCGCTCGGACTACGTCAAAGCACCGGCTAAAATTTGGCTTTTGTTAGCATTCCAGATGTCCCAGACCATGACAGTTCACCCAACCTTGAGCGTTCTCATGTAACATTGCTCTGGCAAGTGGTGGGGTTAGGAAACTGGGTCAGGAAAAGCAACAGCAGCAGGATATCCGGGCGCTTCCCCTCCACTCCCATCAATGCCAAACATCCGTGTTGTGAAGGAACATATTGCCTTGCCAACCTCATCAAGAACTCAGTATTCGAGATCTTTGCGACTCGCAGCTCTGGAACAAAGTATCAATAAGTACAAACATTAAACAAATATATTGACGTGCATTTTATATGCAGGTGAAACTGCGGTTCCTTGTCGGGCGTTTCATTCCCAGAATCCCAGGTCTCGGGTTATTAAAATACCGGAAGTTTTATGTTCCTTGGCGTGTATGCCTTTGCAGGCTTCAATCAAATACAAATGTTTCAGCCCTCCCCACACACTTAGAACGTGGCCTGGGGAACAGTAATTCCCATTTTCCGAAAGGTGGAGCATTTCGATTACATTTCATCTAATTAAATGAATTGGGATTGAGCGACTGTTAAAACTCGTTCTGAAACTACGTGCGTTTCTTATAAGCAATGAAAGCTTTCCTCTAGAATTTGTCTGCACTGAGCAATGATCGAAAAGCAAAAACTAGAGATGCTGGAAACTCAGCAGGCCGGTCAGAATCAGTGGAAAGAAAAGCAGCTAACATTTCGCGTAGCTGCTTCCAAATGTGTTAAATACTTGTTGAATGATTTTCGAATAGATATAGGTAATAATATGAATATTCAAAGTGTTACATTTAATTACTGTTGTTACTTTCTTTGTCCTTATCCATTTAACTTTTAAATGAATTGTACATATCAATTACAATTGGTTGCTAAAATTAGCTAAATCCTTTATTGCTTGTTAAAGAATCTCGAGCAGTGACCTAGTTCACATACTGTTACTTCTCTTGTCTGCCAAAAATCTAACCTTAACCTCCCCCTTTTTACTCAACTATATGCTGCCTCTGGGAGGAAAAGAAAACATGTGTTTGGTGGTGATTTCACATTTCGCCAACACTTTTTGCATTCCTAAGGGACCTTTTCCTTCCTGATGTTCTGGAATACTTGATGCAGTCTTTTACAAAGCCATTGTAAAAATCTGAAGGAATATTATAATTTAATGCCTTCAGAGATTATTACAAGTATAGCATGTAATACCGAGGACTTGAAAAAATGTTTGCCTGTTGCTTAATCAAGCTTAAGACCAAAGATGGACACAAGGTGCTAGAGAAACTCAGCTGGTCAGGCAGCATCTCTGAAGAAAAAGGATGGGTGATGTATCGGGTCGAGACCCTTCTAAACAGGTTCTCAAAATACTAAAGAGACTGGCTAAAAAGTGCAACTTTAATTTTTTATATTGATAAATGGATTAACAAATGAGCGATTTCAAGCAATTTTGAAATTGCTTGAAGCATTGATAGTTTAAGAAACAAGCAGAGTATCGACAAGTGTAGTGATGGGGCTAAATATCACGATTTAGCACCACCTCAACACCAGCAAAACCAAGGAACTGATTGTGGACTTTGGAAGGAGTAGGATGGGGACCTACAATCCCGTTTATATTAACGGGTCGATGGTTGAAAGGGTCAAGAGCTTCAAATTCCTGGGCGTGCACATCTCTGAAGATCTTTCCTGGTGCGAGAACACTGATGCAATTATTAAGAAAGCTCATCAGCGCCTCTACTTCCTGAGAAGATTACGGTGAGTCGGTTTGTCAAGGAGGACTCTCTCTAACTTGTACAGAAGCACAGTAGAGAGCATGCTGACCGGTTGCATCGTGGCTTGGTTCGGCAACATGAGTGCCCTGGAGAGGAAAAGACTACAAAAAGTAGTAAACACTGCCCAGTCCATCATCGGCTCTGACCTCCCTTCCATTGAGGGGATCTATCGCAGTCGCTGCCTCAAAAAGGTTGGCAGTATCATCAAGGACCCACACCATCCTGGCCACACACTCATCTCCCTGCTACCTTCAGGTAGAAGGTACAGGAGCATGAAGACTGCAACGACCAGGTTGTGGAATAGCTACTTCCCCACAGCCATCAGGCTATTAAACTTGGCTCGAACAAAACTCTGAACTTTAATAGCCCATTATCTGTTATTTGCACTTTATCAATTTATTCATGTGTGTATATATTTATATAATGGTATATGGACACACTGATCTGTTTTGTAGTCAATGCCTACTATGTTCTGTTGTGCTGAAGCAAAGCAAGAATTTCATTGTCCTATCAGGGACACATGACAATAAACTCACTTGAACTTGAACTTGATATGTAAAATAGTCTCTCTCAGGGGTGCAATTAGTTTTGGCAATGGGTCATGTGGATTGTACAAATGGGCTTGGCAGGAACAGGTATCAAAGGATAGAAGACTGTAAGTCACCCAGTTGTAAAAGACGGAAAGCCTTGGCAAGGAGATTCCTGGTCATAACATCCCATTCAAAGTAGCTCTGTTGAAAGTAACTGGTGACAAAGACGGTAGTCATCATTACTTCCCTTTTTTCTAAAATATACAAGGAGTTAATGGTGTAGAATTATTATTTTGCCATGCCATTGTGTATTCAAGTTCAAGTTTGCGTTTATTATCACTTAACGAACTAAGGTACCGTGAAATTTGAGTTACCATACAACCATACTAAGTGAAAAGCAACAATATACACAGCCACATAAAATAAAATTTAACATAAACAACCATCACAGTGGAATCCACATTCCTCACTGTGATGGAAGGCAATAAAGTTCAGTCATCTTCCATTGTTCACCCTAGATCGGGGCCTTTGAACCCTCCGCACTTGCCGCTGCCGATGATCCGATGTTCAAGCCCTCTCGTCAGGATGGTCGAAACTCCGGCGTTGGGATGGATTGGAACACTCCACGGCATGGAGCTCCCGAGTCGGCTTCTTACCGGAGACCGCGGGCGGCTTCACGGTGTTAAAGTCCACAGGCCCCATCGGAGCTCCGCTGACATCCCTCGGCAAAGGATCGCAGCTCCCAATGTTAAAGTCTGCGCCGCGTCACGCCCGCGGCTTGAAGCTCCGGGCTGGTCTCCAGGAAAGGCCGCACCACTCCACGTGTAGGCCGCAGGGGGGGACGGAGATGCGACACAGAGAAAAATCGTATCTCCGTCGAAGTAAGTGACTGAAAAAGGTTTCCCCCGGTTCCCCTCCCCCCAACCCCCACATAATACAAACCAAGAAAAACGAATCATACTTTTAAAACATACTTAAAATAATAAAAACAGAGAGGGGACTGACCAAAGATTATAGAGGAGCAAGATAGACCACTCCTCGAAAAACGCGTAGTATGACGTGTGTGATTGTCGACGCCATTTTATTGAACGTTTTTTTGGGCTTCCCCCACACTGTCATGGCGTCCTCATGTAAATCTTCATCTCACTGCTCCGCTATCAATTGTTCTAATTGTAAATCTAAACGACCAGACCTGTCATTCTTTAGGTTCCCCGATAAAAAAGAAAGGTAAGAAAATATTATTATTATTTTTTGTCAATATTCTGTCGTGAAAATGTTATTTTCTGTTCTCCCATCAACGGCCATTGGGAAACTAGGTTTGTTGGTACATTAGAAAGTTAGTAGACTTATTTTTAATAGATCTTTACTTACCACTATAATAAAGACAATTTTAACACTTCTGTACGTTTTTGGTTTTGTTCTTGTAAGGGATTGGTCTCCAAAATATGGCCCGCGAGACACATTAGGCCCAGTGACCACGGGATTTTTCGAGCTCAGATTCGAGTCCGAGAACGCGGCGGCTGTTACCCGTTATATCCCTCGAATTGTCGAGACATCACAAGCAAAGATCACAAGCCCACCGTGAAGAAGGGTGCAATCAAAGATTATACAACTCTGCTCTAGCATCTTTGGGTGCAATGGTGGGCCGGGGCGTTCGGCGGCGGCGGCCGCAATCAAAGGTACGAGAGGAGCTCTACTCTATAATCTTTGGACGGAATGGGACGGCTGCACGTTATAATGTGTTATCGTTCCACTCCCTCTCCCCCTTCTCCCTGTCCCCTTCTCCCTCTCCCCCCTTCTCCCTCTCCCCCCATCTCCCTCTCCCTCCCGCTCCCACTCCTCCCGCTCCCACTCCTCCCGCTCCCCCTCCCTCCCGCTCCCCCCTTCCCCCCCTCCCCCCTTCTCCCCCTCCCCCCTTCTCCCTCTCCCCCCTTTTCCCCTTCTCCCTCTCCCCCCTTCTCCCTCTCCCCCCTTCTCTCGATCTCTCTTCTCTCGATCTCTCTCTTCTCTCGATCTCTCTCTCCCCTCTCTTCTCTCAATCTCCCTCCCTTCCCTCTCTCCCTCCCTTCCCTCTCTCCCTCCCTTACCTCTTCGTGAGAGTTGGCAGCTCTGCTATGCCTTGGGTCCAAAAGAGGATAGAAAGAAAATACTTAATGGTCTTTGTAAGAAGATTTTAATAAGCTCTTCTACATTTAAGGTAAATTGACATATTAGAGGCAAAAAGCATCTTCAATATACAGGTCTCTCCACACAACTGAAAACAATTGCATTTAAGTGATATATCATCCATTGTTCAGGCATGTAGTTATGATCATCTTTTTTCTTATTAGTTAATCCTAAATGATATCTCCTGTAATTTCAGATGTCATCAGTGGGTCCAGAATACTCGTCGACAAGATCTCCTGCACCGAACTGCAGAGTATTTATCAAATAACTGCCCTCTTATGTACATTGTGTGAAATTGTGATTTGTTAACTGCACAAAACTAATGCAAATGGGGATATATTTATTATTGTATCTACGTTGGACATTTTGCTCTTTGGTGTCAGAACGCGGGGTGGGAGATTGCAACCTTCACGTGGTCCGCCCTGTTTCGACAAATAAGATCAAATAGAACAAGTTGTCCTACAACTTTAGGCTGTGCACGCCATACGCAAGAAGAAGAAGAAGTGTCAGAACGCAGTCTGAAGAAGGCTTCCGACCTGCAACGTCACCTATTCCTTTTCTCCAGAGATGCTGCCTGACCCACTGAGTTACTCCAGCATTTTGTGTCTATCTCTGTTTAGATTGGACTCGTGGGTGGAGATTGCGGCTGGTCTGGTGATCTAGAACGAGGGCCAAAGTCTCAGAATATGGGTAATGATATTTAGTAATGAGACAAGGAGCAGTTTCTTCACTCAAGGGCTGGAAATCTTGGAATTCTTGATCGCGTGAGATGGTGGAAGTCGAGTCCTTGAAAGGAGAGATAATTTTTTTCAAATACGAAAAGGATGAAGGATAATGGAGAGAATGTGGGAATAAGGTGTTGAGGTGCAGGATCAACAATAATCTTACTGATGGTGGTGTGAACTTAGATGGCTTATCCTTGCTTTTATTTCTTACAGAGATACAGCGCGGAAACAGGCCCTTTGGCCCACTGCGTCCGCTTTGACCAGCGATCCCCGCACACTAACACCATCCTACACACACTAGGGACAATTTACACTTATACCAAGCCTACAAACCTGTATGTCTTTGGAGTGTGGGAGGAAACCGAAGATCTCGGAGAACACCCATTCAGTCATGGAGAGAACCTACGAACTCCGTACAGACAGCACCCACTGTAAGGCAGCAACTTTACCGCAGCACCACCATGCCGCCCTTAATCCACTAGGGCACTAGGTTACAATAAACTTCCTACATATTCCAGGAATGCATCTCATAAAAATGGGAGAGGTTTAAATGCATTGTAAAATCTGCTCTCAGTTTCCTAGATTGCTCTAATGGCCTCTTTGTATCATTTTCTTTGATTTAAACCATCCATTGTTCTGCATTTAGATTTTATTTTTTCCCCTGTGGATCACAAGGCACTGTTTGTTTCAGGGGTGACTCTAATCTCCAGCGTAATTTGACAAGACAGCCAAGAGGGCAAACACAGGCAGTTCAGATCTGCTGCCTGTATCGCATGAGAGAACAAGAATGAGACCAACTTGTTTTTTGCAGATCATCAACCCCTGACTGATGTTATCAATGCCGATGGTGACTCAAGGAGACTCAACCAGGTGGTGGTTTACAAAGGTCCATGCCCATTGTTCCTCATGGCATACCACCAGCCTCAACAGATCACCTAGTCATAGAGTCTCACAGCGTAGAAGCAGGCCCTTCAGCTCAACTTGCCCACGCTGGCCAACATGTCCCATCTACACTAGTCCCACATGCCTGCATTTGGCACATACCCCTCTAAACCTGTCCTAATCATCAAATAACCTAACAGAACTGTCATATGAGGAAAGATTAAAAAGACTAGGCTTGTATTCACTGGAGTTTAGAAGGATGAGGGGGCATCTTATCATATTGTCTACAGTGTACTATGTTTACAGATTCTGTTGTGCTGCTGAAAGTAAGAATTTAATTGTTCTATCTGGGACAAGCTAGATGCAGGAAATTGTTCTACATGACAATAAAACACTCTTGTTAGGTGCAAGGGGATCTTATAGAAACATATAAATGAATAAAAGGACTGAACAAGCTAGATACAGGAAAAATGTTCCCAATGTTGGGCGAGTCCAGAACCAGGGGCCACAGTCTTAGAACAAAGGGGAGGCCATTTAAGACTGAGGTGAGAAACAACTTTTTCACCCAGAGAGTTGTGAATTTGTGGAATTCCCTGCCACAGAGAGCAGTGGAGGCCAAATCACTGGGTGGATTTAAGAGAGAGTTAGATAGATCTCTAGGGGCTAGTGGAATCAAGGGATATGGGGAGAAGGCATGCACGGGTTATCGATTGGGGCTGATCAGCCATGATCACAATGAATGGCGGTGCTGGCTCGAAGGGCCAAATGGCCTCCTCCTGCACCTATTTTCTATGTTTCTAGAACACTCATCCAGCAATCCTCGAGCCCACCAGCTCATCCCGTAGTCAATTCATCAGCTTTTCCATAAGAACTTCCAAAAGAATGACAATCAGACAATCTCGATTACCCTCAGCCCATCAAGCAGCCCCTTAATTCACCCAGAAGTCTGAACTATTGAATGCTCACTGCATCTCTTTCCATGTCGGCAAGTTAATATCCAGCTGCATGAACCATGTGAAAAGGGAATAAATAGATGCATGTGGTGCAGTGATTTGTGCAGCACTATAGGCCTGGAGACCAAGAGGAGTTCACCATTGAACGGAGTTTGAACGGGGGGCTTGAGGCCCCCGACCGAGGAAGAACAAAAGGAAGGGACTTGAACTTTATTTCGCCTTCCATCACAGTGAGGAATGTGTAGGAGTCACTGTGGTGAATGTCCGTATTAAAATGTGTTTTTGAGTGCTGTTGCTTTTAATTGTATGACTGACCTGGCCAATGAAATTCCTCGTATGTTGCAAAACATGGCAAATAAAATCTGATTATGATTTTATACTCTTTCCTCTCTGATCTTTTTGCAGTTGACTGCCTTTCTGTACTTGTTGCAAGAGATTGTCGTGGCATCCAGCATCCTCGGAGAATGTAGAATTAAAGGCAGGCAATGCCAGTTTTAAAGATGGTTATTTGCCTCAAGATTGGATTATTGTATCTCCAGAACCTCCCCAGAGGCTCTGGGAGACACAAGGTTCAAGAGGGAACACAAAAAGCCTAATTAGGAAGAATATTAAGAATAAGATTTTCAATTAAAATACTGTAATTGATGGAACCTTGCCTTTAAATTGGTTCTTGGATGAAACCCTGATGGTTCTCACATTGTCTCTTTAAATTTACTCTCCTTTTCACACTTGCATTAAAACACACAGCCACCGCCATTCACAGTGATACTGCCCGGCAGTCTCATAATTACAGTCAACACAGCCACCTTGACAGCCACACAAAATGATGTAAATAAAAATTGTTTTCCTTGTTTAAGAAGTTCAATTTACAATTATTTGAAATTGTGGGGGTTGGTACAAAATACTGCTGACCCACAAATGTGTTGCTATGAGACATTCACATTTTAAAAATCCATGTCTCAAAAAAAGCAAGAAGGTGCCCATGTTATTTGACGAACTTATCAGATGAATTTAAATATGTAGGTATGCATTAGTTTTGCTCCTAATTCCCTTTTCCAAATCATTAATATATATGGTAAACAGTTGCGGCCCCAACACCAAGCCTTGCGGCAACAAAATCCAGAAGATTAGTCAAACATGATTTCCCTTTCATAAATCCATGTTGATTTGGACTAATTCTTTTACTGCTATCCAAATGCCCCATTATTACATCTTTAATAATTGACTCCAGCATCTTTCACACCACCAAAGTCAGGCTAACTGGTCTGTAATTCCCCGTTTTCTCTCACGCTCCTTTCTTGAAAAGTGGGATAGCATTAGCTATCCTCCAATCTACAGGAACTGATCGTAAATCTATTGATCGTTGGAAAATGATCATATGTATAAATATATATGTATGTGTATATATGTTTGTGTATATATGCATGTATATGTATATGTGTGTATATATGTATGTATATATATGTTTATATATGTGTGTATGTATGCATATAAATGTATCCATATGTATGTGTGCATTTGTATGTGTATACGTGTGTATGTATGTATGTGTGTATATATATGTATGTGTATAAATATATATATCTGCATATATTTATTATTACTATATAATTATATATATAATTGCCTTTATGGTTTATGCACATCATCTTACAAGACAAATGAATTAATAGTGATTATTTAAATCAAAGTTGCTTCTGATCCATGAGAATAAACTTTATTATCTCTAACTTGCCTCTCACACACAGACACACATTCATATAAATATATAAAATATATATACGTTAAATTTAATTTTGTGCAATGTGTGTTAAAGGGGAACTGCACAATACAACGCAAAGGAGGGGGCTGTTCCCGCTACAAGATACTCGAGGATCTTTGCTTTGGATCAAAGATTATAGAGGAGCTCTATAATCTTTGCTTTGGATCACAGCGGGTGGCATACCGGAAGTCGCGTGTCGCTTAAAGAAATGGCGGCCGTGACGTTCCGTCACGTACTACACGTCAGTCCATTGGATTTCGGAGGAGTGGTCTATCTTGCTCTGCTATAAGATCTTTGGGACTGACAGACTGTTGGCGAGGCAGCCACCGCGGTGGCGCCACCCGATGGAGAGATTATTAAATGAAAGTTATCATACACCCGAGGAGAGAATTAATTACACTAAATTAGGAGGAAATGTTTCAATTGAGAACACAATGTACATTAACATTAAAATAAGACTCAAAACAGCATTCCCAGTTCCTTGTTTCTGCATATTAATATTGTTCCTGAAACAAAGAACTGCAGATGCTGGTAAATACACAAAAGGACACGTGCAGGACTAAAGGGCCTGTCCCACTAAGGCAATTTATTCAGCGACTGCCAGCGACTGTCACAGTTCTATCAGGTCGCTGAAACAGCGGCGACTGGACCCCCCCCACGACAATGTCTACGACAAGCTACGACAACCTACCACCCAGACGACGTCAAGCTACGGCAAGCTACCGACAACTGGCGACCTATTAGGACGTTCACCTACGACAACCAAAGTCAACTTACGTCAACCAGACAATTCAGTCGCCGATTGACGTAGGTAGTCGCCAATGGAATTCACTGGTCAGCACCCGGCAACAACCAATGTCACCTGGCGACAACCTACGACAGCACCTACGACAGGAGAAGACAAGCTACGTCAAGCCCACAGTCGTCGAAAGGTTTTGAACATTTCAAAATCCAGCGGCGACCAGAAAAACGTTACGACTCTTTAGGCGACTTGAGGAGACTACTCACGACCATACAGGTGTCACCCCGCGACCATGTGGAGACAGCCTCGTCGCCAAAAAAAATCCCTAAGTGGGACAGAGGCTTAACTAAGCAGTTCAGACAGCATTAAAGGAGAACATGACTAGATGTTCAAGATGTTCATCAGGTTGGTACTAGACCCCAAGAAAGGGACTTTGCAGAGTGCCTTCGTGATGGATTCTTTGAACAGCTTGTATTGGAGCCTACCAGGGAGAAGGCAATTCTGGATTTAGTGTTACGTAATGAACCGGATTTGATAAAGGACCTCGAGATTAATGAGCCATTAGGAGGCAGTGACCATAACATGGTCAGGTTTAATCTACAATTGGAGAGGGAGAAGAGTAGATCGGAGGTGTCAGTGTTGCAGTTGAATAAAGTGGATTATGGGGCCATGAGGGAGGAGCTGGCCAAAGTTGACTGGAAAGATACACTAGCAGGGATGACAGTGGAACAAAAATGGCAGGTGTTTCTAGGAATAATACAGAAGGTGCAGGATCAGTTCATTCCTAGTAGGAAGAAAGATTCCAAGGGGAGAAAGGGACGGCCATGGCTGACAAGGGACGTCAGGGACAGTATAAAAATTAAAGCGAAGAAGTACAACGTAGCAAAGATGAGCGGGAAGCAAGAGGTTTGGGTAATGTTTAAAGAACAACAGAAGATAACCATAAAGACAATACGGGGAGAAAAGATGAGGTACGAAGGTAAGATAGCCAAGAATATAAAGCAGGATAGTAAAAGCTTCTTTAGGTACGTGAAGAGGAAAGAATTAGTTAAGACCAAAGTTGGACCGTTGAAGGTGAATTAATAAAAAGGTGAATTTATTATGGGGAACAAGGAAATGGCAGATGAGTTGAATAGGTACTTTGGATCTGTCTTCACTAAGGAGGACACAAACAATCTTCCTGATATAGTAGTGGCCAGAGGATCTGGGGTGACAAGAGGAACTGAAGGAAATCCACATTAGGCAGGAAATGGTGTTGGATAGACTGATGGGACTGAAGGCTGATAAATCCCCAGGGCCTGATGGTCTGAATCCCAGGGTATTAAGGAAGTGGCTAGAAATCGTGGATGCATTGGTGATAATTTTCCAATGTTCTATAGACTCAGGTTCAGTTCCTGTGGATTGGAGGGTAGCTAATGTTATCCCACTTTTTAAGAAAGGCGTGAGAGAGAAAACAGGAATTATAGACCAGTTAGCCTGACATCAGTGGTGGGGAAGATGCTGGAGTCAATTATAAAAGATGAGATAGCCGCACATTTGGATAGCAGTAACAGGATCGGTCCGAGTCAGCGTGTATTTACGAAGGGGAAATCATGCTTGCCTAATCTTCTGGAATTTTTTGAAGATGTAACTAGGAAAATGGACAAGGGAGAGCCAGTGGATGTAGTGTACCTGGACTTTCAGAAAGCATTTGATAAGGTCCCACATAGGAGATTAGTGGGCAAAATTAAGGCACATGGTATTGGCGGTAGAGTGCTGACATGGATAGAGAAGTGGTTGGCAGACAGGAAACAAAGAGTAGGGATTAACGGGTCCCTTTCAGGATGGCAGGCAGTGACTAGTGGGGTACCGCAAGTGTCGGTGCTGGGACCGCAGCTATTTACAATATACATCAATGATTTAGATGAAGGGATTCAAAGTAACATTAGCAAATTTGCAGATGACACAAAGCTGGGTGGCAGTGTGAACTATGAGGAGGATGCTATGAGAATGCAGGGTGACTTGGACAGGTTGGGTGAGTGGGCAGATGCATGGCAGATGAAGTTTAATGCGGATAAATGTGAGGTTATCCACTTTGGTAGCAAAAACAGGAAGACAGATTACTATCTAAATGGCATCAAGTTGGGAAAAGGGGAAGCACAACGGGATCTAGGGGCAACAGAGTACTCACTCTGTACCAGGCACATGCCGTGAGTAATTACTCAAGGTAGGCAGGCGGCTTTTAAAATAAATCTTAAACCGTGCATGCGCAGATTGTTCTCTCCCTAAAAATAAAAAATAAAAATAAGTAACAATTCAAATTGCCCAAGGCTTCTAAATCTCCTTCATTTTTTAATTAGTGAATGGGTGGGGGGCGGAGGATGAAGGCAGGTGGAGAGATGGTGGGAAAAACGGGAGCACATTGAATCAGTTGTCATCTTATTGAATGACAATACTAATTCAAGGGACCAATTGGAGGGAGAGTTCCTTTCACAGCGTGTGGAGAGTCTGTGCCAGGGGTTAAAGATACGGGGAGGGCAGGAGTGTTGAGAAGGAGAAGGTCGGATATCATGTCAGACTCACTCACCGCTGCCGCAGCGCTCCGGGCACGGACAGCAGAACTGGCTGCCACTTCCAGGGAAGGAAGCAGCTCGGGTGACTGCGAGCGGCCGCCGGGACCCGACAGCAGAACCGGCTGCCACTTCAGCGCCTTCTGCTGGTCCTCGCTCACCTCTGGCAGTGCTCACCGGCTGAACACCTCTCACCTGCCGCTCGCCGGCTTCACTCATGTCAGTTGCTTCCCGCAAAGCCGAGTAACCTCAATTGGTCCCTTGAGCGCGCTGTCGGAATTTAAGGATTTGCGGGAAACCAGCCGGCGAGCGGCAGGAGAGAGGTGTTTAGATGGAGTGCACTGCCAGAGGTGAGGGGCTGAAGTGGCAGCCGGTTCTGCTGTCTGGTCCCAGCGGCCGCTCGCAGTCACCCGAGCTACTTCCTTCCTCGGAAGTGGCGGCCAGTTCCGCTGTCCGTGCTCGGAGCGCTGCGGCAGCCACCCGAACTAATTCACAACGCTCCTGCCTTCCCCGCAACTTTACCCGGGCCAGACTCCTCAAACATTGTGAGAGGAGCTCTTCCCCCCACCCACCCTGGGAAATACAGTATTTAAAAACATAAAGTACCTAGAAATGTACTTACCACAGTATTGGTACATGAACTCCATTCTTCTCTCTTTGCTTCCTAACATACCCTTCAGATAATGGCAATCCATATTTGAAAAACCCGCCAAGAAACTTGCAGTACAGCAAAGGCAGAATTTCTGCTGCCTTCAGCTTCGCTTGAAATTGACGGCTTCAAGCAGCGCGGTCCGCACGTGGGCTGCACAGACTTTCACATGTTACAAGTGCTGTGGTTGAAAGGCATGGAGAATTATGCCTACCTAAGAGATCGATCTCTTAGATAGGCATAATTCTCCCATGCTTCTACTATTTATATTTAATGATTACCATGTCATAATTTTAGTCAGGGTAGGCAGTGCCTACCTTGCCTACCCTGACGGCACGTGCCTGCTGTACTCACTCTATACTCATGAGTGCGTCGCCGGTCATAGTGCGAACTCCATCATCAAGTTCGCTGACGACACCACTGTTGTGGGACGTATCACTGATGGGGACGAGTCAGAGTATAGAAGTGAGATCGACCAACTGACCAAATGGTGCCAGCACAATAACCTGGCCCTCAACACCAGCAAAACCAAGGAACTGATTGTGGACTTTGGAAGGGATAGGTTGGGGACCCACAGTCCCGTTTATATCAATGGGTCGATGGTGGAAAGGGTCAAGAGCTTCAAATTCCTGGGTGTGCACATCTCTGAAGATCTCTCCTGGTCCGAGAACACTGATGCTATTATTTAGAAAGCACATCAGTGCCTCTACTTCCTGAGAAGATTATGGAGAGTCGGTATGTCAAGGAGGACTCTCTCTAACTTCCACAGGTGCACATAGAGAGCATGCTGACCGGTTGCATCGTGGCTTGGTTTGGCAACTTGAGTGCCCAGGAGTGAAAAAGACTACAAAAAGTGGTAAACACTGCCCATCATCGGCTATGACCTCCCTACCATCGAGGGGATTTATCGCAGTCGCTGCCTCAAAAAGGCTGGCAGCATCATCAAAGACCCACATCATCCTGGCCACACACTCATCTCCCCGCTACCTTCAGGTAGAAGGAAGTGGAGCCTGAAGACGACAACGTCCAGGTTCAGAAACAGCTTCTTCCCCACAGCCATTAAGCTATTGAACTCAACGCAAACAAAACTCTGAACATTATTAGCCCATTATCAGTTTATTTGCACTTTATCTGTTTTATTTATTTATGTGTGTATATATTTATATAATGGTATATGGACACACTGATATTTTCTGTATTCATGCCTTCTATATTCTGTTGTGCTGAAGCAAAGTAAGAATTTCATAGTCCTATCTGGGACACATGACAATAAACTCTCTTGAATCTTGAGCTGGGGGTCCTTGTACATCAGTCTATGAAAGTAAGCATGCAGGTACAGCAGGCAGTGAAGAAAGCGAATCGCATGTTGGCCTTTATAACAAGAGGAATCGAATATAGGAGCAAAGAGGTCCTTCTGCAGTTGTACAGAGCCCTAGTGAGACCACACCTGGAGTATTGTGTGCAGTTTTGGTCCCCTAATTTGAGGAAGGACATTCTTGCTATTGAGGGAGTGCAGCGTAGGTTTACAAAGTTAATTCCCAGGATGGCGGGACTGTCATATGCTGAGAGAATGGAGCAGCTGGGCTTGTACACTCTGGAGTTTAGAAGGATGACAGGATATCTCATTGAAACATATAAGATTGTTAAGGGCTTGGACACGCTAGAGGCAGGAAACATGTTCCCGATGTTGGGGGAAGTCCAGAACCAGGGGTCACAGTTTAAGAATAAGGAGTAAGCCATTTAGAAAGGAGATGAGGAAACACTTTATCTCACAGAGAGTGGTGAGTTTGTGGAATTCTCTGCCTCAGAGGGTGGTGGAGGCAGGTTCTCTGGATGCTTTCAAGAGAGAGCTAGATAGGGCTCTTAAAGAAAGCAGAGTCAGGGGATATGGGGAGAAGGCAGGAACGAGGTATTGATTGGGGATGATCAGCCATGATCACATTGAATGGCGGTGCTGGCTCGAAGGGCCAAATGACCTACTCCTGCACCTATTGTCTATTGAAAAGTTGCAGATTGTCAAGCCAGAGGGAGGAAAGTAGCAGATGAGAGAGAGTCCATTGCTCTTACTCCAAAGTTTTGATAATCAGTATATAGGTTAAGTCAAAATAGGTTTAATAGGTATGATTGCCCCAAACCCTGGTGACATGGTGGATGATCAGGTAAAGCTGAAAATTAAACACTATGCAAAGTATTAAGTGCCGAAGCATTATGGGAACATCTGTTTCAAATTTCTACTACACTGCAAGGGATTGTGGGAGTTGCAGTTTTCTATCCTATTCCCTGTTGCCTTTTAGTTTTGAAGACAGACACAAAATGCTGGAGTAACGCAGTGGGCAGGCAGTATCTCTGGAGAGAAGGAATGGGTGACATTTCAGGTTGAGACCCTTCTTCAGACTGAAACATCACTCATTCCCGAAACGTCACTCCAAAACACCCATCCCTTCTCTCCAGAGCTGCTGCCTGTTCCGCTGAGCTACTCCAGCATTTTGTGTCTACCTTCGAATTCAATAAGATAGTCACTTCACGTGTGAATATGGAAAGCTTGAAGAATGTCCTCCTCCTCCTCCTCATTGCTTAGAATCACACATAAGCACTTGATATTACGGCAATATGTGTTCGGCACGTGCCTATGACCAGTGAGATCTTCAAGAGAGTCAAGAGTCAAGAGAGAGTTTATTGTCATGTGTCCCAGATAGGACAATGAAATTCTTGCTTGTTGCAGCACAACAGAGTATTGTCAGCATAAATACAGAACTGTTCAGTGTGTCTATATAGCATAGACCATACATATTCACATAAATAAACAGATAAAGCGTAATAGGCTGTCATAGTTCAGAGTTTGTTTGATGGCGAGTTTTATAGCCTGATGGCTGTGGTGAAGCTGTTCCTGAACCTGGATGTACCAGATTTCAGGCTCCAGTACCTTCTACCTGATGGCAGCGGAGAGATGAGTGTGTGGCCAGGATGGTGTGGGTCCTTGATGATGTTGGCAGCCTCTCCGTAATCTTCTCAGGAAGTAGAGGCGCTGATGTGCTTTCTTTATAATTGCATCAGTGTGCTGGAACCAGGAAAGATCTTCAGAAATATGCACGCCCAGGAATTTGAAGTTCTTGACCCTTTCCACCATCGTCCTGTTGATATAAATGGGATTGTGGGTCCCTATCCTACCCCTTCCAAAGTCCACAATCAGTTCCTTGGTTTTGCTGGTGTTGAGAGCCAGGTTATTGTGCTGGCACCATTTGGTCAATTGGTCAATCTCACTTCTATACTCTGACACGTCACCATCAGTGATTTGCTCCACTACAGTGGTGGCGTCGGCAAACTTGATGATGGAGTTTGCACTATGTCCAGCTACATAGTCATGAGTATAGAGTGAGTACAGCAGGGGGCTGAGCACGCAGCCTTGAGGTGCTCCCGTGCTGATTGTTATCGAGTCTGACACATTTCCACCAATACGAACAGACTGTGGTCCGTGGATGAGGAAGTCGAGGATCCAATTGCAGTGGATGTGCAGAGACCCAGATCTGAGAGCTTGGTAACCAGCATGGAGGGGATGATGGTGTTAAACGCCAAGCTGTAGTCAATGAATAACAGCCTGACATATGAGTTGCTGTTGTCCAAGTGGTCCAGAGCGGAGTGGAGAGCCAGTGAGATCGCATCCACCGTTGATCTGTTGTGGCGGTAAGCGAACTGCAGTGGGTCAAGGTTCTTGTCAAGGTAGGATTTGATATGCGCCATAATCAACCTCTCAAAGCACTTCATCACCACAGACCTTAGTGCCACTGGCCGATAGTCATTGAGGCACGTCACCTTGCTCTTCTTGGGCACCGGTATTATTGATGCCCTTTTAAAGCAGGTGGGAACCTCAGACCTCAGAAGTGAGAGGTTGAAAATGTCCGTAAAAACTCCAGCCAGTTGGTCCGCACAGGTTTTTAGAACACAGCCGGGTATACCATCAGGTCCAGGCGCTTTCTGAGAGTTCACCCCCCTGAAGGATCTTCTGACGTCGCCCTCTGTGACTGTGACTGTGACTGAAATGCCATCACGGCGAATGGGGGCTCGGGAAGGCACATCAGTGTTCTCCCTATCAAAGCGTGCGTAAAACGTATTGGGCTCGTCAGGGAGCATCTTGAGGTCAACTAAATATGCAAAGGTTCTCCAAGTCTCCAAAGATTGTTGTACCTTGAGTTTCCCAGTTTCCTAATTGCACTTTAACCTCAATACCATGGCATATATTGCAATTATGTTCAACCTACAATCCTTTTGCTGCCCAGATATAATTATGCTTCAACACAGAAATATAAATCCAGTAAGTGAACCTGTACAACAATGTGAAATAATGTATGAATGGATATAATAAATTGATTCTAATTGATTCTTGCTGAAATATTAATTTATTTTTTGATTTTTTTCTGCCTCTTTTCTTAAACATTTTGGATAAAAAATGTCAAAACTATTACTATTTACCCATTTAAAGCCCTATTCATGATAATGGTGAAGTAGTCAGATGTGTTTCCATTTTGTGGACTTGGATATTGTCATGCCCCTCTGCCATGAATTGGCATGCTATGTCAGTGACTTAATAACTGTAGTTTCCTGTGTTATACAACTTCATTCAATGTTGTTGCTGATGTTTCTGTCTTTGTACTGTATTTTACCAGCAAGCTGGAGATGTATTCCATTCTGTCTTGTTCTCGATAGTGTACAAGCTTGGAAAATTAACTTCATCAGTACCTAACGGAGCATCAGATTTTCTTAACAGTATCCTGTCTGCGATTTCAACAATTCAGATAATGATTTACCATGGTTGTTGTGGTAAAGGGTTCAAAGGTTCAAAGGTTATTTTATTGGTCACATACACGTAGGTGTAGTGCTTCTTGCCATGCAGCACATAAAGAAAGAATACAGACATAACAGTAATAAAGAAATTTAAACATAAAAACATCCCCCCACAATGGTTCCCATTATGAGGGAAGGCACAATGTCCAGTCCCCATCCCCAGTTCACCCATAGTCGGGATTATTGAGGCCTCCACAGTTGCCTCCACGGAGGCCACGATGTTCCAGGCCGTGCTCGCCGGGTGATGGTGCTCTGGCATCGGGAGAATCCTCACAGCGGCATGGGACACCTGGAACGGCCGCTTCCGTACTGGAGGCCGTGGCTTCCGAAGCCAACAAGGCCGCGCCGGATGGAGCTCCACAACTGGTGATCTCGCTGAGAGATCCCAGGCTCCCGATGTTAAAGTCAGCACCGCCGCCCGCAGCTGGCCGTTCCACAGCCCCGCAGCACAGCGATGTTTTTATCGGCGGTCTCAGCACACCGGAGTTCCAGCGCGGCGACCTGGGCAAGGCATCGCCCGCTCCGCGATAGCGCTCCAGCCGAAGCCGAGGTTCTGGGCGGTCCCCGACAGGAAACGCCGCTTCAGGTCCGCTGGTAGGCCGCGAGGACGGGTCGACGGTGCAGCACGGAGAAAAGATGCCTCTCCGACCAGGTAGGGACCCTAGGAAACAGTTTCCCCCTTCCCCCCCCCCCCCCACATAAAAAAGGCTAGAACAAAAAATCTCAACTAACTAAAAATAAAAAAAAGAGAGAAAAAACGGAAAGCTGCAGGCTGGGTAGCCATACCACACAGGACGGCACCCCCTAACCGCCTTGCTGACTTACTTTTACTTCTATGCCAACGAGAGATTGTATTATTTCTTTTTGACTTGGTGGAAGATATATTTTGTTTGCTCTCTGAGCCAGCAATGACCCAGAGTCAGCAATGCTCAATCAGAAATAAATTGATGATTCTATTAAATCAAAAAACTCCACCTGCAGATTATGGGACTACCATATCATTGAAAGGATATATATTTGCTTTCTGTCAAGCAAAAACAACTCTTTCAGTTAGGAAAAATCCTTCAGTGTTCTGTTGCCGATGAAAGCGGCTTAGTATTTCATAATATTCTTATAACTATAGGAAGTTTTGTGCTGCTCACAGAACGAAGATGCCTGTGTGTGTGTTTGTTTAACGTGTACTTGATGTTGTACTCCAAGAAGCACATGGTCCTTCACAAATTAATCAACTAACTCCAATGGCAAGGGAACCAAGACAATTGGAACTGATAGATCTGTTGCAGCCTTCATCCGCCTTCACAGCCGTTGAGTTCAAGATCATTTCATCCGCCTCTTCGGATCGTTTACCTTGTCGTGGTGAAGAAGCTTGCGTGTCCCCATGATTCCGAGAGCGATGCCGTCGGAAGCACCGGCTTCTGGTAGGGCCACCCATGGCGCTAAGGTCGAGGATGAGGGTCCAGACTAAAAACGATCCAACCTACAAGACCTCAATGGCGGACCAGGTGGACAAAGTTATCTTGAACTCAGCGTCTGTGAAGGTGGATGAAGGCTGCAACAGATCTATCAGCTCCAATCATCTTGGTTCCCTTGCCATTGGAGTTAGTTGATTAATTTGTGAAGGACCGTGTGCTTCTTGGAGTGCAACATCAAGGACACGTTAAACAAACACATGCACAGGCGTCTTCGTTCTGTGAGCAGCACAAAACGTCTCAAGACTTTCGGCGATCGGGGAAGGGCAACGGGAGCAGTCCACGTGATGGCTGGAAGCTCCTAGTCAAGAACCGGCACGGAAGCGGTGAATATTTGATTCAATCGCTCAACTTTGGACAGAAGCAGAAAAGTTGTTCGGTAGCAGTATTCATGTCTGAGCAGCCCTATTTAGGATCCATTCTGCTCACCCTGAACTGGGAAGGGGCTAGAAAAGGTGCCCTAAAAATAGTCTGCTTCGCTTCGTCCTGTCTGGAAAGGCGCATCCAGAGGGATCACCATCAGGTGGTCGAAAACCATCAAGGAAGCGAAACTATGAAACTCGGAACTTGGAATATACGAACTCTGATGGACAACCCAAACTCAGGCCGACCAGAGAGAAGAACCGCCTTTGCTGCTCGGGAACTCCGAAAATTCAGCTTTGACATCGTTGCTCTGAGTGAGACCCGCAGAGCTGGAGAAGGGCAACTAAAGGAAGAACAAGGTCAATACACCTTTTTCTGGAATGGTCTTGATCCTAAACAACCGAGGATCCACGGAGTAGGTTTTGCCATCCGAAACAGCCTACTTCAGAAGCTGACAGAGCAACCACTGGGAATCAACGAATGTCTTATGACTCTACGAATTCAGCTCGTCAAGAACCAATACACCACCATCATCAGCGCCTATGCTCCAACTCTGGATGTTGAAGACGAAGTAAAGGAGAACTTCTATGCCCAACTTGACGACGTCCTTTGATCTGTTCCCAACTATGACAAGTTCATTCTCTTAGGAGGCTTCAATCAGGGCCGGCCTTAAGCTGATTGGACCGATTGCTCCCAATTGGGCCCCGCGCCTAAGGGGGGCCCCGCACTAATGTTCCGTATTTCGTAAGGAAATACAAATTTGCTTTGTTAAATAAAGATTTTTAAAAAAACATTCGCCATCCTGATTTTTTTTTTAAATGAACATGGATAACAATTGCTGCACGGCCATCAGACATAAACAATTCGTTAACTACTACTGTTAGCACCTGTTAGCACTAGTTAACAGCCAGTAGTTACCAAGTAGTTGTACAATGTGTCATCAATGCATCGATCCATTCCTCAGTAAATGTAATTGTGTTTTGAACAAGTATTAATGACGCCGCGTTCCTTTGAATAAAATTCACGCGGTGTCATTAATACTTGTTCAAAACACAATTACATTTACTGAGGAATGTAGATCGATGCATTGATGACACGTTGAGAATTTCTTAAAACTCACCATCATGATTGAGGGCTCCAGACTGCAAGAAAGGGCTTCTTGGTGTGCAGGTTAGTCATTCACCTACCGACCCACGTTGTGTCTCTCTGTCTTTCGCTCTCTCCCTCCCTCTCGCTCTCCCTCTCCCTCTCTCTCTCTCGTGTGCGCTCTCTCTCTCCCGCTCCCCATCTCATCTCTCTCTAGCTCTCTCTCACTCTCTCTCACCCTGTCGCCTCGGCATTCCCGGAATCATTAACGATTTGCGGTAGACAAAAATGCTGGAGAAACTCAGCGGGTGAGGCAGCCACCTTGCCCGCTGAGTTCCTCCAGCACTCTGTGTTTTTTGTTTGGCTCGGAAGTTGAAGGTGGCTCAGCGGGACGGGGCATGGGCTCTGGGGAGAGGGTTGCGTTTCTGGTCGAGACTCTTCTTCACACAATCACAAGTACTCTCACTGATGAGAGTTCAGTTCAGTCTGAAGAAGGGTCTTCTCTCCAGAGTCGCTGCGCTGCCTGTCCTGCTGAGTTACTCCAGCTTTATGTCTATCTTAAATTTCAGAGAAATAACATTTCTCACGGGGGGCTTATAGCATCTACCACCCCCCCCCCCCACCCCTCCTTCCCAACCTCAGCCTCACGGACCTTAGCGTACCCCTAGTTCCTAAAACCCATTTCCATCACTGTTCATGTTGCACTTATAATGCAGAGACCGGGATTGAAGTGATTCACTTCAGCCTCTTAGCCCTGTGACCAGCTGTTGCAAGTTTTGTACTGCTGTTGGACTGAAACCAGCTCTTTATCTTTTTGTTTCACCCCCTATCCATCCACATTCATCTCCCTCTCCCCCACCTTTGTCTCACGGTCCCTGCTGCTTTGGTGGCAGGCACACCATCACGTTTACATTGCCAGTTAACCACTGATTTATTTTCAAGTGATCAATGCAAAGTCTGACTTCTTAAATACTGGTATCGTTGCCAAAAGTGACTTGCTTCGTGAAAATGGGGATTTGTAAAATTAAACTCCAGTGTCCTCTGAGCTACGTGTTACTGTATTGTTCAATATTCTTGCTAATTGTCGTATTAGCATTTCAATTCTGCGTGTGCTTCAGCATGAGCCATCCATTAGTTAGACCGCAGCGGAACATAGTATTAAATCGCAAGCGACTGCAGATGCTGCAGATCTTGAGCAAACAAAAACAAACTGCTGGAGGAATATTGAATCACACCATTTAGTGAAGCCACCTAACAAAGGGTTGCTCTTTGGAGGCGAATAGTCACTTCCTGACTAACTGCTGACTCTTTTTAACTTGCCGCAGAGTGCAATGGTTACCCGTTTTCTATTGCACAAATGCATGAGTGAAGAGTGGAGTCAAGATTGTATAATTGTCATGTGTACCTACAACAGAACAATGACATTCTTATTTGCAGCAGCATAACAGCTGTGTAAACACAATACTCATAGATTGTATGAGAACAAATGAGAAATGAATAAATTCAATAACTTAACCCTAATACCCTGTATAACCATATAACAATTACAGCACGGAAACAGGCCATCTCGGCCCTACAAGTCCGTGCCGAACACTTATTTTCCCCTAGTCCCATCTACCTGCACTCAGACCATAACCTTCCATTCCCTTCCCATCCATATACCTATCCAATTTATTTTTAAATGACAAAATCGAACCTGCCTCCACCACTTCTACTGGAAGCTCATTCCACACAGCTACCACTCCCTAAGTAAAGAAGTTCCCCCTCATGTTACCCCTAAACGTCTGTCCCTTAATTCTGAAGTCATGTCACCTTGTTTGAAACTTCCCTACTCTCAATGGGAAAAGCCTATCCACGCCAACTCTGTCTATCCCTCTCATCATTTTAAAGACCTCTATCAAGTCCCCCCTTAACCTTCTGCGCTCCAAAGAATAAAGACCTAACTTATTCAACCTTTCTCTGTAATTTAGTTGCTGAAACCCAGGCAACATTCTAGTAAATCTCCTCTGTACTCTCTCTACTTTGTTGACATCCTTCCTATAATTGGGTGACCAAAATTGTACACCATACTCCAGAATTGGTCTCATCAATGCCTTGTACAATTTTAACATTACATCCCAACTCAATGCTCTGATTTATAAAGGCTAGCATACCAAAAACTTTCTTTACCACCCTATCTACATGAGATTCCACCTTCAGGGAACTATGCACAGTTATTCCTAGATCCCACTGTTCAACTGCATTCCTCAATTTGCTACCATTTACCATGTACGTCCTATTTTGATTTGTCCTGCCAAGATGTAGCACCACACACTTATCAGCATTAAACTCCATCTGCCATCTTTCAGCCCATTCTTCCAACTGGCATAAATCTCTCTGTAGACTTTGGAAATCTACTTCATTATCCACAACACCACCTATCTTAGTATCATCTGCATACTTACTAATCCAATTTACCACACCATCATCCAGATCATTGATGTACATGATAGACAACAGTGGACCCAACACAGATCCCTGAGGCACCCCACTAGTCATCTGCCTCCAACCTGACAAACAGCCATCCACCATTACTCTCTGGCATCTCCCATTCAGCCACTGTTGAATCCATCTTGCTACTCCTGCATTAATACCCAACAATTGAACCTTCTTAACCAACCTTCCATGAGGAACCTTGTCAAAGGCCTTACTAAAGTCCATATAGGCAACATTCACTGCTTTACCCTCATCAATTTCCCTAGTAACCTCTACAAAAAATTCAAGAAGATTAGTCAAACATGACCTTCCAGGCACAAATCCATGTTGACTGTTCCTAATCAGACCCTGTTTATCCAGATGCTTATATATATTATCTCTAAGGATCTTTTCCATTAATTTGCCCACCACTGAAGTCAAACTAACAGGTCTATAATTGCTAGGTTTACTCTTAGAACCCTTTTTAAACAATTGAACAACATGCGCAGTACGCCAATCCTCGGGCACTATTCCCGTTTCTAATGACATTTGAAACATCTCTGTCATAGCCCCTGCTATTTCTACACTAACTTCCCTCAATGTCCTAGGGAATATCATGTCAGGACCTGGAGACATCCACTTTTATATTTTTCAAAAGTGTCAGTACTTCTTTTTCTTTGAATCTCATAGTATCCATAGCTACTCTACTTGTTTCCCTTACCTCACATAATTCAATATCCTTCTCCTTGGTGAATACCGAAGAAAAGAAATTGTTCAATATCTCCCCCATCTCTTTTGGCTCTGCAGATATCTGTCCACTCAGTCTCTCTAATGGACCAATGTTATCCCTCGTTATCCTTTTGCTATTAATATAGCTGTAGAAACCCTTTGGATTTACTTTCACCTTACTTGCCAAAGCAACCTCATATCTTCTTTTAGCTTTTCTAATTTCTTTCTTGATTCTTTTTACATTTTTTATACTCCTCAAGCACGTCGTTTACTCCATGCTGCGTATAATTATTGTAGATCTCTCTCTTTTTCCGAACCAAGTGTCCAATTTCCCTTGAAAACCATGGCTCTTTCCAATTTTTACTATTTCCTTTCAACCGAACATAAAGATTCTGTACTCTTAAAATTTCACCTTTAAATGTCCTCCATTTCTCTTCTGTATCCTTCCCATAAAACAAAATGTCCCAATTCACTCCTTTTAAATCCTTTTGCATCTTATCAAAGTTAGCCTTTCTCCAATCAAAAATCTCAACCCTAGGTCCAGTCCTGACCCTCTCCATAATTATATTGAAACTAATGGTATTGTGATCACTGGACCCGAAGTGCTCCCCAACGCATACCTCCGCCACCTGACCTGTCTCATTTCCTAACAGGAGGTCCAGCACTGCCTCTTCTCTAGTAGGTACCTCTATGTATTGCTGCAAAAAACTATCCTGCACATATTTTACAAACTCCAAACCATCCAGCCCATTTACAGAATGCGATTCCCAGTCTATGTGTGGAAAATTGAAATCTCCCACAATCACTACCTTGTGCTTACTACTAATATCTGCTATCTCCTTACATATTTGCTCTTCCAATTCTCGCTCCCCATTTGGCGGTCTATAATACACCCCTATAAGTGTTGCTACACCTTTCCCACTTCTCAGTTCCACCCAAATAGCCTCCCTAGATGATCCCTCTAATCTATCCTGCCAAAGCACTGCTGTAATATCTTCCCTGACAAGCAATGCAACACCTCCACCTCTTGCCCCTCCAATTCTATCACACCTGAAGCAACGAAATCCTGGAATATTTAGTTTCCAATCACAGCCCTCCTGCAACCATGTTTCATGATCGCCACAACATCATACTTCCAGGTGTCAATCCAGGCTCTAAGCTCATCCACCTTTCTTACAATGCTCCTAGCATTAAAATATACACATTTAAGAAACCCACCGCCTCTTATTCTCTGTTTATTTTCTTTTTCTTCTTTCTCCCCTAGATTTTGGGTCCGAGTGCTTCCCTTCTCTGCCTCCTGCCTCACACTGTCTACTAGCTTTTTCTATTTGAGTCCCTCCCCCCAACCATTCTAGTTTAAAGTCTACCCAGTAGCCTTTGCAAATCTCCCCGCCAGGATATTGGTCCCCCTCGGGTTCAAGTGCAACCCGTCCTTTCTGTACAGGTCGCACCTTCCCCAAAAGAAGTCCCAATGATCCAGAAACTTGAATCCCTGCCCACTGCACTAATCCTTCAGCCACGCATTTATCCTCCACCTCGCTCCATTCCTACTCTCACTGTCGCGTGGCACAGGCAGTAATCCTGAGATAGTCACTTTTTTGGTCCTTTTCCTTAACTCTCCTCCCAACTCCCTAAATTCTCCCGTCAGGACCTCTTCTCTTTTTTTACCTATGTCATTGGTACCTATATGTACCACGACCCCAGGCTCCTCTCCCTCTGATTTCAGGATATCTTGGACGCGTTTAGACACATCCGAGACCCTGGCACCAGCGAGGCAGACTACCATCCGGGTCTCCTGACTGCGTTCACAGAATCGCCTATCCGACCCCCTAACTATAGAGTCCCCAATTACTATTGCCCTCCTCTTCTTTTCCCTACATTTCTGAGCAACAGGGCCGGTCTCTGTGCCGGAGGCCCGGCCGCTGTCGCTACCCCCAGACAGGCTGTTCCCCCCAACCGTACTCAAACAGGAGTACTTATTTTCAAGGTGTACAGACACTGGGGTACTAACTAGTCCCTGCCTCTGCCCCTTGCCTTTCCTAAGCGTGACCCACTTGTTTGTCTCCCGTGGTTTTGGAGTGACCACCTCCCTATAACTCCTCTCTATGACCTCCTCACTCTCCCTGACCAGACAGAGGTCATCGAGCTGCTGCTCCAGGTTCCTAATACAGTCCCTTAGGAGCCCCATCTCGATGCACCTGGCGCAGATGTGGACGTCTGGAGGGCTATCCGACTCCATGACCTCCCACATCTGACATCCAGAACAGTAAACTGCCCTGGCCCTCATTCTCCCGCCTTACCCTGGATACAATACAAGTACAATACAAACTGCTGGAAGAAATCAGCAGGGATCTGACTCACAATCAGCTGCTCACTCTTGTCGTTTACTGCACCTTTACTAAAAAAAAAAAAAATTCTAGTGCAAAAAAGCTCAGGGTGCTCCATCAAATCTTATCAATCGCTTGATAATCGCATGACTGCGTCCAACTGCTGTCTGGTTCGTTGATCGTATTGCTAGATATGAACTGTTTTGGGAGAGAAAAATGCTCAGGGCAGACCAGACGTGATAAACAGAAATTGGTCAGATACTGAGCTTTACACAGTGAGAAATCATGTGAAATAATTACTGAATTTTATTTTAAATGAATGTACCTGCATGTTATACTGTTTAGTTTGGAGATACAGCCAGATCATCCACTGAGTTCGCTCTGACCAGCGATTTTTGTTTTCCTATTTGTCAATTATTTTGTGCCTGATTATTTGGCGGCCAATCAATCGCTGTCTCTAACGGGGTTGCGTCCAATCACCAACCAGCTTACCTTAAAATTCCCGTCCAATCAACAAATAGGTTTCCTCCCGTCCAATCAGTCGCTGTTTCCAAGGGCATTGTGTAGGTATGTTGCAAAGCGTACCTGAAGCGTCGTTGAAAATCTGCCGCTGCGGGTGTGCGCGATTTTGGCGCCGTTTAGAGGGGGCGGGTTTAAAACGCGATTTTCTCTAGGCTGTTCAAATCGAAGATGTTCAGCCTAGTTAATTATTAACGAAAAATCGCTGGAAGACCCCGTCGCAAAAGCTATTATTAGTTTTAAAGGCCTCGTATAATAGTTATAGTAGTTTAAAAATCAATCTCTAAACCCGCGACCGCCAGCAACCGCAGGGTCTCATAAAGCAAATAATTGAAGTTAGGCTGTATATTTTTACTTTAAAAAGGGCTTCTAAAGATCCCTTTATACAAAGTTTAATATTGCGAGTAGCTTATTTTGGGCCCATTATATCCCGCAGTATTTTTCTCGGCATTTGGGGCACAAATCTACCGCAATGTGAACGTTCTAAACCAGCGCGTTCCACAGGGACCCACTGGAAAGCTGATTTAAATGGGCATTTATTTACAGCAATTGAACACTAAATTCCTTCCATTTGGTCTATAAATTAATGTAAATGAGATTTTAAAATCATGTATTATTGTGAATTATTTGTGAATATTATCTGGACATTTAGGCTATTTAAAAATGTTAATCATTTATTAAGAAATGGATAGATGTTTAGATCTAGTAATTGAAGTCTGAAATTAGCTACAATTAGGTAACTAACTAATTATATGCTTTAATTTCAGGTCATCCAAGTAAGATTATTTTATATTTGTTTCAGAATGCTTCAATCTATGATAACTGAAAATTTCATTCAGTTCTCTTAATTTTTAAGAAAGTTATGGGCTTTTGACTGTTCACGATCACAGCTTTTTTGTTATGTCCATAGAAAATCAATAGGTAACAAGATGCTCATTTCCGAGTATGAAAATGGCCATAACTTTTTAAATACTTGAGATATGAAAGTGAATTAGGTGTCAAATTAAACTTATTTTTATGCTTTATCTGATGGGATAAATTACAGACTTGATTTTAAAAATCTCAAAATTTTGTAACATTGCTACATTGTGTCCAATCACATAATGCAGTTTAATGGTAATTAGCTGCTACGGTAAAGGTTGGAAGCCAGGGGAGGTACTGACAGTCAAACGGGAGCAGGAGAGATTCAGACAGTGTATAATCCATAGCACCTCAGTGTAAAATTTCATAATATATACTAAATAACTGGGCTGATCAACCTTGGCTGGCAACCTGGGGCTCACCAAAATTGTTCCCAATAGGGCTCCGCACCCCTGACTTGAATGCCAGAGTCGGGAAAGATCATAGGCTCTGGACAATAGGCAAGGAAGGAGTTGGCAAGGTTAATGCCAATGGAACAAATGTGCTGAACACAACCTGGTGATTACAAACACCTTATTTCACCAGAAAAACAGGCACAAAGTCCCCTGGCACCATCCACGTTCCAAACACTGGGGGGAGGGAGGGGGGGGATAGTGGAGGGGGAGAGAGGACATAGATACATAGAAAATAGGTGCAGGAGTAGGCCATTCGGCCCTTCGAGCCTGCACCGCCATTCAATATGATCATGGCTGATCATCCAACTCAGTATCCCGTACCTGCCTTCTCTCCATACCCCCTGATCCCTTTAGCCACAAGGGCCACATCTAACTCCCTCTTAAATATAGCCAATGAACTGGCCTCAACTACCCTCTGTGGCAGAGATTTCCAGAGATTCACCACTCTCTGTGTGAAAAAGTTTCTTCTCATCTCGGTCCTAAAGGATTTCCCCCTTATCCTTAAGCTGTGACCCCTTGTCCTGGACTTCCCCAACATCGGGAACAATCTTCCTGCATCTAGCCTGTCCAACCCCATAAGAATTTTGTACGTTTCTATAAGATCCCCTCTCAATCTCCTAAATTCTAGCGAGTATAAGCCAAGTCTATCCAGTCTTTCTTCATATGAAAGTCCTGACATCCCAGGAATCAGTCTGGTGAACCTTCTCTGCACTCCCTCTATGGCTATAATGTCCTTCCTCAGATTTGGAGACCAAAACTGTACGCAATACTCCAGGTGTGGTCTCACCAAGACCCTGTACAACTGCAGTAGAACCTCCCTGCTCCTATACTCAAATCCTTTTGCTATGAAAGCTAACATACCATTCGCTTTCTTCACTGCCTGCTGCACCTGCATGCCTACTTTCAATGACTGGTGTACCATGACACCCAGGTCTCGCTGCATCTCCCCTTTTCCTAATCGGCCACCATTTAGGATGGGGGAGAGAGGAGGGGGGAGAGAGGAGAGGAGAGGGTGAGAGAGGAGGAGGGGGGGGAGAAGAGGAGGTGGGAGAGGTAGAGGGGGGAGAGGAGGAGGAGAGGAGGGGAGCTGGGCCAGCGAGGGTGCTGCAAAAAGCGGAGAGAGCCCGGGGAGAGAGAGAGAGAGAGAGAGAGAGAGCTGTAGTGCAGGGCCCAACTCTAGACAAAGCTTTTGGCAGCTCTCGGGAAAGCCGAGCCGAGGCAGGAGCGTAATGCGTGTCGCTCTTTGCGACGTCATCACTCGGGTGCTCCTCTCGGGTTCTCAATCCAGAGCCCTGGGGGGGGGGGGGCTGCTGGGCTGTGGGCGGGCGGGCGCTACGTCCGGCTGCACTCAGGTGCTCCTCGGCAACTCTCGGGTTGGCCGTCGGAGTGCGAGTTATGCGGTTGTGGGGGTCACGTAACTCACAGCTCATGGGAAACAGTGGCCAGCAGGCTGCACCGCTCACCACGAGGAGCAGAGGCATTGAAGAGGCACTGAAGAAATAATTTACCAAATTTTCAGATGAGGCGATTTTCAACTTCATGAGGTAAATCTCTACCGGAATATGTAAAAATGTCACCATTAGTGCGTCGGGTTTTCGAGATGTGAATCACACACAAGCAAATATATAAACAATCAGAGTTTTATAAGTGCACTAGACCAAGGGGGACCCGTTGGGTCCTGTCCCCTCAACGGGTAGTTGCGAGGGTGGGGGGGCTGCGGCATCACACACACACTAACCTCCACCCACACACACGGGGGTGGAGGGGGAGGGGGAGTGGTGGGGGGAGGGGGAGAGGGGGAGCGAGAGGAGGGTGGAGAGAGGGGGAAGGGGAGAGAGAGGAGGGGGAGAGAGGGGGATGGGGAGAGGGAGGGGGAGAGAGAGGAAGGGGAGAGAGTGGAAGGGAGGTGGAGGGGAGGGGGCAGATAGGGGGGAGGAGAGGAGGGGTAGAGGGGGTAGAGAGAGGAGGGGGAGGGAGAGGGGGAGGGGAGAAAGAGTAGAGGGGAGAAAGGAGGGGGGTAGAAGAGGGGGAGAAAGTAGGGGGAGAGAGGAGGGGGGGTAGAGAGTAGGGGGAGGGGGAAGTAGGGGGAGGGGGAAAGGGAGGGGATGGAGGGGAGAGGGGGTGGGGGAGGGGGTGTGGAGGGGGGGGTACTGGGGAGGGGTGGGCGGCGGGGGGAGGGGAGGGAGAGAGGAGGGGAAGTGAGAGAGGGGGGCGTAGAGGGGAAGGGAGGAGGGAGGGGGAGAGAGAGTGGAGGGTAGAGAGGAGGGGGTGTAGAGGGGGCAGAAGGGGAGGGAGGAGAGGGGAGAGTGATGGAGAGGAGGGGGGGGAAGAGGAGGGGGGAGAGGTGGAGGGGGGAGAGGAGGAGGGGAGCCGGACGAACGAGGTTGCTGCGAAAAGCGGAGAGAGCCTGGGGAAAGAAAGAGAGAGCTGTGGTACAGGGCCCAACTCTGTTACAAAGCTCTCGGCGTCTCTTGGAAAACCTGAGCCGAGACGCGAGCGTACTTCGTGTTCAGAGGCTGGGCGATGCGGCTGGGCACTGCGCTGCGGACAGCCGGCCGACTGTGAGCGAGAGCAACAGAGGCATTGTGACGTCATCCAGGTCGCTTCAGCTTGTTAGATTTTAAAGATTTTAAAAAGATGTCAGATTGTGAAGAATTGGAAGAAATAACTCGGGAAATAAGAAATCAAATTTTCAGATGATGGGATTTTTGAAATCATGAGGTAAATCTCTACCGGAATATGTAAAAATGTCACTGATACCTTGTCGGGGGGGGGGGGGGGGGGGGGGGGGGTGGAGGGTAGGGGCTAGGGGAGGGGTGGAGGATAGGTGGTTTAGGGGAGGGCAGGGGGGGTAGGGGGAGAGAAAGAGGGAGGGGAGAGTGAGAAGAGAGAGAGGGGTGGGAGAGAAAAGAGAGAGAGGGGGAGAGAGAGAGAGGGGAGTGGGAGAAGAGGGGGAGAGGGAGGGAGAGGGGGAGAGGGAGAGAGAGGGGAGAGGGAGAGAGAGGGGGAGTGGGAGAGAGAGGGGGAGGGAGGGAGAGGGGGAGAGGCCGAGATAGTGGGAGAGGGACAGATAGGGGGAGAGGGAGAGAGAGGGGGAGTGAGAGAGAGAGACACACACACACACACACAGTTTTAATAGATAGATAGATAGATAGATAGATAGATAGATAGATAGATAGATAGATAGATAGATAGATAGATAGATAGATAGATAGATAGATGTGTTGTATCTTGATGTGTGTTCGAGTCGACTCATTACATGGTGTCAGAAGTTTACATCATCGACCCGTCCTCGTGGCCTACCTGCGGGCTTGGAGCGCCGTTTCCTGGCGGGGACCGCCCAGCACCTCGGCCTCGGCGGCGGCTCAGCGTTGGAGCGCTGGAGCGGAGCGGGCGACGCCTTGCCTGGGTCGCCGCGCTGGAGCTCTGGCGAGCTGGACCGCCGAGAGCAACATCTCCGGGCTGCGGGTCTGCGGAGCGGAGAGGCGGCAGTGCGGAGAGGCGGCACCGACTTTTTCATCGGGAGCCTGGGTGCTCCAAACCGGCGCGGCTTTGTCGGCTTCGGCAGCCGCGGGCTCCAACCAGGAAGCGGCCGTTCCAGGTGGCCCAGCTGCCGAAAGGACTCTCCCAACGCCGGGGCAAGACCACCCGGTGAGAACGGCCAGGGACATCGGGCCTCCGTAGAGGCAATTGCGGTGGCCTTAATAGGCCTGACTTTGGGGTGAACATGGGGTGGGGACTGGACATTGTGGGGGGATGATTTTTTTTTTTTTTTTGTCTAATTGTAGTCTTGTATGTCTGTGTCCAAGATGGCTGCCGTTAAGAGAGAGTGGACGCTGGCGCGCTTTGGCTGCCGCATCTCTCTCTTCACACTGTGTTTTTGATTTTCTGTTTTTGGATTGAATTCTGTTTTTAATTTGTGTCTCTGTGATGTCTTTATTACTTGTTATATTCCGATTATATGTTATTCCGATTACTATGTAAGGTGTCCTTGAGATGTCTGAAAGGCGCCCATTAAATAAAATGTATTATTATTATTATTACCACTAACGCTCATCTGCGATGCGTTACACTATCCATATGCCAGCCGATCAGCTGAATATCTGACGATCCTTTGACATCGTTTGTGACCATTTCCAGGTGTGTCTGCTTTACGGAATTATGTTGTATGTACACAGTCCACCTACCCGTGTGCGTTCCCGACGCCTCGGGCACCCAATAAAGAGCGGGGCCGCGCACCCCAACAAAGAGCGGGGCCGCGCACCCCAACAAAGAGCGGGGCCGCGCACGGCGGCGCCTCCGCCCGTTTAAATTGGCGCGCACGCGAACGCATGCGTCGAAGGTCAGGCCGGCCGCGGAGCGCCCTCTACGTCACGCTGCAGGACGTTGCAGCGCGCGCCCTCTCGTGAGCGCGCCCGTTGCACTGCGTGTGTTTGCGGGGCGCGAACCGGCTTTTCGTTTGCTTCTCCAGGAGGTGGCGAATCGGCACCGTGAACAGCTGAGCTGTTCTGGAAGGAAATGATGTTGGGAAGGGGGAAATAAGGGTGTTTTCGTGGGCTGATGGAAACTAAAATAAACAGCCGACATTCCCAGAATCCTTTGAACAAAAAGAAGTTGTCAGGTGATTTGCTGAGGAAACTTTCTTTTTGTTTTCTGTGAGACGCGGTGTATGTGAAGGGAGGCTACGGCCGTGCCAACTCACCTTCCCCATGCGTGGCGGAATTTGCGTGCCTGATCCCGGAGCTGGAGTGGAAGCGTTGCCATTCTTTACCCCCCCCTCACTACTGCCTGAAAAAAAGCACAGCCCTGTGCAAAATCCTTCGGATCCTGTGCACGGCGATCCACAGCCGTTAGACATCGTAAGTGTTTAATTCTATCTATTTGTCAATCTTCCATCCAAACTGCTGATGATCGCCCCTTGTTTTTTTTTTTTGGCGTGACGATGAGACCCTGTGCGGGGTGCAGCTTGTTTATTTGGTTTTAAACTCTGTTATCTTTAGACTTTAGATTTAGATTTCACTTGGCCTGAAGCATTTTCTTCGAGAAGGAAATGAACACAAGAAAATGACAGACGCAAGGAATTACTGATGTCGGAATCATGAAAAATGTAAAATCTCAGACTTTTGTAAACACATTACTTTTATATCTCTGAGGAAGTTTCATGTATTAAAATAGGATTGAGCTGCAATCTCCAAGAAATATGCTCTTCATTAAAGCAAATTAGGAAATTATGCTGTAGAACTTAATACTTGTTATTAGTAGCAATGTTACAATATTTTGAGATTTAAAAAATCTAGTCTGCAATTTATCCCATCAGATAAAGCATAAAAAGAAGTTTAATTTGACACCTAATTCACTTTCATATCTTCAGTATTAAAAAAGTTATGGCCATTTTCATACTCGGAAATTAGCATCTTGTTCCGTTTTGATTTTCCATTGACTTAACACAAAAGTTGTGATCAAGGACAGTGAAATGGCCATAACTTTATTAAAAAATAAGAGAACTGAAAGACATTTTCAGTTATTATAGATAGAAGCATTCTGAAACAAATATTAAACAATCTTACTTGGATGACCTGAAATTAAAGCATATAATTAGTTAGTTACCCAATTGTAGCTAATTCCAAAATTCAATTACTAGATCTAAACATCTATCCATTTCTTAAGAAAAGATTAACATTTTTAAATAGCCTAAGTGTCCAAAGAACATTCACACAAGAATTCACAATAAAACATGATTTTTAAATCTCATTGACAAATGGAAGGGATTTAGTGTTCAATTGCTGTAAATTAATGACCATTTAAATCAGCTTGCGAGTGGGTTTTTCTCGAACGTGATGGTTTGGAACGTTGCCATTGCGGTGGATTTGAAGCCCATATGCGGCATGAAAGATACTGCGGGATTGAATGGGCCCCCAAGTCACGTATTCGCAACTTAAAATTTTGAATAAAGGGATCTTAAGAAGCCCTTTTTAATGTAAAAATAAACAACCTACCTTGCCTTGTCCCCTACATAAGATCCGTCCCGTTGTCGGCGTTCGCGGCTTTAGAGGATGATTTTTAATCTACTATAACAATTAAACAACCCAATTTAGTTTTAAAATAGCTGCAGCGAACGAATTTCGCAGTGATTTTTCATCAGCAACTAAGTAGGCTGAACAACATTGATTTCAACAGCCTAGAGAAAACGGCGTTTTAAACCCGCCCCCCCCTCTCAAAGGCGCCAAAGTCGCGCACACGGGCAGCGGCAGAACTGCAGCGCCGCTGAAGGTAAGTTTTGCAACATACCTATTATTAGGAAGTGCTGTTTCATAACATTGGAGTCACTGTTTTTACGGCCACTGATTGCGCAGGGTTCCATTTGTTTAACGTCGAAAGCTAATTATTTCAGAAATCTCTTTCGTTCTCCATTACTCTCCCAACTTCTGTTCTCAGTCTCCGGCTGTGTTTCAAGGAAATTCAATACAAGCTCAAACAATAGCGCCATTTAATCCTTTCCTTTTTCCATCAGCCCTCTCTTTCACCTTGTTCTCACATCTCCCTTGTCATTTAATCTCCTCTGCCTTCCATCTGTCACATACATACTCCTTGGACAGTAAAGGCTGATAATAGTCCCAATATAAATTTCACTTGTTTACAATTCCATAGTTCAGTGAATACATTTCAGCAATTTCCTATTTTAATTGCTTTTCCAAAGTGTATGGCCTTCACAGACACATAAGCCAGATTGCCACAAAAGCAAACAGAAATTTGGGTTTTCTCCGGTGAAATTTATCTGGTTGTGACAAACCCAATAAGGAGGTAGCGTACAAAGCACTTGTCCGCCCACTGTTGGAATATTACCAGACAATATTGGACCCTCACCAGAAAAATAACATTGACACCCATGACAAGGTTCAGAGGCGTGCAGCCCGGTTTGTTAATAACGACTACCGAAGACAGTCAAGTGTCACCAATATGTAAAATCGCCTTAGCAGGGAGTCGCTGAGGTCAAGACGCACAAAAGCCCGCTTATGTACTTACTGTCTACAAGGAGACTCGTGGCATCATCCCCAGTAATATATCTCACCTCATTCAATCTATTACCCAGAAATCTACAAGACATTTCCAAGGCACTTTATTTATACTAGAATTAGAGCAAACAAAAATAGCTATCTATAGTCACTATATCCATGGATGATCCCAGAGTGAACATCGTTTCTGACACCACCAGGTGTGCACCAACCATGGCACTCTTCAAGTCACAGGTCGACAACTTGGACATGAGTCATCTCACCAAACTTGTCCACATAAAAATCTAAATAACCCTTTTGCAAGCGTAACCTGCACGAGATAGCCCATCTGTTGGCGGTTGTGCAGTAAAGAAGCAGAAGCAGAAATGATTTGTTCACCTGCATTATTTTTGCTTTCTTTTTAATTCTGTTTGTTTTCTAAAATGTAGGTAGTTTTGCTTTGCTAACCAAGATACATTCGCTTATGTTTGATTGTTAACGTTCATTTGCCTCTTCACCCGTCCACTTTACATTGTTTCTAACATCTTGTATTACCTTCTATTCTTATTACATTCCTATATTAGAAACATAGAAACATAGAAAGTAGGTGCGAGAGTAGACCACCAGGTCCGTCGAGCCCGCACCGCCATTCGCTCATGGCTGAACACTAAACAGACACACTTACCCACAAACAGTAGACACAAGACACAGAACACAAGACACTACCCTCCCCTTTATACCGCTATCACCCCTCTCCACCCCAAAAACCTCGTGATCTCCTGGGGGAGGCAAAAAAACCGGATAAAAACCCAGGTCCAATTCGGGAAAAAAATCCGGGAAATTCCTCTCCGACCCCAATCTAGGCGATCGACACTTGTCCAGGAGATCACTCAGGTCTTACTATACTAACCATACCTAGGTCCATATCCCTGCCCTCTCCCCGTAGCCCCTTATCCCCTTGGCAGCTAAAAAACCATCTATTTTAGTCTTAAATATATTTAAAGTTTCTGCTTCCACTGCTCCCTGGGGCAGTGAATTCCATAAATTAACCACCCTCTGGGTGAAGAAGTTCTTCCTCATCTCAGTTTTAAAAGAGCCCCCCCTTATTCTGCAACTATGTCCCCTAGTTCTAGTTTCCCCGATCATTGGGAACATCCTCGGTGCATCCACCCGATCAAGGCCCCTCACGATCTTATATGTTTCAATGAGATCGCCTCTCATTCTTCTAAACTCCAAAGAGTAGAGTTCCAGCCTACTTAACCTTTCCTCATATGTCAATCCCCTCATTGCAGGAATTAATCTTGTAAACCTTCGCTGCACTGCCTCCAGGGCTAGTACATCCTTTCTTAAGTATGGACCCCAGAACTGTACACAGTATTCCAAATGTGGTCTCACTAATACTGTGTACAGCTGCAGCAAGACCTCCGTGTTTTTATACTCAATCCCCCTAGCAATAAAGGCCAAAACTCCATTGGCCTTCCTGATTGCTTGCTGCACCTGCATACTAACTTTTAGTGATTCATGTACTAATACCCCTAGATCCCTTTGCGTTGCATTACAACGCAGCTCCTCCTCATTTAGAAAATAACTTGCCCTATCATTTTTTTTCCCAAAGTGAATGACTTCACATTTATTAGTATTAAACTTCATCTGCCAAGTTGTTGCCCACTCACCTAGCTTATCTATATCCTTTTGCAGACTCTTCCTATCCTCCTCATCCCCTACTTTTCCTCCCATTTTTGTATCGTCCGCAAATTTTGATATATTACACTTGATATATTATCATTATCCATCCAGCTTCAAATCATTAGCATGATAATGTTACTTATTCCATACTCCTTTACACTCATCATCTTGGATCATTTTCCTTTCTAGCTTCTTCTAAACTGCTGGAAGGTTTGAACACATGGTATCCAGGTAGACCTAACTAACTGGATAGAGAATTGGTTCATATTGGTGGGACGTAGAGAATGTTGGTGGAAGGTTGTTTTTAATGAGGCTGGTGATTTCGAGGTGGGCCTCAAGGGTAGGTGCTGGGACCCATTACTGCTTGTTGTCTATATCAACAAATAGGATGAGTGTACATGGCATGATAAGTAAGTTGCAGATTAAACTAAAATGGGTGATATCTAGACAGGGTGTCAAGTGGGCTGAAGAATGGCAAATAGAGTTTAATTCAGATGAGTGTGAGGTGTTGCACTTTGGGGAGTCATGGAAGTGCATATAGGAAATGGCAGATGGCATATAGGAAGGATGTCATCGAATTGGAAAGAGTGGAGAAGATTTCTGTTGCCATGACTAGAGGGTCTGCACTACAAGGGAGAGGTTGGGTAGGCTAGGACCATTCCTTGGAGTGCAGAACAGCAGAACAACTAGAGATGAACATACAGAGGTGTATAAAATCACAAGGGGAAAAGGGTAAAAGCACAGCAACTTTTTTCTATGCAGCAAAATCAAGAACTTGAGGGCATAGGTTTAAGGTGAGAGGAGAAAGGTTTAGTAGGAACCAAACCAAGTGGGAGCCGTTGGGGCCCCATTCCCCAACACAATATTTCACCACTCACACGTTCCCCCAACGCAACCCGTTTCCACCACTCACCCATTCCCCCAACGCAACCAGTTGACCCAACACAATATTCCACCACTCACCCATAGCCCCCAACTGCACAGGCACAGCTCATTACCCTCATCCCCAACACTCCCCCTCCTCTTCACCCTCCATCTTCTCTCCCCTCTCCACTCCCTCACCTCTTCCTCCCTCTCCTTTCCCCTACACTCCCTCCATCCCTCCATAATCCCTCTCATTGTGAGGTGGAAGCTGCTGTTTTTTTAATGTAAATTAAATACAATGTTATTGTGATGTAATTGTGGGGCACTGCTGATGGGCAGTTTATGTAAATTAGATGCCATTGTGGCATCATACCCTGCTACCTGCCACTGCAAGTTCAAGTGATTTTTCTCAAAGTGGGGTTTGAGAAAAGTAAAGTTTAAAATGTGAATATCTTTTAAATTATAACATCAATCTGAACGAAACTTGATTAAAAAAATACACCACAGGACAATTGTAAGTAGGGTGGTGCAAAAATTGTAGCGCTATCGTGTACCATTTTGGCGTAGTTCCGGGAGCACATGGGCACGCACGCAGACACACAGAATCACAAACAAGATGAGAGTTTTAGTAACATACTAGACCAAGTGGGATCCATTGGGTCCCGTCCTGTAAACGCGCGGTCGAGGGAGGGGGGCCTGCGGTGTCACATACACACTAACCACCTCCCACACCATGCCCCTTGATATTATAATATTATTCATTTGCTCCTTTTACCCCCATCTCTGCTCTATCCACTCACGCATAGCCCCCAACCTGCAGGTGCGTCAAGAAAGGGAGAGGGAGGGGGGTAGAGAGAGAGAGGGCAGAGAGCGGGGGCAGAGAGAGAGAGGGGGCTGAGAGAGAGAGGGGGCTGAGAGGGGGGGAGGAGCGAATGGGGAGAGAGGGGGAGGGGCAGAGAGAGAGGAAGAGGGCGGACTTGAACTCGGCGAGCGGGGTGGACGCTGAGTGGGTGGGACGGACAGTGAGCGGGCGTGGCGGCTGGCCGAGCGGGGCGGACGGCGAGTGGGCAGGGCGGCCGGTGAGTGGGTGGCAACCAAACGACTGCGAGTTGGGGGGTGACGTCACTCGCAGCGCGTGGAACAACAGCGCAGCAGGCCGCATGGAGCAGAGTCATTGTGATGACATCAGCGAGACCACGTTTATTTTCAAAGTTATTTCAGATTTATTTCATAAATATCTCGAGAAATAAAGCTCAAAATGTTCAGATAAGGTGATTTCGGACCAGGGGATAAATCTCTATCGGAATATGTGAAAATTTTACCGTTAGCACGTCGTTTTTTTGACAAGATGTGACAACACACAACAAAATAAATACACACTCACCCATAGCCCCCAACTGCGCAGGCATGGCTGACGGATTCCCGTTGTGACGCCAGAGATCCCCGTTGTGACGCAAGTCACGGCAACCCTCCTCAACTGCGTCTTGCCATCCCTCTACCTACCCTATCCTCCATTCCCCCTCATCGCCCAATGCCCCCCCCCCCCCCCCCCCCCCATCTCTTCACCCTCCCTCTTCTCTTCCCTCTCCTCCACTCCCTCCATCACCTCTCCCTCCCTCTTCTTTCCCCTATGAGAGGAAGCCAAGATGTGGTGTCAGATGGGCTGGGACTAGAGGGTGCAAACAAACGAAACAGAAGGTATTGGGGGTTAGGTGCAGGTTTGCTATCCAAGATAGGATGGTGTTGTTACCTTGGGGTTTGAAAATTAGAAGAGGAATTAAGGGTTCGCAGATGATTTGAATGAAAGTTGAGACCTGACAAAACTTCAAGGAGAGGGGGAAATGGGAGTTGCAATGACAGTTTGATGGTAGCTTTGTTTTACAGAATGTTTTGTTTCCTGCCCAGCTCCCATTGCTTTGCACTGAACGATAACAGTTTTGTTTGCTGCGCAAACCTTGCAGAAAAGAAAATGGTGAGACAGACTAGGAGGGATTCATTGGGCCCTTCCTGCTTGGAGAAATATTCAGGCAAAATCTGAAAATGAATACATTATATAAAAAATACAACATAAAATATACAACAACATTTTAATGTTTTTATCTTGGAGAAGTACAGAATAACGAAACACACACACACACAAGATCAGTTAACAATCACATTCATTAATATTACATATACATGATCAAAATAAAGGCACGCATTAAAAACAATGAAGTCTGAAGAAGGGTCTCGATCCGAAACGTCGCCGTTTTCCTTCGCTCCATAGATGCTTGCCGCCTCGCCCGCCGAGTTTCACCAGCATTTATGTCTACCTTAAAAACGATAGAATCGCCCGACGAGTCACATAGTGCGTTGCGTTGTTGCTTCCAGGGATCGCCACTAGGAGGCTTCTGTCATGATCCCCATAGTAATAGCAATTTAACAGTTTAACGCGCAGGGAGGTGGGCTTATACTCGCGAGGCAAAGTTGCTTGCCAAGTCGGGCAAAATGCCCCTGGTTCCCCGGCGGCACTTTGGGTGGCCAATGGCACCCGGGCAACCGCTAATTTTGAGTCCTGCTAAAGATTCAACTTGAGGTATGAAATAAACTCCTGGCCAGCTTCTTTGGTAAATATGAAAATATTTTGCAGCATGAGAATTCAATTATTGTGGAAACCTGAATATATTTTAAATACAGCAAATATTATTTCAAATCCTACAAAATACAGTGTGTCTTTTAAGGTGACATTTTTTTGTGCATATTCGGGTCTCTACCCAAAAGGTCACTCATTCCTTCTATCCAGAGATGCCGCCTGTCATGCTGAGTTACTCCAGCCTTTTGTGTCCAACTTTACTGTTTAAGAGTTATTTTGTAACTGGGGAAAAGGGTTTGAGTCACCACATTGTTCAGCTGCTTAGAGCAGTAGTATCTAAAAAGAACATTCCTTTTCATTAGAATTTTCAACTAAGACAGGCACAAGAGACTGCAGATGCTGGAATCTTGAGTAAAATACAAACTGCTGGAGCAACATTTGGAGAGAGTAATAGACAGACAATGTTTTGAGTTGAGACCCTTTTTCTAAAGATGTTCTTCCAGCAATTAACCTGGCATGAAGTAGCAAATTGCTTGGGTCCTGGGTTTTCCGTTTCCAGAATCAAAAATTATATTGAAATGATAAGGTATTTCTTATCCAAAGGCATTGTTCCTCTCAAAAAAAAAGAGGCCTTTTTCCTGTACCGATTCAATCATCAGTACTGCATGCAGCACATCCCACCTGATGATTCAGCTGTGCTTCAAGAACTTCTTGTTTTGCATCTTTAAGCATGAATTCTTATTATGAAAAAAGTGACGAAGATATTGGGAATTCCTGAATTTATCAACATTTATCTTGGGATAAAGTAATTTATGTAATGGATAAAAAGGACACAATGCTGGAGTAACTCAGCGGGTCAGGCAGCCTTCCTGGAGAACATGGATAGGCGATTTTTGGGGTCAGAATCCTTCTTCAGACTGTAGAAGACTAGTTGTCTAGCAGAAAGTGATGAATTAGAACATAAGAAGATATTGACAGAAGGATATTATTATGAACCTGTGTTGGGGAGAAATATTATTTGATGTTAGGGAGTTAATACTGGGACTTTGTTTCCACCTCAGGATCGGATCAACAGAGAATCGTGCTGATTGTCATGCTGGCAGTGCTCAATTGTTGGATCACGATTAAGCTGGTTTCTTGCACTGCTGCTGAAAATTAGATCTGTAGCCCTTACATAGACAGAAAACCTTTGCGATTTAGCAATGCAGCTCTGGCCTTTCCCTGGGAGTCCCTTGTTGAGTTTTATTTTGGAGGTTGATGGTGCGGTAATTATTGAAGAGGAAGTGAATTTGCTGATTTCACCATTGTTTGCACAATATACCAGCCAACAAGGATTTGGATGAATGGCAACATGGCCTGCCAAACTCACTTGGAAACTCAGCATGATAATATCCTAGTTAATAATGGAATATTTTATGTATTTTATTAAGTAAAGATTAATTTCACTTCTTTGGGTTTTGGGTTCTGAGTAAATGAAAGCTTTGAAATTTGGATTCTGTAGAAGGGCTGGGTAATCAGGAAATTGGAGGCCGGCATTCAAACTGCATCCAAGCTGCTTCCTGTTATGCCCAAGCAAAAGATATTGACAATGGTGAGAGGGGATGTACTTCCTGAGAAGGTTCTGTAATCAAGCCTAAAAAGAGGATAAGCTTTCTGAAACGTTGGAAGTTTCTGTATACAGAAACTTCTGTGGGCAATTGATAAGGATCCTTACATTGTTTAAGAAGGTACTGCAGACGATAGACCTTTGACTAACTTCCTGTTATTTGGGGGTTTTGTAACTAAAGTTTGTGATCAATATAACCATAGAATGAGAAGTATTGTATTAGTGACAAGCATGCTTTGAATGGGTAGAGCTGTGATTGGTATGTTAGACGTCATTGCTACAACTCTGTATAAACATGTGACTGTTTCCAAAATACTATAAAAAGATGCTGTATGTCTTCATTCAGTAGAGTGATGGCCTAGGAGGAGTTAAGTATCTGCTGTATGCTTGACTTTGTATCTCCTAGCACTCTCACTGGCTAAATGATCAGTAAAGCTTGTGTTGGTTTTACCTAACTTATTGTAAGTTGGCTATTTTAAGAAAATGAACCTTAACAAGCAGACTTGTCAAAACAACACCCTTTGCAACTGTGACTTACCAGTAAGTGGAGGTGGGATGTTGGGTTGAATGAATGAAAATTGTTGGTTGAATGAATGGGTTGGTTGATCCATTGTAATTTAACCCTGCCAGAGTAATGCCTGGAGCTTTGTGTGAAATATTCTTATTCCCACTTTATTTGGGGTATTTACAGAGATGAAAGAAGGGGTGGTATATTCTTCCAAGGTTTTGGAGTTAAGCTTTAAGTATATAAACAGTCAGTATTAAACATTTACACTATATGTATTGTCTTTCAGTTTCTTGTGGGGATGCATTTAGTTCCCAGTGTATAATCTCATAAAGGGAAAAATAGATATCTACTTTTTTTCTTTGAGGACTAGTGGATATGTATTAATTAGACCATAAGACATAGGAGCAGAATAAGGCATTCAGCCCATCGAGTCTATTGTGCATTTGATCAATTCTGATTTATTTTCCCCTCTCAACCCCATTCTCCTGTCTTCTCCCGTAACCTTTGCCACCTTTACTAATTTAAAACCTTTCAATCTCCGCTTGAAAAATACCCAATATCGGCCTCCACAGCCATCTTTGGTAATGAATTCCACAGATTCACCACCCTCTGACTAATTTGCCATTCCTCCTCATCTCCATTCTAAAAGTATGTCCTTTTATTCTGAGCCTGTGCCCTTTGGTTCTGAACTCTCCCATTACTGGAAACATTATTTTCATGTCCAGTCCATCTGGGACTTTCATTATCTGGTAGGTTACGTCGACTGCCGCACTGACCTCTCCACTAACGATGCCGAATAATCTCCGGAGTCCTCCATGATGCTGACCCAGCCCCAGGCTCTGTCGACTCGTGGCGTGTTGACCCCGACCTCAGCCGCGGGCTCCACCGACCCAGGCTTCGACAGCCAGGAGCTCCGTCAGCCTTGGGCTCCGACCAAGGCCACGGGCTTCGACCTAGGCCGCGGGCTTTGACCCGCGGGGGTCCGGCCTCAGCTACTCCACGGCCCCTCGGGAGGCATTCTTTGCCTCTCTCCCGACCTGTTCAAGTCTTTCTATAGACTCCCTGTCTCCTCAACACTACCTGACTCTCCACATATATTTACACTCTTTGCCTTCTGTCAGTCAGCCAATCTTTTATCCATTATAGCACCTTTTGGGCTCCTATCTTGTTAAGCAGCCTTGCGATTGGCACCACACCAGCAACCTTCTGAAAATCCATGTAAACAACATTCACTGACTCTCCTTTGTCTGTCCTGCTTGTTACTGCCTCAAAGAATACCAACAGATTTGTCAGGCAAGATTCCCCTCCCCCTTAACATACAGTGCCCTCCATAATGTTTGGGACAAAGACCCATCATATATTTATTTGCCTCTGTACTCCACAATTTGAGATTTGTAATAGAAAAAAATCACATATGGTTAAAGTGCACATTGTCAGATTTTATTAAAGGGTATTTTTATATATTTTGGTTTCACCATGTAAAAATTACAGCTGTGTTTATACATGGTCCCCCCATTTCAGGGCACCATAATGTTTGGGACACAGGGCTTCACAGGCGTTAGTAATGGCTCAGGTGTGTTTAAATGCCTCCTTAATGCAGGTATAAGAGAGCTCTCAGCACCTAGTCTTTCCTCCAGTCTTTTCATCACCTTTGGAAACTTTTATTGCTGTTTATCAACATGAGGACCAAAATTGTGCCAATGAAAGTCAAAGAAGCCATTATGAGACTGAGAAACAAGAATAAAACTGTTAAACTGTGTTATTTTGTCAATCTAAAGTCAACTTGACTCAAACGCTTGTAGCTGTTGAAATCGATTCTTTATTCAGCTGAGACGAGTCTCTGAACCTTCCAACACAGATGGGGCGGGTCCAGAGAATTTAGTAACTTTGATACAAACTCATGGCATTTATATAGGTATTAGACATTTCAGATACAGAGGGTATGACAAACTAGTAACCAATCATCGGAGTCCTTCTGGTGATTTACAACAGCAGTCACATGATCCCCCCTTCTCTGGCCACATTTTATAACCTTAGTTTGCCTGTGGTTTAACTGTTTAGAATTATTTTATTTCAACACAGCAAAACTACAATAGGCTCAATTATCAAAGACCACTCCTCAAAATATGATACACACATATAATACAATGATCACACCAGTCATACAAACAAACACATTTTCCATACCAAGAAGAAATATATTTCTATAAATCTAAACAAAGTCTAATGTTTACAGTCCTACTAAGATACAATACATTTCATAAATGGTTTCACTACAATTTTACACAGTTTAAAATACCATTACCTATGTATTAAAAACATTAATTATATGAGTTCGCCGAACTCCCAACTATAAAGCATACATGGGTCGTAAATCTGTCAACTTAATTGATAAGTGTTTTGTGCCAGGATACAGCTTCATTCTACATTACAGCCTCCCTTTCCTGCTATCTCTGGGAGATGGATTTTCAATCTCTGCAAGGTATTTTACAAATATTATAGAACACAGGGTAAATTTACTTCAGACCATTACCTCAAAAGTACAGCTTCTCGATCCCTTATCTCAACCTCATTATAATTTAACATAACCAAAGCTAACCACAGAGTCCATTATCCCTCAGCCTTGAATTCTGTAAGAGACCGTATTCAGCTATCCATTCTTCAACACAAAATCATATCAAATACAATTTCCTCCAGCGTTATAATTGCCTCTAAGCTATGCAGGTTCAGATTAGCGTTTCTATGTTTTGATTCATCTGTTCGCTGTATGTGTTTCTTTGTACCTTTTTTCTTTAGGATACATGTGTTTCTGAAAGCCTTAAGCTTTTCTCTTGCAAATTACCTAGCTTATATAAAAGTCACTATCTGAGCGGTTCTATTATATAATATTTCCTCAAAACTGTTAGAGACATCAGCCAAACCTTAGGCTTACCAACATCAACTGTTTGGAACATCATTAAGAAGAAAGAGCACTGGTGAGCTTACTAATCGTAAAGGGACTAGCAGGCCAAGGAAGAGCTCCACAGCTGATGACAGAAGAATTCTCTCTATAATAAAGAAAAATCACCAAATACCTGTCCGACAGATCAGAAACACTCTTCAGGAGTCGGGTGTGGATTTGTCAATGACCACTGTCCGCAGAAGACTTCATGAACAGAAATACAGAGGTGACACTGCAAGATGCAAACCACTGGTTAGCCGCAAAAATAAGATGGCCAGGTTACAGTTTGCCAAGCATTACTTCAATTCAATTCAATTCAATTCAATTCAATTTATTGTCATTTGGACCCCTTGAGGTCCAAACGAAATGCCGTTTCTGCAGCCATACATTACAAACAAATAGACCCAAGACACAACATATTTTACATAAACATCCATCACATTGCTGTGATGGAAGGCCAAAAATACTTTTCTCTCCACTGCACTCTCCCCCCCCCCCATGTCAAAGTCAAAGCCCCCGGTTGGCGATGGCGAATTGTCCCGTGGCCATTAAAACCACGCCGGGTGATGCAGGGTCGCACACCGGGTCTTGGTGTTAGAGCCCCCGGCGCACGCTCGCAGAGTCCCGCGGCCATTCCAAGCCGCGCGGGGCGGTGATGTAGGCCCCGCTCCAGGTGCTCTTCAACCCCGCAACTCGGGCGGGAGAAGTCGCCGCTGCGGAAGCCCCGAAAAGCGGTCTCCCTCCAGGGACCCGCGGGCTCCCGGTGCCGTCCGCCAAACCCGCAGTTGCAGCCTCCGAATCTCCGGGGGTCGGGTCGCAGCAGCGTCCACCACAGCTCCACCCGCTCCGGACTCGGCCAGCTCCGCGACGGTGAGGTGAGTAGTCAGCACCAGAGCCCCCGGTTTTCCTGTTGGAGGCCGCTCCTCGTTGCAGCCCCAACGACAACGGAGACCCGACAAAGAAAAGGTCGGGTCTCCCGTGCAGGGAGAGATTTAAAAGTTACCCCCAACCCCCCCACACCACCCCCACCCCCCCACACACATACCCCAACAAAAATAACAAAAACTACATTAAAACATAGACATAAAATAATAAAAACGCAGACGGACTGCAGAGGCCGCTGCAGACGAGAGTCGCGCCGCCTACCGGAGCAACCACAGTTCTGCTTAAAGGAGCAACCACATCTTGGAATACACCACCTCCATCCGCTACATCAAGGGGAAAGAGAACCGGGTGGCCGACGCGTTGTCCCACCCCGCAGTCTACGCCGTTTCGAGGTACGGCCCGGAATTGACTATTTAGCCCTGGCGTAGGCTCAGCTCATGGACAGTTCTACTTAAAGGAGCAACCACAGTTCTGGAAAAAGGTTTTGTGGACAGATGAGGAAGAATAACTTATATCAGAGTGATGGCAAGAGCAAAATATGGATGAGAGAAGGAACTGCCCAAGATCCACAGCATACCACCTCATCTGTGAAACACGGTGGTGGAGGTGTTATGACCTGGGCATGTATGGCTGCTGAAGGTTCACTTATCTTCATTGATTATACAACTGCTGATAGTAGTAGCATAATGAATTCTGAAGTGTATAGACACATCGAATTTGCTCAAGTTCAAACAAATGCCTCAAAACTCATTGGCCAGCAGTTCATTCTACAGCAGGACAAATGATCCCAAACATACCGCTAAAGCAGCAAAGGGGTTTTTCAACGCTAAAAAATGGTCAATTCTTAAGTGGCCAAGTCAATCACCTGATCTGAATCCAATTGAGCATGCCTTTTATATGCTGAAGAGAAAACTGAAGGGGACTATCCCCCAAAACAAGCATAAGCTAAAGATGGCTGCAATACAGGTCTGGCAGAGCATCACCAGAGAAACACCCAGCAACTGGTGATGTCCATGAATCGCAGACTTCAAGCAGTCGTTGCATGCAAAGGATATGCAACAAAATACTAAAAATGATTACTTTCATTTACATGACATTGCTGTGTCCCAAACATTATGGTGCCCAGAAATGGGGGGACTTTGTATAAACACTGCTGTAATTTCTACGTGGTGAAACCAAAATGTATAAAAATGGCATTTATTAAAATCTGACAATGTGCACTTTAACCACATTGTGGCGGCTCCCAAGGGTCGGGCCATCTCCACTATCAAAACCCCTTGGCACGGGAATGGATGAGTCCGGAAGCGGCCCTTAGCTATAGGGGCAGGGGTTTAGTTGCCATCTTTCTCTTGCAGACTCGTCTGGTCAGGAGAAGGACAGCGATTTAAAATACCTCCCAAAACACCTAGCTCCTCGCCATCTTTTTGGGATTATCGTCGTGCTACATTGGTGACCCCTGATGCTCCATTATTGTCAAGATGGAGGCAGAAGACAGAACCGCCCGTCCATCCACCTCACAGGCCGACCGGGCCATGTCTCTCGACGCGGTCTCTGTGAAATTACCTACCTTCTGGACCACCCGACCTCACATCTGGTTTCAGCAGGCGGAGGCCCAATACCAGCTGCGGGGCGTTACATGACACCCGTAGATGACACCCACTACTACTGCCTGGTGCGGGCCCTCGACCAGGACACGGCCGGAGAGGTCACAGAGTTCCTCGCAAGCCCCCCCCTGATACATACCTCGGCCTTAAGGAGCTCCTGCTCCAGGTTTATGGCCTCAGCAGGATGGAACGTGCTGCCAGGCTCCTTCATATGGAGGGCCTAGGCGACTGGCGGCCATCCAGCCTCCTAAACAAGATGGTCACGCTCCTGGATGGGCACACGCCGTGCTTAATGTTTGAGTACACCTACCTGCATTTGCTGCCGGCCTACATCCATCTGCAGCTTACTGACGCCTCCTTCGCCGACATCAGGGCCCTTGGCAGGCGCGCCAGCACGCTGTGAACGGCGCGCCCGGATGACGTCACTCCGGCAGCGCCCGATTTCCTCCGGTGGGGCGGGGGAGCTGTGGAAGGAGTGACAGCTGCATCCCGGAGGCCTGTACGATCACGCCCCCCCCCCCCCCCCCCCCCCCCGGCCGTGGCGGGTACTACACCTGCTGTCCAGCACCAGTATGCTCCAAGCACCACTAGCGCTGGGATGCTTTAGCACGGCAATGCCATCACCCTTGCGCATTCCCGGGAAATTCCGGGGCGGCTGCCAATAGTCCCCGTGGCGGTTGGCCAGAGTCACTGCCTCTTCGCCTGGGATCGGCGCTCTGGGAGTCGTTTCCTTGTGGATACTGGGGCAGAGCTGAGCGTCCTGCCCCCTTCGCTGGCAGACTTTCTTTCCCGTAAGCGGGGGCCCGTCCTCACCGCGGCGAATGGCAGTCCCATCCGCACGTATTGGGTTTGCAAGGTCCCGATCATGTTTGGTTCCTGTCATTTCTCGTGGAGGTTTACCATCGCTGATGTCTCCCAGCCATTGCGTGGTGCCGACTTCTTCCGGGCTCACACCCTGCTGGTGGACGTCAGGCATCAGCGCTTGGTCCACGCCACCACGATGGAGCCGATCATACTGCGTTTGGATGAGCTGGTTGGACGCCCCCTGTCGTCCGTGGATTCTTGCTTTGCTCGGGTCTTGGCCGTGTTCCCGGACATCCTGACCCCACAGTTCCGGTCATCGACCCCTAGGCACGGGGTGGTTCATTTCATACCCTCTATACTACTGGCCCACCTCTCTATGAACGAGCATGCCGACTGCTGGAGTTCCGCACGATGGAGTCCTGCACGATGGAGTCCTTGGGGATTGTCCGCCTTTTGAACAGCCCATGGGCGTCCCCACTCCACATGGTCCCTAAGGCAAGCGGGGGCTGGCGACCTTACGGGGATTATCGGCGGCTGAATGCTGCTACCACCGCAATGCTGATACCCCGAACCCCCCATCCAGGACTTCAACGCCCTTTTGGCCGGGGCTACTATTTTCTTCAAAGTGTATTTGGTACAGGGTTATAACCAGATCCTGGTCCACCCGGAGGATGTGTCTAAGACGGCAATCATCACGCCGTTCGGGCTGTACGAATTTGTGCAGATGTCGTTCGGCCTTAAGAACGCCGCGCAGGCATTCCAACGGTTGATGGACGGGGTGTATCGCGGCCTCGAGTTTGATTTTGTCTGCCTCGACGACATCCTGGTGGCCAGCCGCTCGCGACGGGAGCACTGTGCCCACCTCCGGCAGCTCTGTCAGTGGCTCAGTGAGCATGGTTTGGCTGTCAACCTCGCCAAGTGGCACTTTGGGGTGACCACCATCGACTTCCTCGGCCACCGCGTGACTTCTCAAGGCGCGGTTCCCCTGCCGGACAGGGTCGACGCCATCCGTCGGTTTCCCCGTCCATACACCGTGCGCGGCCTGCAGGAGCTCGTCGGGATGGTGGCTTTTTATCACCGTTTTGTGCCATCCGCGGCCCACATCATGTGGCTGCTATATCAACTTCTGGCGGGTAGGCGTAAGGACGTTGAGTGGACCGACGAGGCGGTGGCGGCATTTGAAGGCGCGAAGGATGCCCTTGCTCGGGCCGGACATCCCGGAGAATTCCTAGAAGATGCCCCGACTGCCCTTACGGTGGACGCCTTGGGGTCGGCGGTTGGTGCCATGCTGGAACAACTGACGGACGGGGTTGGCGCCCCCTGGCCTTTTTCAGCCGGCACCTCAACAACGCCCAGACAAAGTACAGTGCTTTCGACCGCGAGCTCCTGACTCTGTACTTGGCGGTCCGCCACTTCCGTTACTTCTTGGAGGGCCGCCCATTCACCGCTTACACAGACCACAAGCCGCTCACATTTGCCCTGGCAAAGGTTTCCGACCCCTGGTCCGCAAGTCAGCAGCGGCAGTTGGCGTACATCTTGGAATACACCACCTCCATCCGCTACATCAAGGGGAAAGAGAACCGGGTGGCCGACGCGTTGTCCCACCCCGCAGTCTACGCCGTTTCGAGGTAGCGCCCGGAATTGACTATTTAGCCCTGGCGTAGGCTCAGCTCATGGACGGTGAGATGCCCGCCTACCGGACTGCCATCTCCGGCCTTCGCCTTGAGGATGTCCCTCTCAGCCATGGAGGAGCAACGATCCTGTGCGATGTTTCGTCCGGTCAGCCGTGCCCCATCGTCCCTGGCGCCGGAGGGTTTTCAACATGATCCACGGGCTGGCTCACCCATCCATCCGGGCGACGATGGCACTTGTGGCTGCTCGGTTCATGTGGCACGGCCTGCGCAACCAGGTTGGCCACTGGGCCCGGACCTGCATTCCTTTCCAGACGGCGAAAATCCAGCGTCATGTCCGGGCGCCCATCCAGGAGTTTGGTCTACCACACCGACGTTTCGACCATCTCCACGTGGACATTGTGGGGCCTCTCCCATCATCCCGGGGCATCACCCACCTCCTCACGATGGTGGACCGCTTCACGCGATGGCCGGAGGCCATATCACTGGCCGATAACTCAATGGCTACATGCGCTCGTGCGTTGTCCGCGCATTGGATTGCTCGCTTTGGGGTGCTGGCGGACATCTCCTCGGACCGGGGGCCACTGTTCACTTCTGAGCTGTGGTCGGCCATGGCTCAATTGTTGGGTGTGCGGCTGCACCACACCACGGCTTATCACCCGCAGGCAAATGGCCTGGTGGAGAGGTTCCACCAGCAGCTCAAGGCAGCGCTGAAGGCGCGACTCTTCGGCTCGGACTGGATGGACGAACTGCCATAGGTCTTGCTGGGCATGGGGGGCGGGCCGGAAGCCATGCCGATTGACCGCTTGAAGGACAGCACATTTGGACATTGACCAGCCGGTGCTGGTTGCCCAGCCTCGGCCGCGAGGTCGCCCCCCTTCGCGACTCCCTCCGCCTGTCACTCCACCTGTCCTTCCGCCTGTCCCTCGACCTGTGCCTCCGCCAGCCCCTTGGTTGTACGCCCACCAGTGCGTTTCGTGCCTCTGGTTCTGGGGGGGGGGGGGGGTCCTGTGGCGGCTCTCAAGGGTCGGGCCATCTCCACTATCAAACCCCTCGGCACGGGAATGGATGAGTCTGGAGGCAGCCCTTAGCTAGAGGGATATAGGGCAGGGGTTTAGGTGCCATCTTTCTCTTGCAGACTCGTCTGGTCAGGAGAAGGACAGCGATTAAAAATACCTCCCAAAACACCTGGCTCCTCGCCTTCTTTTCGGGATTATCATCACGCTACAACATGTGATTTTTTTTCTATTACAAATCTCAAATTGTGGAGCACAGAGGCAAATAAATAAATGATGGGTCTATGTCCCATACATTATGGATGGCACTGTAACCATGCTAACTTTGGCCTATTTTATCACCTTCTTCCAAGTGCCCGGAAACCTGATCCTTAATAATTGACTCTAAAACTTTACCAATCACAGAAATTAGATTAATTGGCCTATAATTTCCTTTCTTTTTCCTCTAAATCAGTGAAGTTCATGTTTTGTATCTATACCATTGGACATTTAATCTTAGGGATCACTATACCATGTGGCTGCATGACTTGGTCTTTTTAAATTTTGACAGTTTCATTTTTAGTTGCTATCAGAGTTGGTAACTTCTCGTTTGATTCTTATTTTGGGCACCGCCAGGGAATGCAGCATTTATTGCTGATCTCTAAATTCTGGCTTTTTGTATATTTAACATAATTTGTTTGCAACTTGGTGAAGATTTTGATTAATGTAAATCACCGTTGGTTTTTAATTTTATTTTCTTTCTTTCCTGTATAACTCATAGAACCACGGAAGAAAAGCCAGTTATGGCTGAAGTTCTGCCTCATGGAATATTGGACATTTGTGTAGTTGTGGGAGCATCACATGAAAAACTGAAGGAAATTTGCCAGGCAAGTTATTTTTTCATTTGAAAATTGTTTCTGATGATAATGATTAAACAGTGGTGTGTAACTTATTCCTGGTCAATGAGGATCATATTTTCACTCTTATGTTGGAGGTGCCTGACAGCATGAGGATGGCTTTCCTGTATATTTTTTTACAATGCTTCTGATAGTTGCTCATTATAATTGTGTTCAATGATCAAGATTTATAACACAATTTTGAATTGTACTTTCCCTATATCCCTCTATTAGTTTAAAATCAATATTTCTTTAATAGCAATTCAAATTGTTTGAAAGCTCAATTCATAGGATAATTAAGTTGTTATTTTGTTAGTAAAGTTATTTTTGATAGTCTGCATTTGTTGTAGCAAATGCTACAGCAGCCAATTATTCATTCTGTGCACTCAGAGCAACAAAACCCAGGACAGTAAACCCCCCTAATAACAGCCCATGGGGGGGGGGGGGGGGGGGGTAAAGAAATTATGTCCGTTATTGCCGAATGTCTGCTATAATTGTAATTGTGCAAGGTATTATTATTGTATGTAGTTGAAACAAAGAACTGCAGATGATGGTTAATACACAAAAGGAGACAAACTGCTGGAGTAACTCAGCGGGTCAGTTAGCATCTCTGGAGAACATGGATAGGTGACATCGGGACCCTTCTTCGAACTGATACTGTCTGCTGAGTTACTCCAGCACTTTGTTTCACCTTAAAACTAGGCGCTGATGCCGTTGTCCCTACCAAATAGCCCTTCTTTACCGGTTCATGCGGCTATTGTTGCGTCTCACATTGTAGCCCCTGGCCGCTACCAATGACGTGACGTGTTCGGTCACTGTGGGGCTCCGTCCCCTCTCACCAGCTGCCGTTTGTTCCTTCACTTTGTCCGCTCCAATGCTATTGCTACCTCCTCCTTTCCCCGTGGCTTTGTCCACTTCACTGCCGCCTCCTCCTTCTCCACTGCAATCGCCAACATCTTCCAATGTGGGGTATGTCGGTGACTCTGGGGGAGAGGATGAAGGAGGTGGCAATGGAGGGGGGGGTGGGTGGGGAGGGGGAGGGGGGGGGTGGTGGGAAGAGAAAGAGAGAGGCCGAGTGGACAAAGCGGCCAACAGGAAGAAGCAGCAGCAGGTGAGAGGGAAGAGAGCCCCACGGTGACTGAGCACGTCCTGTCGGTAGCAACGGACCGAAGAAAGCATTGTCCCCTGGGGCTACAATGTAAGCTGCAACAACGGCCATGTCAACCAGACCGAGCAGTGGGTGAAGAAGGGCTTGTTTGTGCACCTTGCAACATGTGGATGGCGTTGGAAGCCGGGACAGTAAGTGGAATGGAGGCAGTGCGAGCTGGGGGTGGCGTCGGTAGATGCTTCCACATCGCCATGATCAGATTGAATGGCGGTGCAGGCTCGAAGGGCCGAATGGCCTACTCCTGCACCTATTTTCTATGTTTCTATAACTAAAATCTGTTATAAAGAGGTCCATTAAAATTAGGATTTACTGTACTTTTTAAAAAAAAAGGGTTTTTTAACACCTGACCAAGGTGGCTGCACATTGTAGTCAGAAATCCTACACGTTGATTGATATCAGAGTTGTAGCTGTGAGTAGCTTTTCCTTAAGAACATTGAAAGTTTTCTCACATTCCTTTGCACATAGTCTATAAAATCTGGCTATACCTGCCTAAACCTCGAAAGACTCAAGGCAATAATATGTAATATGTAAGATCCAGAAATAATCTTAAAGATGAAACACCCTTGGGTATCGGTAACTCCTGTACTATCTCTTTCCATGCTCCTTGGTCTTAACATGAGCGCCTAATACCGTGTAGGAAGGACCTGCAGATGCTGGTTTAAACCGAAGATAAACACAGTGTTGGAGTAACTTTGTTGCAGCATCTCTGGAGGGAAGGAATGGGTGATGTTCTTCAGACTGGGATACATTCAGACAATATTCATACCACTGGGTTGTAAGCTGCCCAAGTGAAATATGGGATGCTGTTCCTCCACTTTGCGTTTAGCCTCACTCTGGAAATGAAGGAGGCCTACGACAGAAAGGTGGGAATGGGAAGAGGAATCAAAATGTTTGGCAACCAGGAGATCAGGCCCAGGCAGACTAAGCAAAGGTGTTCAGCGAAAAGATTGCCCAGTCTACATTTGGACTCAACGAGGTTCACATCTTGAACAACACATACAGTAGATGAGGTTGGAGGAGGTGCAAGTGAACCTCTGCCTAACCTGAAAGGACTGTCAGGGTCCCTCGACAGGTGGGACCGGTGTCGCATCTCCTGAGGTTGCAGGGAAAGGTACCTGTGGAGGGGGTGGTTTGGGTGGGAAGGGATGTTAACCAGAGAGTTGCGGAGGGAACGGACTCTGCGGAAGGTGGAGATCGGAAGATGTGACTATTGTTGGGATCCTGTTGGAGGTGGTGAAAATTTAGGAGGATTATGTGTTGTATGCAACGACTGATGGGATGAAAGGTAAGGACTAGGGGGACTCTGTCTGTGTTGCGACTAGGGGGAGGGGGAACAAGAGTGGAACTGTGGGGTACTGAGGAGACACGTGTGAGGGCCTCATCTATTATGGAAGAGGGGATCTCCTGTTCTGTAAAGAATGAGGACACCTCGGATGTACTGCTATGGAACACCTCATCTTGGGCGCAGATGAGGCGTAGACGGAAGTATTTTCCGAGTTGGGGATAAAGTCTTTGCAGGAGGCAGGATGGGAAGAAGTGTAGTTGAGATAGTTATGGGAGTCAGTGGGTTTGTAATAGACGTCAGTCGATAGGCTATCTTCTGTGATGTAGACAGTGAGATCAAGAAAGGGGAGGGAGGTGTTGGAGATGGTTCAAGTGAATTTGAGTCCAGGATGGAGATTGGTGGTAAAGTTAATGAAGTACATTTGTTCTGCATAGGTGCAGAAGGTGGCACCGATAGAGTTTGGGGATAGGGCCAGTGTACGCCTGGAACAGGGATTGTTCAATGTACCCTACAAAGAGGCAGGCATAGCTGGGGCCCATGCGAGTGCCCATAGCTATGTCTTTGATTTGGAGGAAGTGGGAGGAGTCAAAGGAGATGTTGTTACGGGTGAGGACCAGCTCCTCTAGGCGGAGGAGCGTATTAGTAGAGGGAAATTGGCTGGTTTTGCGGTCGAGATAGAAACGGTGGGCTTTAAGGCCTTCCTGGTATGGGATGGAGGTGTAGAGTGACTGAACGTCGATAGTAAAGTTGAGGGAGTGGGGTCTCGGAAATAGGAAGTCATTAAAGAGATGAAGAATATGTGAGGTATCTTGGACATGGGTCGGGAAAGATTAGACCGGAGGGATAGGATAGAGTTAATGTACATGAAAATCATTTAAGTGGGATAGGAGCAGGCAGAAACAATGGGTCTGCCAGGGCAGTTGTGTTTATGAATTTTGGAGAGAAGGTAAAACGATAAGGTTGGAGGTTGTGGAGGGCAGACACCCGTAAGTGATAAAATCATAAATGGTCTTTGAGATTATGGCCTGGTGCTCATCTTTGGGGTTGAGATTTTGGCCTGGTGCATTTCTGTGGGATATGTACTCCCCTTTGCCCTATCTGAGCCAATTAGTCTGAGCCTATCATCATCCTATATTGTGCCTGGAGTTGTAACAACTCTCACAGCAGCACTGTTTCTTAGCTATATATATGTGAAGAGCAAAATATCATCCATGTATTGCATCAACTTCTCCCTTCTCGGAAATTTCTTCTCTATACTTTGATATTTCATTGGCAAAAATCTATGGTCTACTAGACCAAGTGTAGACCCGTTGGGTCTGTTCCCCCAACGTGCGGTTGTGGAGGGGAGACGGCATGCAGCGTCACACACACTAACTACCCCCCCCCCCCGCACTCACGCTAATTACCCCCCTTGATATTATATTAATATTATTAATTTGCTCCTTTTACCCCATAAACACCCTATCTACTGACGCATAGCCCCCAACTTGCAGTCACACCTAGAAAGGGGGGGGGGGGTGCGCGGGTAGAGAGAGAAGGGGCAGAGACAGAGAGAGAGACAGAGACACAGAGAGAGGGGCAAGAGGGAGAGGGGGGTGGAGAGGAGGAGAAGCGGGAGGGTGGGTGAGGGGGGAAATGTGGGGAGGAAGGGAGGAGAGAGAGAGGGTGAGAGTGATGGGGAGAGAGGGGGGGTGCTGAGAGGGGGGGTGCTGTGAGGGGGAGTGGTGGGGAGCGGGGAAGGGGAGGTAGGGTGGAGGGAAGAGGGTAGGGGGTGTGGAGGGGAGGGGGTTTAGGGGAGGTAGGGAGGGTGGGGGAGGGGATGGAGGGGAAAGAGGGGGAGAGAGGGGAAAGAGGGGGGGAGAGAGGGTGTGCTGAGAGGGGAGGGGGAGAGATGGGGAGCAGGGAGGGGGGGGAGGGTGGAGGGAAGGGAGTAGGGGTGTGTGGAGGGGAGGGGGGTTTAGGGGAGGAATGGTGGGGAGGGGGAGGGGGGGGAGAAAAAGAGGGGAGAGAGAGGGGGGAGGGGGGGGGGGGGAGAGGAGAGGAGGGGAGGGGGGGGAGGAGAGGAGAGGAGAGGGGGGGAGGAGAGGAGAGGGGGAGAGGAGAGGGGGGAGAGGAGGGGGGAGAGGAGAGGGGGGGAGAGGAGGGGGGAGAGGAGAGGGGGGGAGAGGAGAAGAGAGGGGGAGAGGAGAGGGGGGGGGAGAGGAAAGAGGGGACCAAAAAAGACACATTCTGCAAGCATTGTAGAACCAAAAGAGACACTTTTTGCAAATATTTTAGAACCAATAGACACTTTTTGCAAACATTTTAGAACCAATAGACACATTCTGCAAGCGTTTTAGAACCACTAAGGACACTTACATTTCAGTAGACATGTGTTCAGTGTTATTCACAGCTCAGAGAAACGTGACCCTCTGCCTTCCTCCATCTTGAAGAGACTGTGAGGCACACCACTTCCTGGTTTTATAGTCCCTCCCCCCTGCCGCCAGCAGGGGCAGCAGAGAGAATGGGGAATTTTGTAAAAACATTAATATCTCTCTAATTTTTCATCGACGGGAAAAATCCTCGGCACACATACGGCGGAAGGGGGCTCTGAGCAAGGTGGCCAAAAATGACGGCCGTAGGTGGCGACGTTCTCTCGGAAATCGCAGCACAGATGGCCAAAACCGGTCAAGAACAGACTTTTAGTAATATAGATTACGGACCCTTCTGGCAGACAAGTACAAGTGTACTGCTGCCCCCTTGTGGTGGAGAAGCCCAGTGTACTCCTAAACTTTAACGGTAAAGGCAAATTTGTATTGATTCTCATACGAATAGACCAAAACCTGTAGAAATATCCAACACTATATACTGTATATTGCTTCTGAGTCTGATGTGCCCCTGATTAAGTCTACCCTAGTAGATGAGACACCCACTGAAATGATCTTGTTTATTAATTAATATTCTCTATGACCACCCAGTTTCCCAGCAGGCCAAATCAGTTAGTTGCCTGTGTTGCCAGGTCTTAAAATCCCTTGGCCCATAGGGAACATTGCTCTTATCCAGAAATCTCCTTCTTCAGAGAAATGGTATGGTTCCTATGGACCCTGTCAAAGGCTCTCTTACTACTGCCTCTTAGCATTCTCTACTAAATTATTTTGGTGTGGCGAAAAACAACAGCGCCCCAACCTCTCCTGGAATAGAGTAGCTTTGGATTTCTTTGCACTAATGCCCCTCAGTTTTATACTCTCTTTCTTAGGTTGCTCACAACGTTCCTTGCCCATCTAGCAGAACACACTGTTTGTCTCTGTCTTTCTCTGCAATTTGCAAATTGACTAAATCCATCACAAAGCAATTTGCTTTCATACAGATTGATCCTAATGCTTAGGAAAGAGCTGCAGATGCTGGTTTAAATCGAAGATAGACACAAAATGCTTGAGTAACTCAGTGGGACAGGCAGCATTTCTGGAGAAAAGGAATGGGTAACGTTTCGGGTCGAGACCCTTGATCCTAATGCTTCTCATTCCATTTCATTAATGTAAATACCCACGTGCACATGAAAAGATTTTGCTTATTCTCTAACCAGCATGTATCTTGCAAATCCTCCCAAAGCATAGAGAAATTGCATGTGAAATTCCTGTGTCCAATGGATATTTCCCTTTCTCCTACAATCAGATTCATGATCGGTCTTCCATGGCCATCATACCTGAGTGGACACAGATATGAGAACCGGCTATTATGACCCATCATTGCACTTCCCCCATCTGTGCCTCATGCACACCCAAGTAGTAGATGGTTTCTAGATTCCCATCCTCTGAGTTCAATGGACATGTATACAGATGGTGAAAACTAGTCAAGGTTCTTAAAGCAGTACGACCTAGGAAATGTTTACAAAGACGGTTAAAAACCATGCAACACTGCAAATAATGTCATAAGATGTAATATGAAATTACTGAAGGTTTGACATAAACTGTTCAGGTTTGATATAAACTATTCTATTCCATTAGGACCTCCATGTTCATAGCTTAACTAACTCGCGGTATGGATTATTTTTTAAAGGGGTGGTACCATTTGTAGGCTCTACAGATAGTTGGATCTAGACGAGAGAGTAAAATCGAGACATTAGTGAAGGAGAGGAGACAGTTAAGAAAGCAGTGGAGAAAGGCTACAGTTGATGAGAGAGAAGGAATTAATGTTTTGCAAGAAGATTTAAGAAATCGGTTAGCAATATTAAGGAGGGCAGAACACCTTAGGAGGAAGAGAAAGATAAAGGAGCGAGTCAGGTCAGCATTTTATAGGGATCCATTTAAATTTGTTAAAAGAATGTTTAGTCATGAAAAGAGTGGAAAGCTCAAAGCTTCAAAGGAAGAGTTAGAGGAATATTTAAAAAGGACATACTCAAATCCAGTAAAGAAAAGGGGAATGGGTTTCCCCGCAAATATACCACCCTTAGGAGAGATAGAGCATTAAGGGCCTGTCCCACTTAGGCTATTTTTTAGGTGACTACAGGCGACTAGGCTGTCGCCACATGGTCGCTGGGGTCTCGCCTTTGTGGTCAGGAGTAGACTCCTCAGTCGCCCAAAGAGTCGTAGAGTTTCTGGTCGTCGCTGGATTTTCAACATGTTCATCATTTTTCGGCGACAGTGAGTTGATGACAATGAGCGTAGCTAGATTTCTCCTGACATAGGTGCTGTCGTAGGCTGTCACCAAGTGACGCAGATTGTCGCCGGTGCTGATTTTGGTGAATTCCATTGGCGACTACCTACGTCAACCGGCGACAGGTACCGGCGACTGAATTGTCTTCAGTTGTCTTCAGTTGTCGCCGACAGGGCCGTAGCTTGTCGCGAGTGGACGTAGGTTGACTTCGGTTGTCATAGGTTGTCGCCTGTGTGGTCGTAGGTTATCGTAGGTGTGGTCATAGGTGGACGTCTTATTGGGTCGCCGGTTGTCGGTAGCTTGCCGTTAACTAGGTGGTAGGTTGTTGTAGCTTGTAGACATTTTCGTAGACATTGTCGTAGGGGGGTCCAGTCGTCGGTTTTACGGAGACCTGCTACGACTGACAGTCGCCTAAAAAATCGGCTAAGTGGGACAGGTCCTTTAGTTAGAAATTTTGCCACCGAAGTGGAAGGAAGTGGATGCAGTAATAAGGCATGCAAAGGATTCTTCGGCACCAGGGCCAAATGGAGTCCCTTACCGGGTATATAAAGGTGCACCTGATATGCTTAGATTCTTGTGGAGGCTTTTGTGAATAGTTAGGGAGAAGCAAGTCATACCAACGCTTTGGCGTAGAGCAGGGGGAATTTTCATTCCCAAGGAGAAAGAGCCTTCAGAGTTAATCGGTTTAGGCCTATTTGTCTCCAAATATAGAAGGCAAAATTTTCTTTAGCATAGTGGCACGTGGCAAGTTATTTAGAAAGGAACAGGTTAATAGACACCACAGTGCAGAAAGCAGGAATCCCAGGTTTTGCAAGTTGCTTGGAACACATTAGTATAATATGACACCAGATTCAGACGGCCAAGCTCAAGAGAAGAGATTTGCATGTTGTGTTTTTGGACCTGGCAAATGCGTTTGGTTCTGTACCACATTGTCTTATTTAGAGTGCTTTTGATTTCTTTAGAGTTCCAGGATCAATTTAGTGAAAGCATATTTCCAAGATGTCTATGTGTTTTGGTACAGCAGACTTCACAACAGTATGGCAGAGTCTAGAGATGGGCAGTATGGCAGGGTGTACTATTTCCCCGTTAGCTTAACAATGGCAATGGAGCCAGTGATTAGAGCATCACAGTGGATCATCGGCAGGGAGACAGCAGGCCAGACTGTGCCTCCCTCCAATCAGGGCCTATATGGATCACATGACCTTGGTGACCACAACAGTAGCTTTTACAAGAAGGTTATTATAGAAGAGAAATTATAATCTTAAATGGGCTAGATTGAAAATTAAGCCTAATAAGTCTTGGAGTATTTCTTTGACAAGAGGAAAGGTAGTAGAGAAAAGATTTTATGTAGATGAGGAAGCAATACCATCTATAATGGAGAAACCAGTTCAAAGTTTGGGTAGGTGGTATAGCAGGAAGTTGGATGACACTAAACAGGTTCAACAACTTAGAAATATTTTGTTATTGACGGGTTAGAAACGATACAGAGTCAGGGCTTCCAAGTAAGTTGAAGTTGTGGTGTTTGCAGTTTGGGCTATTCCCTTGGTTAATGTGGCCATTGACAGAATATGAAGGTGCCAATTTCTAAGGTGAAAAGGTTAGAGAGATTGGTTAGTTCATTATTAGGAAATGGTTTAGAGTTCTACGGTGTCTTAGTAATATGGCTTGAATGGGAAAGGTATTCTCCATTTACCATAGCCGAGCCTAACAGGAGTTTAAGTGTGCTAAGGTGAGGTTGGAGTTGCAATTATTAGGGAGCAAGGATACCTTGGTTAGTAATCTGGTGCCAAGTGTAACTAGAGGGAGGAAGTGGAACTCAAAGCAGACAACAGAATAAGCACAAGCAGCTCTGAGGCATACAGACATTGTTGGTAGGGTGCAGCAAGGGAAAGAAGGCTTAGGGCTCAGCACAGGGAAACCAGTGTGGAGTAAGGCAGGTTCAGCAGAGAGGAGGAAATTGGTTGTAGAGCAGGTATGTCATCAGGAGGAAGCAATGAGATGTGTAAGAGTAGTCACCCAGATTAAGCAGGAACAGTGGATGAACTGGTAAAGTGTAGAAAAGAGGAGGTTTAGCTGGAGGGACCTATGGTGCATGGAGATGGGTCATGTAAGTTTCCTTGTAAGGTCAATTTATGATGTGCTTGTGCTGCCATCACCACAGAACCTCAAACAATGGGTGGGGTCCCGGCGAGTCCCCTGTGTTCAGAGGTGGCAACGTTGAGGCATAGTTTGGCATAGTCAGGATGTTAGACTAGTTTTTCTCAGGGTCGGTATACTTAGTGGCATAACCAGGTTGAAGTGCATAGCTGCAGCAATTGAGAGGAGGAGAGCACGGGTGAATTCACTAGGTATCAGGACTGAGAGTGCAACAATTCATTTTGTCCGTGAGGGAGAGAAAAGTAGAGGAGGGAAGTTTTCAGACGGGTATGAGTTCGGCCAGTTATGGGGAGCCAATGATTGGGAGATGCAGGTAGATTTGGGATGAAAGCTTGTTGTTCCGCAGGAAATAACTAGTTTGAGGGCTGATATAGTGTTATGCTCAGTTAGTCGGCGGATAGTGTATTTTATAGAACTAATGGTACCTTGGGAGAACTTAGTGGATGAGGCTTATGAAAGGAAAAAGCTTAGATATGTAGAGTTGGCGGTAGAAGTTGAGCAGCGAGGATGGAGAACAAGAGTACATCCGGGAGCGGTCGGTTGTTGAGGTTTCATAGCGAGATCAACCACATTGCTATTTGGAGAACTTGGAATTTATGGACAGAATATACGTCAGGCTGTAAAGCAGATGTCGGAGGCAGCAGAGCAAGGTGGATTTGGTGGAGAAGCAATGGTGTCAGTTGGGGGCAGAAAGAAAACGTATGACATGCAGTATATGTATTTCTTAGTAATTGTAGTCTGTGTAAGTGTATCCCGGTTTTATGCAAGGATGATATTCGTGATGTTACAAGTTTAATGATGGGCTAGGATAAGTGGAAGATAGGATGCAGATGTTTAGCATGTGTTAGAGTGAGTTATTTGGTAGATACTGGAAACATAGGTGGTGAGAGCAGGTATTGAGGGGGGTTGTTCTGGGGGGTTGAACCTTCCCGAGGTTTTCGTGGGCCTAACTCGATGAAACACCAGTGAAGGGAGGTGCACACTTGATAACCCTAATGATATACATGCATCTGTATGATCAGTTTTTTTTAATGAGCTATTTAACATGTAGGTACAGGTGCACAACCTTTTATCCGAACATCCAAATAACGAAAACCTCCGAATAGCGGCCATTTTTTCGGTCCTTGAAGAAAGGTCCTTGAAAACGTTCACCGAGGGCGGCCTGCAGAGGTGACAGCGGAACCTCCGGTCGGTCCTCGAAGAAAGGGGAACTAAATCCCCATTCATAAAAGAGGTGAGGGTATATTGCGCGGGAGGGTTAATAATTGACAATCTGCTGCTGCCTGCCCGCTGAGTTAAAAAGTTCCCACGGTCACGATACACAGTGTATCGTGAGTCAGTTTCACCCCACCTACACCCCTCTGCTTCCCGGCCATGTGTGTGACCCCTTCCCTCCCCTCTCCAGCCCATTGCACCGGCGCGGGGGCTTTGCACTGTCTTCACGTCGGCGATGCTAGCAGGACCGTGCCAGTCACCGGAGACGTCAGGACCAACGGGACACCGACCCCCAGGCCCACTGCAAGCACGGAGATCCCAGAGACCCACAGCTAGCAGCAGCCCAGCCCCGTTCCAACTCCAGAGGAAAACTGCAAACTGGCCGGAGACGTCAGGACCACCAGAAGCCATTCCCCGAGCTGCGCCCCCTCATCGGGACACCGACCCCCAGGCCCACTGCAAGCACGGAGATCCCAGAGACCCACAGCCAACAGCAGCCCAGCCCAGCCCCGCTCCAACTACAGAGGAACCTGGGTTGCGGATGACGGGGCGCAGCTCGGGGCGTCGTAGAGGCTTTTTCTTTCACAGGGAGCTTTCTGCTGTCCGGCAGAGAAGAAAGGCTCTACAACAAACCTGTCCCCTGCTCGACTCCACAGAGGAGCGTCCATCTGGGGGGGGGGGGGCCAGCAACAAGGCGGTAGGACCGCTTACCCGGTGCTCAGCTATCCCGACACCGTGCCGAGCCCAGCCCGCTAGCGCCTGAGCAGCGGGCTGGATCTAAAGCCAAGGAAGAGGCGTCCGGCCAGTGGCTCGGGGAGCGGGTTCCTGTTGGTCCTGACGTCTCCGGCCACCTGCCATCCTCCGGGAACTGTACCGCCCTTGCAGGAGAGTGGGGTTGTTTGCGGTTGCAGAGGAAGGGGGCAAGGGCGGTACAGTTCCCAGTCTCAGCTCCAGTCCAGGGGGGTGGCCGGAGACGTCAGGACCAACGGGACACCGACCCCCAGGCCCACTGCACGCACGGAGATCCCAGAGACCCACAGCCAGCAGCAACTCCAGCCCAGCCCCGCTCCAACTCCAGAGGAACACGTAGGGGCAGAAGCTGATGGTGTGCAAGGTACGTCTTGTTCTTGGGGTGGCGGATGAGGGGGCGCAGCTCGGGCTGTGGGCAAACTGCCACTTGTCGCCGTAGCGGCCCATCGGTGAGCGGATTCCTCTGGAGTTGGAGGGGGAGGGGGGTATTGTGCTGTTTGATCGCTCCCTGCTATCCCAGGGACAGGGAGACACAGCGGCTTTTTAGACTGGTGGGCAATCACTTCCAAAGTTCTGCCCACACAGTCAGTACACCTCTCCTACACTGCATTTCATACAAACATTTATTCTGCAAGAAAAAACTACATTGAAGACTCAAACTCTTCGAGTAACTGCCGGGATCAAGGCACAAACTCGCGACCTTGCGGATATGAGCCGAGCACTCTACCACTGAGCCAGCCATTAAAATCTATGCTAAAAAAATTCCATTCCGAAGACCGACAAATTCTGAATTACGAAAAGTGTCTGGTCCCAAGGCTTTCGGATAAAAGGTTGTGCACCTGTAGCTGTTTATGGCATATGGAGTTGTCCTTGGCATAAATTGGCATATTCAGTTAGATAGTTAGATAGTACTTTGGCTTTGGGCTTGGTTTTCTTAGTTGAGTGCTTATCCTGGAGTTATAGCACAAGTACTTTGTGTTTTATTTGTAATTCACGCTACTGTTTAAGTATTACATAATCTTTAACTAGATAATTTTAGACAGAAATTGCCATAGTTGCAATTTTCAAGCCTAAAATCTTCCAACATATGCAGCAAGTATAGTTACGTATGGGCACCTTTGGAGGGCCCGTTCAATCTACTTGATCCATCATGTCTATCCCAGCCCCCAACCAGGCAATTCAAACAGTCTCATTACACTCCCATTATTCTATCGCCCTGCGATTTATTTCCATCCATGCCCTTTGCCTCCATGGTTTCCTCCCACATTCCAAATACATGCGGGTTCATAATTGGCCTCTGTAAATTGCCCCTTGTATGTAGGGAGTGGGTGCGCAAGTGGGATAACATAGAACATAGTATTCTTCCGACGCCACAGTTCCATCATTCAGCGAGGGGGGCCTGAACATCGGGCCACCGTTGCAGCGACTGCGGAGGCCTCAATAGGCCCCAATCATGGGTGAACAAAGAGGAAGGTGACTGAACTTTGTTGCCTTCCCTCCCAGTGGGAAACGTTGATTCCGCTGTGTGGGGATGTTTATGTTAAATTCTATCGTGTGTTGTGCTCTTTTTATTCGTATGGCTGTATGGTAACTCAAATTTCACTGCATCAATTGGTGCATGTGACAATAAATATGAACTTGAACTTGAACTAGTGGGTGATTGATGGTCAGCATTCTTTCGGTGGGCCGAAGGGCCTTTTTCCATGTTGTATCTCTAAACTAAATTAAACTTCTCATAGTCCCCAGTTAAACACCCTTTTTGTACACTCGGCACTGTTCGCAAGTAGCAAAGCTCTTGTTCACAAACAAAGAGAATTATTTGTGAAATGTATGTGGGGTTTATTTCCGGAAATATGTTTGTTATAATTGGAAAACCAGTTAATGATTGTACAGTGATTCCGATTAATTTAATTCTGCTATTTTCTTTTTTTTTATTCCCCTGCTGCGCTAATGGAGTTTGAAGTCGTATCTCCTGATCATTAATCCAATAATCTATCCTATCCTCTTGTAAATATCATCGCAAAGAAAACAGCATTTATTTTATGATTTAATGTCAACACTATTCATTGTCCTTTAGTACTATCAGTTATACTTACAGTATGCTTGTATAGATCATTAGTTTCTTTCACTCTTTTCAGGCAATCCCGAAAGATGGTATTCGATCACATTGTTACCTTAGCCCAGAGATTCGATCGGTTCATGTTCCCCCCTTTGTCAGTAAAGAGGACAGTCGTTTTGGTAATTCTGATCAAAGTTTTACAAGTATTTCTAGACGGCGTTCATTCAAAAAGAAAAAGGAATTGAAGCACACAAATCCTGCCGCAACCAATGCAAATGCAGGTCACATAGAGTCACAGAGTGAGGAGTTTAGCATTCCAAGTAACATAGATCTCCAAGGACTACCTCAATTATGTTTCCCAGGTAAGTTGTTTATATTTGAAGATCACTTTTATTCTCTTGAGCTCCTTGCCTTGCTTGGATGTAAAGAATTTAACCCAAAATATGTGGCGTGCTGAGGTACATGTTCTTGTGTGCCTTCAAGACTTTGCATTGCTTCCACTTGTTTATTCTGCAGTTATAACCAAAGTTTATTTAGATAAAAATGACAGACTTTCTATTGTCTTTCTAACATTACAGTTATGGTTTGAAAACAATTGGCAATCATGTGGGCATGAATTCATCCCCTCACGCTTCAGGAAGATAATAAATGGTTTTGCTGACAATAATGCTTGAAGAAAAATTATACTTTGTAACAAACTGAACAAAAAAAATGAACCATCAGAATCCTTTTAGTCAAGCTGTAAATATTTTGAACAATGAGAAAAACCCATTGTTTAACTGTATGATTGATGGCACTTTTGCTCAGATTTTATATATAAATTATGAGTGTGTGCCAGGGGAGGGGTTTAATAAATCTGCCTAAGAATCATGCAGAATACTTTTTTCTTTAATTTATAGGAGAATTGCAAATAGAAACGGAAGCAAAGGAGGACCGCTATCATTTCTTGGTGTTCACAGATGTTTTTGGAACAAGGACTTATGGTGTGGCAGTACAGTTCTACAGGCTTATTGAGGTATATAAAATATACTATAATTGGAGACATAAGGAATTGCGAATACTGCAATCTTGAGCAAAACAAAAAATGCAGGAGTAACTCAGTGGGTCAGGCAGCATCTGTGGAGGAAATTGACAGGCAAAGATTCATGTCGGGACCCGTCAGAATGTGAAGAAGGGCCCCAAGTTGAATTGTCATCTATCCATTTCCTCCATAGATGCTCCATAGATGCTGTCTGGCCTGCTGAGTTAATCCAGCACTTGGGTGATACTGTAATGATTATTTAATTTGGAAAAATGATATGTAGATTGTCAGTTCCAGATTTCCAGAGGAATTATCATTAGGCTATTTCTTATTTCCTCCAACGCTTTTATCAAAATGACATGCAAAATTGATTATTTTCTTGTGTATAAATGGAAATAATAGTAAATTTTGTCTCACTATTTATGTGGTCCCACATTTTTTATTTTAGATTTCAAGCATCCTGCATAATTTTATTGATGTTTTTTGGTTAAAAACTGATATCGGATTAGTTTAGTTTACTTTAGAGATACGGCGCAGAAACAGGCCCTTCGGCCCACCGAGTCTGCACTGACCAGCGAGCCCCACATATTAACACTATCCTACACACACGAGGGACAATTTACACTTATACCAAGCCAATTAACCTACAAATCTTTACGTCTTTGGCGTGAGGGAGGAAACTGAAGATCTCGGAGAAAACCCCCGTAGTCACGGGGAGAACATATAATCTCCGTACAGACAGCACCTGTAGTTGGGATGCTGATCATGTTAATAGAGAATTATTGATGTTTGGTAAGGGTTGATAAGATGAGAAAGGGCGGAGTAAATGGTAAAAAGCTATCAATTTTATGTATAAGTAAGACATTCTTACAGGGAAAATAAATAACTGGGGTGATCTCACTAGTCTGATACCTGGTAATTCTTACAGATAAAACTGCAAATAAAATTTTGCAAAATATGCCAGCAAATGTTTTAGATTATCAATTTTAAGTTTGGTAATAGAGAGCTATTAATTAGGTGCCGCAACATGACCTTTCCCCATATCTGTTAATATTTTTATTTTTCAGATTCGTTATGATTGACTATTCCTTTTTGGATTAAAAAAAATCCACCCCTATTCCTTTGTTATTTGTAGTTGCCCGCCGAAGGTTTTCCTGATTTTTATCCTTATCAAAAACGTTCCTTATTTTAAATATCTTTAACACATCTTTACAGTTTTATTTAGCAAATTTCCAGTCAAACTCTCTAAACGCCCTCTACATTTTGTTTTAATTTTAATAATTTTTCATCATTTATATTTACTAATTATCCCGATCACTGAGGTTGGTTTAACCCATTAAAATATCACTTTTTTAAAATTAGGATACGGTACCCTCAACTGTTTTAATTGCATTTTCACTTCTCTCTTTTTATTTTCTGATGTCTGCTTGTGGTCTCAATTATTTAATTACCTCAGAAAAGGTTTGGAATTACCACTATGACTAATTATGATAGAAAGTTCATGGTGGTCATGTTCTGAAAAGCTGAAAACAAGATATTTTTGGAAATGGGAGATATGTTGCAGTTGTAGACGTAGAACTTAGAGACGTAAAGTGTTTCTTTGTAAGGATAAAAATTCAGGTTTCATTACTGGTAAGGATATCATGTACAATGAAAGTGAGTGATCTGGAGTATATTTATTGATCTAGCATAACTGACCTCTGATCTTTCCAGTAGTTATATTTCTCGGTATGCACATTTTGAGCTTGCTTTCTTTGGAATTATATATTTACACACAATTGTCTAGTTTCTTTACATAAAAACATTTGCAACCATTTTAAAATACTGCTTGATGACCTCATGAAGAATGGTAGTCTACAAGGCTGTGTCCAAATGCTAGGAAGTAGGATTAGCTGCAATCTTTGCTGTAAATTTCCATAATTCGATAAATGTTTTCTGCAATGTGCATGTTACACCATGCCCATGCCTCAGCCTGCTTCTTTGGCATTCTTTTCCTGGCATTCTATTTGGCATTTTATAATGGTAGGTATATGATCTTTGACAATATTATATTAAGTTACCACTCATCTTCTCTCCTCTCTATAAAGTGTATTTTATCTTTGACCTTTCCATATCCTTATTTCTACATTTTTTAGGGTTTTCCTTTACACAGATGAATACTTCATATTTGTTGCTTTTGGAGAAATTATGCTCTCTGTGGAAATTAATCCTGTGGGCATGAATGATTTTTATCCTTTGATATAAATTCCATTTAAGGAAAATATTCTGATGGGTAACACATATTCAGTCATAAATTCAGATTTATAATTCTATGAATTATTTTGTTGCAAAATAGACATTTCAATAAAGATGAGCTTTAGGATGAACAATGCATTCTTTATTTCCAGGAAGGAAACAGTTTCCAACATGGACAAACAAATTGGAATGTGCACAATCAAAGGATGTCTACACTGTATGCTCCCTTCAGTGTCTGTGTGATCTCCAAATTTCCTTATTATACAGCCTTTAAGGATTGTCTTTCCAGGTAAGCATGAGGAAATAGTTGCAATTTTAATTTTGAATTGAATTGAATTCACACCCTGTATATTTTAACTGCTGGGTGTGGCAAGATCCAGTTCAATAGAAAGACTTTTCTATCATTATTTGGCATACGTTTTATTTTATGCTCTGAATATTTTGAAAGATGGGATGGCTTGGAAAAACAAAAAAAGCACATGTTTATGACTTAAACTGAAAATGTATTCTATTTTTGAGACAAAAGAGATTGCAGAAGCTGGAATCTTGACTAAAAAAACAAACTGCTGGAGGAACTCAGCTGGTCAAGCAGAATGCTGGACACTGTGCGACAAATGCGGCGCGACACTACAGCCTGTCTGTCTTTTTTAATTTTTTTGTCTAGTTAAATGTAGTTGTGTTTTTTTATACTGTTTTTAACTGTGTTTATGTGGGGGGGGAAGGGGGAAACTTAAAAAAATCTCTTCCCTGCACGGGAGACCCGACCTTTTTCCTGTCGGGTCTCCGTTGTCGTTGGAGCCTAGTACCGTGGAGTGGCCTTCAGCCGGAACGACCTGAGGGCTCCAGTCGCGGAGCCTGCGGAGCTGCAGACTTACCATTGTGGGGCTGACCGGCCTCGGACCGTGGGGAGCGGTGGTGGCTCGTTGCTGCGGCCCGACCCCGGAGCTCAGAGGCTGCAGCCGCAGCCGCAGGTCCGGTGGACTGGGACATCGGGAGCTCGCGGGTCCGGGTGGGAGACCGCTTTCCGGAGCTCCCGCAACACGACTTCTCCCGCCTGTGTTGCGGAGTTGGAACGACGCAGAGCGGGGCCGTGCATCGCCCGGCGCGGCTTTAATGGCCGCGGGACATTCCAGCGCCCGCTGGGGCCTACAACTGTGACATTTAGACCTGGAGCGGGGCCGTACATCGCCCGCCGCAGCCTAAATGGTCGTGGGACTTACCATCGCCCGCCTGGGACTTCAACATCGGGCTTCAAAATCGGGAGAAAAATGGAGAGCAGGGCAGAGAAAAGACTTTGCCTTCCATCACAGTGAGGAGGAGGTTCACTTTTTTTTTTTTTTTTTTAATTTCTAAATAGACTTTATTCAATTGATAAATATATACAATTCATGAACCATTCGAACAAAAAATTCATCCGACATTTTCGGAGACTATACAAAATGTTTTCAGTACAATATTTTTACATTTGTCAAATTCCACCAAAACTGTCCCCCACCCGTGCCACTCTGTGGCCCCTGTCCAAGTAATAAATATATACAATATGTGCACAGTTCGAAAATTCCATCCGACATTTTTGTAGGCTATAGAGATTGTTCAATACAGTTTATGTCTTTTAAATTCCACAAAAATGTCCCCCACCCGTGCCACTCATGTGGCCCCCTGGTGTGGGATACCTTCCCTTAATTTAATTTGAGGGGCGTCTCCACCATACCGTGCCCCCCATGTCCAGCAGCGGAAGGACCCTAGACTGTGGCCCTCCCCCACCGAGCCTTGGCGTTGGCTGCACCAAGCTTCAGCGAGTCCCTTAGCATGTACTCCTGCAGTCTGCAGTGGGCCAGTCGGCAATATTCCCTGATGGACATCTCGCTCTGCTGGGTGGTGATCAACGCTCGGGCAGACCAAAGAGCGTCTTTCACCGAGTTGATGACCCTCCAGCAGCACTCGATGTCAGCCTCTGAATGTGTCCCTGGGAACAGTCTGTAAATCACAGAGTCCTCTGTGACGGAGCTGTTCGGGATAAATCGTTCCAGGGACCCTTTCATACTTCTCCAGACACTTTTTGCAAATCCACACTCTGCAAAGAGGTGGGCAACCGTCTCCTCTCCATAGCAGCCGTCCCGAGGGCAGCGTGCGCTGGTAGTGAGGTTCCGAATGTGCAGGAAGGATCTAACTGGGAGGACTCCCCTCACCGCCAGCCAAGCCAGGTCTTGGTGCTTGTTGGTCAGTTCTGGCGATGAGGCATTTTGCCAGACAAGCTGGGCAGTCTGCTCTGGGAACCACGCTACCGGATCCATCGAGTCCTTTCCCTGCAGTGCCTGCAGGACATTCCGTGCTGACCACTGCCCGATGGACTTGTGGTCAAAGGTGTTGGTCCGGAAGAACCTTTCCACAGACGACAGATGGGGCGGCAATGTCCAGCTGACTGGCACATTGCGTGGCATCTGCGCCAGGCCCATCCTTAGCAACACCGGGGACAGGTAGAACCTCAGCAGGTAGTGACACTTGGTGCCCACGTGCCTTGGCTCTACACTCCGCCTGATGCAGCGACACACAAAGGTGGCCATCCGGGTGATGGCGACGTTGGGCACGCTTTTACCCCCGTTGTCTGCCGACTTGTACATTGTGGCCCGTCGCACCCGGTCCATCCTCGACCCCCAGATGAACTGGAAGACGGCCCGGGTGATCCCGGAGGCGTAGGAGGGAGGGACAGGCCACACTTGTGCCAAGTACAGCAGCCCCGAGAGCACCTCACACCTGATGACCAAATTTTTACCGGTTATGGAGAGGGAGCGTTGCCTCCACAGCTCCAGCTTCTTCCCCACCTTGGCTATCCGCTCCAGCCAATTCTTGTTACTCGCCTCAGCCCCCCCGAACCAGATCCCCAGCACCTTCAAGAAGTCAGGCTTGATGGTGAAGGGGACGGAAGATCGGTCGGGCCAGTTGCCAAAGAACATGGCCTCGCTCTTCCTGCGGTTCACCCTGGCTCCCGTGGCCGACTCAAACTGGTCGCAGATGCTGATCAATCTGCGGACCGACCTTGGATCCGAGCAGAAGACGGCGACATCGTCCATGTACAGGGAGGTTTTGACTTGAATGCCCCCACTGCCTGGCAATGTCACTCCTCTTATGCTCGCATCCTTCCTGATGGACTCGGCAAAAGGTTCAATACAGCAGACAAACAAGACAGGAGAGAGAGGGCAACCCTGCCTGACTCCAGACCTTACAGGGAAACTGTCTGATTCCCACCCATTGATTTGGACTGCACTACGGATATTGGTTTAGAGCAGTTTGATCCAATTTCAGATTCCCTCCCCAAAACCCATTTTGGAGAGCACGTCCCTCATGTACGTGTGCGATATCCTGTCGAAGGCCTTCTCCTAGCTGACTAGGCAGGCATCCACCTGTCTGTCCTGCACGTAGGCGATGGTATCTCTCAGCAGCGCTAGGCTGTCTGAGATTTTCCTGCCAGGTACAGCACAGGTTTGGTCTGGGTAGATCACCTGTCCCAGAGCAGACTTGACCCGGTTGGCGATAGCCTTAGACAGGATCTTGTAATCGACATTCAACAATGTTATGGGTCTCCAATTCTTTATATCCTTCATCTCCCCCTTCTGCTTGTAGATTAGGGTGATGCTGCCCTTCCTCATGGAGTCTGACATGCTGTCGGCTAGAAGCATGTCGTTGTACACTTCCAGCAGGTCCGTACCCACCCAGTCCCACAGAGCCGAATACAACTCAGCCGGTAAGCCATCGCTTCCGGGAGTTTTACTCGAGTCAAAGGAGCGGATGGAGCCAGTCAGCTCCTCTAGGGTCAGTGGTTGGTCCAGACTCTCCCGCTTGCTGTCCTCCAAGACCTCCGTGATAGAGGACAGGAAGTTCTGGGAGGCGGTGCTGTCTGTGGCCTTTCTGTCATACAATTCCGTGTAAAAGGATTTGCAGACCCTCAGCATGTCTGTCTGCGAGGATGCTACCGAGCCGTCCTCCTCCCTAAGGCTGTTGATCACAGAGCTCCCCCTGTGAACCTTATGGAAGAAGAAACGTGAACACGTCTCATCCTGCTCCACATGGCGGACCCTGGATCGGAAGATGATCTTGGAGGATTCAGAGGTAAAGAGCCGAGCTTGCCGGTCCTTCACCTCTCTAAGTTCCTCCCTCACATCCACCCCCCTCGACTGCAGAAGGAGCAGTTGCAAATCTGTCTGGAGTTGACACAATTCCTTCTGACTCTGTCTTGCTCTCTGAACCCCTTTGACTATGAAGAACCTCTTAATGTTCTCCTTGGTTGCTTCCCACCAGAGTGTCGGGGAGTCAAAGAGGGCCTCACCGTTCTCCAACGTGCGTAGTCCCTCTTTAGCTCCTCAACGTTCTCTGGGGTCAACAACTTCACGTTTAACTTCCACATCCCTCTGCCTGCCTTCCGGTCCTCCTGTAGGTGACAGGAAGCCTGAAGGAGGCAGTGGTCAGAGAAGAACACCGGCGTGAGGTCGGTGTGTCTCACCGTGACGGCCTTCGTCGTGAAGACGAAGTCTATCCGGGATCGGGCTGAACCGTCCGATCTCGACCAGGTGAACCGCGGCTGGGACCCACCTGCAGGGTCGCTGAAGGCGTCGTGCAGCTTTGCGTCTTTTACCATTTCCATCAGGAACTTGGACGTGCTGTCCAGTCTGTTGTCGTCACTGCCGGATCGTCCACATACACATTAATCAGCCGGAGCGGAGAACCACGGTACATAACATCCACCAAGAGGAGACGCCCCCCAACCACCTCCCTGACCTCAGTGATGGCGAAGTTCCCTCCCCGCAGCAAGATCCCCAGGCCGGAAGCACGACAGTCATTGCCCCCCGACCACATCGACAGTCCGTGGGGCCACCATCGCGACCACCTCCGATAGCAGCGGAGGTGTGGCAACCCGCACTCCTGGAGAAAAGTCACATCTGCCTTGACCTTGGCCAGGTACTGTAAGGCATTAACACATCGCGCAGTGCTCTTCACACTGCGCACGTTTAAAGATGCCAGTTTGAGCTCCATTGTCTTTTAGAGTCACTGACCATTTTCGTGTTCCCTCATGCCCACCGCTTCGGTGAATTGCCTCACCTTTCCTGGGCTCAGGTACCCGGCATCCTCAACGGGTTGGGTTTCCCGTGTCGTAACCCAAGGTGTCGTTGGGGGGGGGCTGCTCGTTTCACCCCCTTCTGGGTGCGCCGCTTCCCCCCGTCTCTCGTGGCTGGGGCACGGTGACAGACTTACTGCTCCCGGAAATTCGGAGCTGAGGCCCATCGGCCGCTACAATGCTCCCGGTTGCCCGGAGCTGGGCCCCATCGGCTGCTGCGATGATCCCGGTCTCCAGGGGCTGGGGCCCAACGGCTGCTGTACTGCTCCCGATGTCCTGGGGCTGGAGCCCCTCGACCGCTGCTCTGCTCCCGATGTCCTGGGGCTGGAGCCCCTCGACCGCTGCTCTGCTCCCGATGTCCTGGGGCTGGAGCCCCTCGACCGCTGCTCTTCTCCCGATGTCCTGGGGCTGGAGCCCCTCGACCGCTGCTCTGCTCCCGATGTCCTGGGGCTGGAGCCCCTCGGCCGCTGCTCTGCTCTCGGTCTCCTGGTGCTGGTGGACAATCGGCCTGGACCTTCTCCTTTCCTCCCCGGTTTTCTTCCTGTGGGGTTTCCCGTTCGCCTCATCCTCCGACGATGAGAGGTTGCTGCCTTCTGTCAGGGAAAGAGATCGTTTTTTGGGGGTTTTTTTGGGCTTGCCAACCCCTTCTGGCCTCTGCTCCTTGTGTTGACCCCTCTGGTGTTTTCCATACGTCACCGTCGTCCAATTCTGCTCTCCCCCCTCCTCCATCAACTCTCCCTCCTGGGCTTGGTGCTGGAGTTCTCCTGGCACTTGGGGGCTCGAGGTGGTTGAGGTGGTTGGGCTGTCCTCATCCCTGTTCCCCCTTTCTGCTGGGGACTTGGCAGTGGTAGTGGGTGTCTCACCTACCCTGGGGGTGCTGGAAGCCGCCCCTCTTGTCGCCTGTGCGTAAGTGCAGGCTCTTTTTGGGCAGGCCCTGTAAAGGTGGCCTCCCTCCCCACACAGGTTGCAGTTCTTGCTGGCCTGACAGTCCTTTGTCTCGTGGCCCTCCGTCTTGCAGTTTTTGCAGACCACTGCAGTGCATTGGGCCACCACACCACATGCCCAGGCTTGTTACATCTTCTGCATAGTCTGGGTTGCCCCACGTAACTCAAATAACCTCGGTTTCCTCCAATTGCGAACACCGAGGGAGGGTGGAGGAATACTCCTTCCTTGTCCACCCTCAGCTTTACCTTGACCTGCCGCTTGCTCGTCCAAATCCCATGCAGGTCCTTCACGTCCACGCAGGTGAGGACATCCACTACGGGCACATGTGGGTTGAACATGTGCACCGTGATCATCCTTTCTTTCTGGTTTGGGAGGGTGAAGAGTGGCTGCACTTTCAGCAACGACAGCGGAGCTTCATTCCCCTTCTCCTGGAAATCTTTCATAAACTTTTGCCATCCCGTCGGATGCATGAAGGTAACATCGAAGTATCCGTTACCCGGGAAGTCCTGGAGGCAGTAGATGTCTTTGGCCTCAAACTTGCAGGTCTCCAGCAAGACCTACTTCACGAACAGGTCTCGTGAGAAGGGAACGCCCTTGCTGAGGTCCTTTACACTAATCCTTAGGGTATTGCGGACACCCTGTCCTCTCGCTCCAATTGCAGCTGCCATTGCTATGATTCTACACCGCAATCTGCAGCTCTTGTCCTTAATGGACCGCCAGGACTGTTCTAACAAGAACAGATAGCCCCTTTCACTGTTCTAATAAGAACAGATGTTCTCTTTTACCACTGATAAGAACAGATACTACACTTGATCTTAGCCAAAAGGCCGAGAAGCGCCGGTTGTAGCTCCGACCCCGGCAACTCTACCCCTGGCTGCGCGGCGCTCCAAATCCAGCGCGGCCCGCGGCCAGACGCCCGCAGCCCCAGCTCCGCGATGTTGGGAGTCGGCGGCCACAGCGCTGGGATACCAGCGGGGAGCAGGCAATGCTTAACGGGTTGCCGTGCGGTAGGCTCCGGAGCGCTGTGGCCGCCGACTCCCAACATGGCGGAGCTGGGGCTGCGGGCGTCCGGTCGCGGGCGGCGCTGGATTTGGAGCGCCGCGCAGCCAGGGGTATAGTTGCCGGGGTCGGAGCTACAAACGGCGCCGCCCGCGGCCGGACGCCCGCAGCCCCAGCTCCGCGCTGTTGGGAGTCGGCGGCCACAGCGCTCCGGAGCTTACTGCACGGCGACCCGGTAAGGCATCGCCCGCTCCCCGCCTCTCCGACCAGGTAGGGGACTAAGAATTAAAGTTTCCCCCTTCACCCCCCCCCCCCCCCCCCCCCCCACACCACATAAAATCCCTCCAAACTAACTGACTAACATTTAAGCAATGATTTACAATGATTCCCCGGTCTCCGGGGAGGAGGCAGCCGCTCCAGCCTTTTCAAGCCGCCCGCGCTACCTACCTAATCTACGCTAAAAATCTTCCATTCCGAAATCCGAAAAATTCCGAAATCCGAGAAGTGTCTGGTCCCAAGGCTTTCGGATAAAAGGTTGTGCACCTGTACCTATCAATACTAATCCCATTGTCCAATATTTGGACATGGGTTTCAATGCCTTAGGTTTTGCATGCTCATCTAAATAAATAAGTGTATGAGGGTACTTACCTCCAATAGTCCCTCAGATGGTATGTTCCATATTTCAATTACCTTTTATATGGGGGGGGGGGGGGAAACCTAAAATCTCCTAGGCCTTATCCCAATATGTTCTCTGGCTATGTGCGGCTAGGCTAAGGAGAAAGTTTTCCCACTATCTACATTATTTTGCCCCTCATAATTTTGTATAACTCACTAATTTCTCCCTCGACCTCAGGGATATCTAGTCTGATCTCCTAGCTGAAATGCTCCATCTCGGGCAACATCAATAGACAATAGGTGCAGGAGTAGGCCATTCGGCCCCTCGAGCCAGCACTGCCATTCAATGTGATCATGGCTGATCATCCACAATCAGTACCCCGTTCCTGCCATATTCCTTGACTCCACTATCTTTAAGAGCTCTGTCTAGCTCTCTCTTGAAAGCATCCAGAGAACGAGCCTCCACCACCCTCTGAGGCAGAGAATTCCACAAACTCACAACTCCCTGTATGAAAAGGTTTTCCCTCATCTCCGTTCTAAATAGCTTACCCCTTATTCGTAAACTGTGGGCCCTGGTTCTGGACTCCCCCAACATCGGGAACATGTTTCCTGCCTCTAGCATGTCCAAACCTTTAATAATCTTATATGTTTCAATAAAATGCCCTCTCATCCTTGTCACTGCAATCTCAGAAAAAAAAGTATACTGACTGTATATCGTACAATGTAAATGCATGACATTACATATTTCAGGATTAAATTCATCTGGCAATTCTCTCCCCATTTTATCAACACATCAATATTGTTCTGTCATCTAAGCCTACCCTTCCCCCGTTCAATAACATCCTTGGATCTTGTGGCTACATTTTATTTTAACTTACCTTTCACATAGTTGGGATCTAACACAGGAATAGAATTTGTGAAGTGTACATGAATTGTTTAAAGGATGTGACTTCTCATAGCTAGCTTGGCAATTACAAGCAAAGCAGAACTCGTTTATTTGGTTGAGCTCATTAAGGAAGGGACAATATTCAATGAGATATTTGTCTCTAATAACCCCCTGGAGATGATTCTAGATCTCTTTCACCCAATAATATATGGTGGAAATTTGTGACTTTTAACTCTTGATGGTGAAATAATGAAGTGAGCTAAGACACATGTGCTGTTCTGACAGACTGGTTTGCCCCAGAAGGTATTGAGTTTCTTGACCATCATTATAAACATACCCCATTTAGGTAATTTCCTACTTGAGCATAATATAGTGTAGAGGCACTAAATGATTAGAGGGTGACCAGTTGACTCGTGCGATATAGGGCCTCTTCCTACTCTTATACGTTAGTTGTATGGGGTTGGTTGATTCCACTTGCAAGGGAAGCTTGGACAAAAAATTAATTGGGAACTACGTTGTTCTGTTTATCTTATTTACAAGGTATGTCGTCTCTTTTAGCCTGATGGTGCATGCAAAAACATGTCAAGAGCTGGATTTTGATCATAAAGTGAGACAGTTTGCAGCAAAATTAGCCTTGGTGCCCAGTCCACCATCTGGAACTCTTCATTTGGTAAGTCATTGTACATTTACCTTAATAAATATGTAAAAACGTAGAAAAATAGCATTTAGAACTTTGATACCATTCCATACCAGGGTGGCTGATCCTCTATTACAGTGCCAGATTCCACCTTTGTCTCTATACTTTGATGTCTTTTGTATCGAGAAATCTGTCCAGAACCAGGGGCCACAGTTTAAGAATAAGGGGTAAGGCATTTAGAATGGAGATGAGGAAACATTTTTTCACACAGAGAGTTGTGAGTCTGGAATTCTCTGCCTCAGTGGGCGGTAGAGGCCGGTTCTCTGGAAACTTTCAAGAGAGAGCTTAATAGGGCTCTTAAAGATAGCAGAGTCAGGGGATATGGGGAGAAGGCAGGAACGGGGTGCTGATTGTAGATGATCAGCCATGATCACATTGAATGGTGGTGCTGGCTCGAAGGGCCAAATGACCTACTCCTGCACCTATTGTCTATTGTCTCTTGTCCATTGTCTATCTTCAGTAATATATTTGGCCACTTGGTGTCCACGGCCTTCTGTAATAGAGAATTCCAATGGTTCACCATTCTTTGTAATTTCTCCTTTTCCCAATCCTAAATATCTTGCCCCATATTTTGAGATTTTGACCTCTGGTTTAGAACTCCCATCCAGGGAAAACATCCTCTGTGCATCCAGCCTGATAAGGCCTGATAATAATGTTGTACATTTCAATGAGCACTCCTCCCATTATTCCAAATGTTAATGAATAGATACCTGGGTCATCCAATTATTTTTAGTAGAAAAAAACTGGCAAACGCAGAATCAGCATGGTGAATCTTTGTGGCATACCCTGTATGGCAAATGTATCCTTTCTAAGGAGACCAAAACTGCACACAATATCCACATCATACTGCAATTGTCATGCATTTACAAACTCATCCAAATTGTCCTAATCATCTTGAATCATCTTTCCATCATCCTAACAGCTCAGAATTCCACCTAATTTAATGTTATGGGTGACTTCCTGAACTTGTCCCATGTGATTACATTGGCCCATATCCCTCTAAACGTTTCCTATCGATGAACCTGTCCAAATTCAATGATACGTTATTGTCATATGTACATATGTACAGTGAAATGCTTTGTTTTGCCGGTAAAATCATATATCAGACCTCACCTTGGCAGTACACTAGTGTTGCAAATCGTGGCAAATAATTTCCTGAAAAGGATTATTAAAGGAATATTCTATTCTTGCCACGTTTTTGGTGCCGACAAAGTTACAAAAGGTCACCGAACAGTCCTATCTTCTGCCTGTCGCCGCATATGCCCCCCCCCCCCCCCCCCCCCCCCCCCCAAATGTATGATACAGGTGGATTTTTTTCCATTAGGTCATGGTCTGAGTAACTCTGACAGTATTATGCATTGCTGAAAACCTTTTTGAAGATTTATTTGCCGCGTTCACCTTCTTTCCTGCCATTTATTCAGAATGTCATATTTCATATTATTGATCAATTGAAATAACTTAATTTTATAATTAGAAACCTTTTTGTATATTCTCTCAGGTATTTAACCTAAATCCTCTGCTGATTGTATTGCCTTCAAGGGAAGACCCTAATTATCCAGTGGCAGACTTAGACATTCATCTCCCTTTGCTTTGCTTCAAGCCAAAATGTATTCTGCAGGTAATTAGTCTGAAGTTTCATCATGCATTTGTATCTCCTTATTTTTAAAGAATTATCCAGTTTTATGTTCTTTGATCTGCACAAAATTGTTTTAAAGGAAGTGGTTGGGTGGAAGTTGTGGATGATTGGTTGAAATTGTTCAAAATTCACTAAATTTCAGGAAGGTACCAGAAGATTAGAAACCAGCAACATGAGTCCCTTGTACAGAAATGGAGGAGGACAGAAGTTGGGGAACTGTTGGCTAGTTGGTTTACCATTCATTGTTGGCCTGGGAAGGGTTGAGAGAGGGGAGCTGTAGATGTACTTCCAAAAGGCATTTGATAAGGTGTCTCATAAGAGGCTGGTGTATAAGTTAAAAGCCCAGAGCATTGGATTAGCAGGGATTGAAAACTGTCCGTATCGGAAAAATTGGGAGTTGGAATAAATGCCTCCTTTCACACGAGTGATGTAACTAATGTACTGCAGGGATCGGTACTTGGCCCTCTATTGTTTGTTATTTACATTAATAACCTAGAGGAGCAAACAAAATAGGTGGAAAAAGCATGTTATGATGAGGATATTGTGATTTTACAGTGTACCATGTAGTGAAAACCTGGCAAATGGAGTTTAATGAGTGGAAATGTGAGGTCATACGCTTTAGTAAGAGGATGCAAAATGGATTATTTAAAAAGGGAGAGATTGCAAATGACCTTCAGATTAGCTAATCATCGTATACAAGGAAATTCCTTGTTTGTAGCTTCCTTGAAGCTCATGGAGTAAACAGTAAATTAATAATTAATATAACAATAAATATATTAGTGAATACAACGACAAGTGGAATACAGCAGAGTACAAAGATTGTAGTGTAGTCTAAAGTAGAACAAGAATATATGCAGGTAGACACAAAATGCTGGAGTAACTCGGCGGGTGAGGCAACATCTAGATTAACCCTTATTTATCCATGCCATTTATAATCTCCACTACACATATATGCATGCCACCCATTACATGGTATTACGGTACTATGCGGTATTACACTAAGAAGGTCAAGCAGCTCTCAGAAGCCACGCTGAGCTGGATATGAATGGCTGGCAGTTCTCACAGAGAGTGGTGAGTCTGTGGAATTCTCTGCCTCAGAGGGCGGTGGAGGCGGGTTCTCTGGATGCTTTCAAGAGAGAGCTAGATAGGGCTCTTAAAAATAGCGGAGTCGGGATATGGGGAGAAGGCAGGAACGGGGTACTGATTGGGGAAGATCAGCCATGATCACATTGAATAGCGGTGCTGGATCGAAGGGCCGAATGGCCTACTCCTGTACCTAATGTCTATTGTCTAAATGTTCTGAATTACTTATGGAATAAAGACTAATCTTTCACTATGTCACTATGTATGTTATCGTAGATCATTCACAAACATGGTGTCAGAAGTGGGATGAGCCTTCCTCCAACTCTTTTGCCTGAATTTATTTTTCTTTATTTTTTTACAACGGACCATCGCTCTGTTGTCATGGCAGGATCGTTTCGTAAACCCAATTATCTGATATTCGACAGTGAACCTGCCGAACGTTGGCGCATCTTTGAGGTGGAATTCGGAATTTTCATTGATGCTGCCCACCCGGGATTTGCTCCCCACACCGTTGCATCAATTCTCCTTAACGTGGCGGGCACAGAGGCTGTCCTGCAGGCACAGGTTTCTATTACGCCCCAGAACATACCGATGCGGCAACACAGATTGTGACCCCGGCAGAGTCTATCAGAGACCCCACCTGCCTCCTCCAAAAGTTTCGTGACCTGTGCCAACTTCGCACTGACATTATCATGGAGCATTACAAATTCTTCTCCCGTAGCCAATATGAAGGTGAAACGGTCGAATCCGACATCGGTGCCCTGAAGAGCATCGCTGCAAGATGCCACTTCCATGACCGCGACGTACTCCTCCGCGGCAGACTCATATATGGCATCCTGAATGACAAGGTGAGAAACTCACACTAGCTAGGGTTGAACGTTCCTGCCGGGTTGCAGAGTTTACTGACACCCATACCAAATCCCTGGGATTGGGACCCCACTCTGCCTACGTTGTCCATGGCTTCTATAGGTTCCCGCGACAAACATTAACAACCCTTCGACAACCACCTACAGCCCCAGAGGGTCAGTAACCGACCCTCTGGTCCATAACTGTGGGAATTGCGGCGGCTCGCACCCAAAATTTCGTGAGCAATGTCTCGCTTACGTCAAAACTTGCCACTACTGTAAAAAGAAAAACCACATTATCCGGTGTTGCTGCACTCGTGGTAACAGGGCCCAGCCACAACAATCTCTCTATGCGCTCGAGCCCACACTTGCCCACGAGGTACTGACTGAAATAACAGCTCCAGCAGAACCACAACCACAGCACCTGCAAGAAGACAGCCAAAACATACATTCCTGTATACCCGACTCACCGTCTAAAAACAGTGTTTCCATGACAACGCTCAGTATCAACAGTACCAAAGTCGCTGCAAAAATAGATAGTGGGGCACGGTGCAATGTTCTGTCCTTATCGGACTTCCAAAGAATTCACAAATGAAACTGTGATGAAAAAAAACTCCAAGTTACATCCATTTGGTGGGGGGGAGTTGCAACCAGTTGGTAAAGTCACACTACAATGCCATCTAGCGTCTCAAGTTTACAATCTGGATTTTTTCATCGTTAGAGGGGAAGTGCCCCTCCTTCTGGGCATTGATGCATGCCATGATATGGGCCCAGTCACCTTCAGCAAAACTGTACCAACTATCTACCACTCAAAGTCCCACCCAACAACTCGTGCGTCTCCACTATGGTCGCAGCAGTCATGAAGAACAAAGACGAAATAAGGATTTGCATCAACCCTAAAGATTTAAACACTACCATCAAATGACCATACCACCTGATGCGGACGGTGGAAGAGGTCGCAGCCAACCTGGGTAAAGCCACAGTCTTTTCTGTCCTAGATGCAAAGAACTCCTTTTGACAAATACCGCTAGACCATGCATCTCCATGTTAACCACAGTCGCAACGCCCTTCGGACGCTGCCGGTTTTGACGAATGCCATTTGGTATCAATTCAGCCAGTGAAGTTTTCCAACGTACTATGGAGCAACTCTTTACTGGCTACCCATCCGACATAATCGTGGACGACATCCTGATCGCCGGACGCCACGCACAAGAACATGACTCAAACCTGTATCGTGCCAGGAAGGTAAACCTCAAACTCAACCCTCTCAAGTGCAGGTTTCGGGTCGATGAAGTGACATACGTGAGACACGCGTTCACTAACAACGGCCTCAGACCAGACCCTTCTAAAACCATTGCTATCAATGAAATGCCAGCACCTACGGATGTGACAGCACTACAATGATTTCTAGGCATGGTAAACTACCTGGGAAAATTCATCCCAAACTTCAGCGGGCAGTCAGCCGCGCTGCAACAACTGACCCACAAGGATACGCACTGATCCTGGCACCAGCACCAGCAGAGGGCATTTGAACAACTAATGTCTTGTTCCCCAACCCTCACATACTTCGCTGCCGGGTTACCCGTCACCCTCACCTGTGATGCCTCCCAGTATGGACTGGGTGCTGCTTGCCTACAAGACGTCCCAGACCAGTTGCCTATGCCTCCCGTACCATGACCGACACTGAACAGCGCTCCGCTCAAATCGAGAAGGCGTTACTCGCGGTAATTTCTGCCTGTAAGAAATTCAAGGACTTTTGCAACCCGATCACGGTTGAAAACCGACCACCAGTCCCTAGTCAGTATCCTCAGTAAACCAATCCACACGGCACCAGCACGCTTACAACGCATGATGATGGAACTACAGAAGTATGACATCAGATTAACCTACAAACACGGTAAGGACATGCACTAAGCTGGCACCCTTTCACGGGCACCTCGCCCAACCTGCGAAAAACACCTGTCTGATAATGATCACGAGGGGTATACGGTTATGATGGTTCCCTGCCTCCATCCGCGGGCTTAGACAGCCTAGTGGCATAAACAGCTGCAGATGAAACGCTATATCACTTGCCACTTTCATCCGCAGCGGCTGGCCAGACAAACAGCACGACCTGCCGCTGGCATAAGGCAGTTATCTCGACGTCTCTTTACAACAAGTACTTTGCTATTGTCCATTGGGGCCATCCTGCTGCAGAAATAACCCTGCAACATGTAAAAGGTATGCTTTTCTGGCCTGACATGGCTGACTACATTCTCGAGAAAGTTGCTGCCTGCCTGATTTGCAACAGCCTGACCCCGCACCAACAGAAACAACCACTTCTCCCGCACCCCACACCGGACTTACCCTGGTCCACAGAAGCAGCCGACATCTTTGAGTGACACGGCAAACAATACGTGGTTCTAGTCGATTCCTACTCAGGATGGTTCGAAATCGACCTGCTCAGTAGCTCGACCTCAGCCATGGTCATTCAAAAACTCACTCACCACTTTTCTGTCCATGGAGCACCCCTCAAGCTACTTTCAGACAATGGAACTCAATTCTCCAGTCAGCTCTTCAAGGATTTCGCGAAACGTTGGGATTTTCACCACACCACCAGTAGCCCCGAGTACCCGCAGTCCAACGGCCTGGCTGAGCGCACGGTAAGATGTTCAAAAGAACTTATGGAACGCTCACACAAGGCGGGCTCTGATGTCTATCTCGACCTACTTAACCTATGAAACATTGTCCGCGACCCTCTCCTGGGATCTTCGGTCAAACGACTCATGTCACGGCGAACGCGCTCCACCCTGCCTATGACCAAGCAACTGCTAGAACCACAAGTTCGCGAGCCGTAGGCGATCCAATCCCAGCTCCAACACCGTCGCGACATACAAAGGAGATATTATGATAAAACCAGCTCTCCGCTTCAACTGCTCAACAAGGGACAGGTTGTCCGCTTACGGTCGCTCAGAGACTTTGACCGCCTCGGAGTCATTCTGGGGTCAACCGCGGAGCCACACTCATACCTGGTCAGTGTTGACAGCGGCATCTATCGACGCACCCGCCAACACCTCCTCCCAGTTAATGAACCGGCACCTTCCCGTTCTTACCCTGACCAGCCTGCCGGTCTTCCCTCACGCTCCACGAATGCCGCTCCAGTGATTCCTCTACCGGTGCCAGCGTCATTCCTGCCTACCCCGGTGCCCCCATCTCCACCGGTGTCTTCTCCTCCACGTTCACCCGATAAGGGGCTTGCTTCCTCGGAAGGATGAGGCGCACGAGGAGTACTACCGTACACGTGCAGGTCATGTCTGCAAGCCGAACCCGCTGATTGGAAAGTTCACCGGCTATACTTGAACTGTGCATGACCCGTTTTGTTTTATGTGCTCATATATGCACAAGCATGTACAAGTAAAATAAGAAATACACACACCTGATACTGGTGTTTCACAATTTATACTCCACTAACCACTCTATATATGCTTTGCTTCTTACACATATATGCAAGCCACCCATTACATGATATTACGGTACTATACGGTATTACACTAACAAGGTCAAGCAGCTCTCAGAAGCCACGCCGAGCTGGATATGAATGACTGGCAGTTTAAATGTTCTGGATTATTTATGGAATAAAGATTAATCTTTCACTATGTCACTATTTATGTTGTCGTGGATCATTCACAAAATTGGAGAGAAGGAATGGGCGAAGTTTCGGGTTGAGACCCTTCTTCAGACTGAACTCGCAAGTTCAGGGGGGGGGTAATTAAGTGGGGGGGGAGGTTTAATGTAAGGAAATTTTGAGCATGATGGTATCTGTTTGAAATACTGTGTGCATGATTTAATGCTTTTAAAAAAAGATGATAGTATTGCATTTCAAGGCTACACGGTTCTCAGATCCTTCAGCTAAGCAGAGAGCTTTCTTCAAATGTACCTCATCCAACAAAACATGTAATCTATAAAAAACAAAGCATAGAACATGACCAGCATATTTTTTGTCAATAACTCTATTAACTCTTTTGATATAAATAAATAATTTTTAAGCCAAATTAAATACAGTGGATGATAAATGCTGAAAGTGCATAATATCTCAAAATTAGATGCTGGAGTAACTCAGCAGGTCAAGCAGCATCCCTGGAGAACATGGACGGCAACATTTTGGGTTTAGACCAAATACGTTGCCTGTCCATGTTCTCCAGGGATGCTGTCTGACCTGCTGAGTCACTCCAGCATTTTGTATCTTTCCTTAGTAAAGTTTCCTTGTTCCTACAATGTCTCAAACTTTCTTTTTACTCCATAGATCCTGACATGTATTTTAATGGAACAGAGGATAGTCTTTCTTTCAGCTGATTGGGCTTTGCTGACACTTGTTGCAGAATGTTTTATTCTTTACCTACACCCACTTCAGTGGCAACACACCTATGTTCCTATCCTGTCCAAAGAAATGCTGGATTTTTTGATGGCTCCAACAGCTTTTCTCATGGGTTGCCACATTGATTACTTTAAAGAAGTTAAGTCTGTAAGTAGTAATCATCTCTAAAACGAATTAATGGCACATTAATTAACTGCTGACATTTCCTCCATTATTCCTAATAGGCACGAAATAAGAAACTCACAGGAATCGTGATTGACAGCATGTTTTGCTCATTTATTTCTGATTTAATCCTGCACATGTGATTTGTTGTCTTTAGCTTTAATTCAGGCATCTACTAAGAACTTCCACTCAGAAACCTAAATAGAAGCCATTATTTATCTCCCAGGAATGAGTGGTGTGGAATTTTTGCTTGCGCTCCCTGATTCTCGATGTAATGTTTATCTCAACAGTGCTATCAACAGCATCATCAATGCATAACTTGCCTATTCCTTTGTTGCTGAGTATGCAATGACCAGTTTGTAATTACGTTTATTACATACCCAGATTAGTGACACATGAATTTCTTTTGAAGTCTGCTTGATATGTTCTGGAAATGGTGTCCTGAATGGATGGCTGTGATGGATGTCTGCCACTGGCAGGAGAAAGGCAATCTACGATGAATTGCTAAATAAAGCCTGGCAGTTGCAATCAAGGGCAAATGCAGGATAGAGGATCAAGCCAGTATATTAATAGATCAAGTGTACCTGACCTTGTTGCTCTGGGCAGGGAAATAGAAGGGAGTGCTGCTCAAGTGAGGTGCAGTAGTTTGAAAAGTAGTTCATTTAAAACTAATAAAAGAAATTAGTGTTGGAATTTGGTCATTAATCATTTGGGATAGTTTTCATTATCCACTGAAATGGGCCTACCAAGCAATAAAGCATAAAATGAGATTGCAGTGCACTGAGATGTCTTCATCGTCACTGAAATTAAAATCTTTCTCCTGTTCCCAACAAACTGGTCTCTAATTTACAAAAAAAAATCAAACGGGAGTAAATTGGATTAATTATTGAAATATGGAAAATGTTTAAATATAATTTCAGCAAATTAAGCTCGGTCTCTGGCAAAAGGCAGTAGTTTTGATACTAACTGTTTTTTAGCCAATTAAATGGCAATAATTCTGTGACAATTTGAACTTAACCACAAATAGCGCTGCACCTAAGGCAACGTTTCGTCGCTGGACTCTGCGTAGATTATAAGCAAGGCAAAGTGTGGACAATGTCTCCAGACATTGGGTTTGGACCAGTATCATTTGGGCTGTTTTTACATTACGTATTATGCCTGAATGTAACCTTGTTTATTTGCTATTAATTAAATAGGAAATTGAAGACTTAATATTGGTGAACATTGATGAAGGGACAATTACATTTTCAAACTTGGCAGCTACTGAGCCAGATATACCTGAAATGCCTTCACAAGCTGCAGAATGTTTTGCACAAAGGTAAATACAGATATGGTTACTTGAACAACTTTTCACCGAGAATGTTTCAGTAAATTGGGCAAAATTTAGAATGCTTTAGAATTTTATGAAATATTAGTTTTTATGAGACAATATGTAGCGATGTTACAAAACTTACCTTCAGCGGTGCTGCAGTTCTGCCACTGGCCGTGTGCGACTTTGGCGCCTTTGGGGGGGGGGGGTTAAAATGCCGTTTTCTCCTGCCTGTCGGAGGCGGACTTCCTCGGTTTGCTAGCTGCTGATGAAAAATCGACCGGACTTCCGTTCTCGATATGTTTTTTTTTTTAATCGCTGGACAATTTAATCGCTGGATTAAAATAAAAAGCTACTTCTAACGCCTACAACGTGACGGATCTCAAGAACAGGACAAAACACGGGGTAAGTCGTCTATTTTACATATATACTTGCTTCTTGGGATGGCTTTAATCAAATTTTACGTTGCAAAAATGTGATTTGGGCCCCATACGAACCGGCAGTGTTTTTCCTGCTGATATGGGGTTCAAATTCACCGCAAATGCAACGTTCCAATCGATCACGTTCCAGAAAAGCCCACTCGCAAGATGATTTAAATGCTCTTTTTTTTGGACAATCATGTCATAAGAACATCTAAATCGTCTATATTTTGTGTTATTGTCTATCCATAGTCAATATTTTTATACTAAATATCCGTTTTAGTCCCATGTATTGTGCAAAAATAAATAAAAAATTATATTGAGTGGATGTTTCTAGATTAATTTATGGGAATTAAACATCAAATTCCTTCCATCTGGCATATGAATTAATGACAGTGAGATTTAAAAATCATGTTATATTGTGAATTCTTGTGTGAATGGGATTAGTTTGTTATTTGGATACTTAAGCTATTTTTTTTTTAAATCTTAAGAAATGGAATCTACAGGACATTCTTAATGGGAAAGTAGTGGGCAGAAAGGCATGTCATGCGTGGTTTGAAGAGCAAAATCTTGTAGCTTACAATGCCAAAATTGAAATGTTGAGGAAAAATAAGGTGTACAGAGTTGCTTATTGGTTACAATCTGAGGAGTATGATGATGCTACTGATTATGATATGCCAATGTACCAGCTGGCAACTGATCTTCTCCATAAAGACTTGGTCTATTGCTAGAAATTGTAATTTATTTACCTATCTGTTACAGACTTACAGCATATAATACAATAATATTAAAGTTCTGATCTTGAGAATATCACATTTTTGAATTTTCAAGGCAGTCTGGGTGTTTATTACTATTTCCGTCACAACGGTCAATTTTGTAATTGACTACAATTAGGTAATTAACTAATTATATGCTTTATTTTAAGGGCATCCAAGTAAGATGTTTTATATTTGTTTCAGAATGCTTCAATCTACAATAACTGATATTTTTTTTCAGTTCTCTTAATTTTTAAGAAAGTTATGGGCTTTTGACTGTCCTCGATCACAGCTTTTAAGTTCAGTCAATGGAAAAGCAATAGGGAACAAGGTGCTAATTTCCGAGTATGAAAATGGCCATAATTTTTTTAATACTGAAGATATGAAAGTGAATTAGGTGTCAAATTAAACTTCTTTTTATGCTTTATCCGATGGGATAAATTGCAGACTTGATTTTTAAAATCTCAACATTTTGTAACATTGCTACAATATGTGGTAGGGTATTTGAGATTTGCAGGTTATTTTAGTAATACAAATTCAGTAGGTCCATTAAAAAATAATTCACGGTGCTGTAGTGGCGCTACATGATGGCCACTAGGGGCGCCGCATGATGGCAGCCTCTTCCTACAGTCTGTCTGTTTTTCCATCTTTTTTTTATTTTTAGTCTGTTTAAAAAGTATGTGTTGGAGTTTCTTAGTATTTTAATGTGGGGGGAGGTGGGTAGGGTAAGGGGGAAACTTCCTGGCGAGGACATGACTATTCTCCGAGTCGCGTCTTCGCCCCCCTCCCCCCCACCCTCCCCCTCGCGGCCTACCGATTGGATTGGCGTGGCTTTTCCTGCCGAAGACCGGATCAGAGCTGCAGCAGCGGCGCAGCACTGGATTCATCGAGGAGCGGGCGATGCCTTACCTGGGATTGCCGTTTGTGTAGATCAGTGGAAGCACCGGTGTTGGGCCTGTTGCTTCAACATCGTGGAGCTGTGGTTGCGGAGCTCCCAGCTGCGGGCGCCGCTGACTTCAACATTGCGGAGCCTGGGATTCTTTGCCGAGGGCCGTCAGTGTGAATCTCTGCCCAGCTCGGCCTGTGGACTTCGGGAGCCGCGGTCTCTGGTAAGAAGTGGCTGATTCGTAAGTCCAAGCCGTTGAGGGTGTTCTTCCGTTCCGACGTCGGAGTTCCATCATCCCGGCGAGAGGGCCTGAACATCAGGCCACCCGTAGCGGCGACTGCGGAGAGCTCGGGAGGCCCCGACCACGGGTGAACAACAAAGAGGAGGATGACTGAACTTTGGTGCCTTCCCTCACAGTTTGATTCCGCTGTGTGGCGATGTTTATGTTAAAGACTATCGTGTTCTGTGTTCTTTTTTATTCGTATGGCTGTATGGTGACCCCAAATTTCATTGTACCAATTGGTGCATGTGACAATAAATGTCTCTTGAATCTCGTACCTGTACAATGGGAAACTTAGGGTCACCTCTACAGACTGAATGCACATGTTCCACAAAGCGCTCATCTAATCTGTGTTTGTGAATACCAAATGCATACTAGATTAGAAGAAGCACAAGTGAACCACTACTTCACCTGGAAAGACTTGTTTGAGTCAGAGGTTGGGGGGGAAGGGAAAAGATGGTGTGGCATGTGTTGTATCACCTGCACTTTAAAGGGAAAACGCTTATCCCAGCTACAAATATATGCATAGAATTTAAAGTTATTATTACAGCATTCTTTTTATGTAGTAGAACATGTTGTTTCACATCGATTTAGTCCCTTTAAGATTTTTTTTGCATAATTATTCATTTCTCCTAAAACATGATTTCTATGACGATAATCAAAATAGAAAAACCTGGAAATTGTGAGCAGGTCAGGCAGCATCTGTGGGAGGAGAAATAGTTAACATTTCAAGTCAAAGATTCTTCATCAAAATTGGGAGGGAGACAAAAGAAGCTTGCTAATCCGCAGGGAGGGGATGTCTTTAATAGAGTAAAACCCGAGTGATCACACAGATAAGGTGTAAACAAGGGTGAATGTAAGCAGTTAGAGAGCGAGAACATAGACAAAAGACTATAGGAATTGCTAAATGCTGAGCAGGAAGACATGCCCAGCAGTTCATGCTAGGCACATCCACCACTACCATAGGAAAAAAGATAAACCTGAGCTAATCTCACAGATAGATGACTGATATAGAAATAAGTAAAGTTACCTGAAGGTATTGAATTCAATGTCATGACCAGAAGGATGCTAAGTGCCCTGAGGGAAGATGAAAGTAGATAAAAATGCTGGAGAAACTCAGCGGGTGAGGCAGCATCTATGGAGTGAAGGAATAGGTGACATTTCGGGTTGAGACCCTTCTTCAGACTGATGTGGGGGTGGGGGGGGGGGCAGGAAGAAGAAAGGAAGAGGCAGAGGCAGTGGGCTGTGGGAGAGCTGGGAAGGGGAGGGGAAAGAGGGAGAAAGCAAGGACTACCTGAAATTGGAGACGTCAATGTTCATACCGCTGGGGTGTAGACTGCCCAAGTGAAATATGAGGCACTGCTCCTCCAATTTATGGTGGGACTCACTCTGGCCATGGAGGAGGCCCAGGACAGAAAGGTCGGATTCAGAATGGGAGGGGGAGTTGAAGTGCTGAGCCACCGGGAGATCAGGTTGGTTATTGCGAACTGTGCGTAATTGTTGGGCGAAGCGATCAGATCACCAAGAGGCGTCAAGAAGTGAAGATGAGGTGTTTTTGTTTTCAACCTTGTGTTCAGCCTCATTGTTCAGGAGGCCCAAGATTGATAAATCAGAGTTGGGGTGGGATGGAGAATTAAAGCGACCGCCAGTGGTAAATTCAAGGTCACATCTGTAGACTGAATGAGGTTCAACAGAGCAGTAGACTAGGTTAGAAGTAGTGCAAATCAACTGCTGCTTCACCTAGAAAGAATGTTTGGATCTCTGGATGGTGGGAAGGAGAAATGTGACATGACAAGTGTTACATCTATTGCACTTCAAAGGGCAAAGTTGCTTGTTTAATCCTCACTTCAACAATGAACATTAAACCTATTTTAATTTTTTTTTTAATAGGTTGCAATTTTCTTAGAGCTTAAACTATTATTTTAACTTTGTTCATTGTCATGAATATTTGAGTTGAGTGAGAAAAGTTATTTGCATAACTTCTTGAAATTACTAACCCTTAAATATATTTTGCATAATTTAATCTTGTCAAACTGAGTTTATATCTGAAGAATGCATCCTTTTTAAAGGAGACCTTACTAAACGATTCTTCTGCTAGAAAATAAATTTACTTTAGTGAAAAAATTATTTTTCTTTTCCAGGATTGAAAGTCTACAATTACATTATGATCTGGAATTATCCCACTTAGGATCCTCCTCAGATATTTCAAATTTACGAATGCGCAGAAGGAATTGGCAGCAGAATCTAAACTTGACGATTCAGGAGTTATTCTTGGTGCTGGTTGTTAACATGTTCAGGTGTGAATGGCAACTTAGCGTGTTTTATTCTTTATCGGCTTTGATTAATGAACATTCATTTATAACCTTTAAAAATTAAATGTAAAGTCTCTAGCCCAGAAATTACAATGGGGTGTGGCTTCCATCAACTCAGTTGCTTTTTTGGATTTACCAGTTTCAAATCATTTGAATGTTAATATGTTGTTTATACCATTAATACCATTACTTGTGTGCCCAACTTGCCCAATGTGTTATTTTTTTGCTGTGGTTTGACTGAATGATGTGAGATGTACACAGGCAGTCGTGACTTTGAGAGTCACACTATGTCTGGAGCTGTAAATGTATTAGGCCTTAGTTCAGCACAAGCAAACATCCAGGTGAGACCTGGTGGATAAATCTGCCTGAACTCTATGTACGTTGAGTCTTCATATCCTTCAGATACAAAGATAACAGCTAATGATTAAATACAATTTCAAGGGAGGCACGGTGGCGCAGCGGTAAAGTTGCTACCTTGCAGCGCCGGAGTCCCTGCTGTCGGTACGGAGTTTGTACGTTCTCCCCGTGACCTGCATTGGTTTTCTCCAAGATGTTTGGTTTCCTCCCACACTCCAAAGACGTATAGTTTTGTAGGTAAATTGGCTTGGCAAATGTAAAAAATGTCCCTAGTGTGTAGCATAGTGTTAATATATGGGGATTGCTGGTCGGCGCGCACCCAGTGGCCGAAGGGCCTGTTTCTGCGCTGTATCTCTAAAACTAAAGCTAAAACATGTAGATATGTGGTAGACTATAGGGGTGAAATTTATGCCAATGTGGGGCGAATAAAAGGGTTTATGGTGGGTTTAGTGTAAAAATAAGTGTTTAGTGGTTGATATGGACTAAGTGGGCCAAAGGGCCTGTTTCGGTTGTATCTCTCTTGTTTCTAATGCAGGTCCACTAGCGATTTCATCGCACCCTTGATTCCAGGGCCTTTCGGGATTATCCATTTTGCCGGACCAACAGATGTCATGGCCTCGGGTTGGTGAGGGGTGGAGGGCGAGATATTGGCCTCCAAAGTCAGATATGGGAATGTATATATTGGCTCTGGCTGCAGGGGGCAAATTTTAACCAATTGATTGGCACGGAAGTCCTGATGAGGTTGAGATCGGCCACCTCACCTGGCTTAGGGGCCACATTTTTGGGAGAGAGGGGGTTTCCAAGTGCACTCTCGTAAGTTTATCCGGATTGAATTGAATTGAATTGACAAAATCTATTTTATTGCAGGGATGTATCAGACTATTTAAATTATGAATATCGTGTCTTTAACAGTGAAGAATTTTTGAAGACCAGAACAGTTTCTGACCAGCCTTTTTACAAAAAAGTAAGAATGTGCACAGTGTAAAAATTACACCGATGAATTATGAATGTTTTATGCTGGTATTGTAGATTTCTAGAACTAAATTATTCATATTTATTCTGCTTTCTTCGACAGCCATCTGCTCTAATTTAATTTTGCCTGTTTCCTTGACTCGTATATTAAACAAATCTGCTTTTTCTTGGGTGACAAGATTAGGTTTCTAAAATATTTATAAGATAAACCTGAAAAACACGAAATGTGTTTAGTAGATTAGGATCCCTGGTGATTTGCTATATTGCGATTTACGTTTATCATAATTTAACTGTTAAAATAATGAAATACTTATTTTGAACCATCAATTTATTTTATCTGTTCTCATTTAATTTTTCTCGTTATTTCTCTGTTGTTATTTCTGAAGTATCAGTGTTACAAATTTTCAGCCTGAAAATTGTACAGGGAACTGGTAAGAGTACACGTTAACCAAGAACATTTACCGTCCATTTCTGTAGTTAATTATCTTGCTGTATACAGGGCTCTCGCTTAACTTTTTTCCCCTGTTGCCAGCCGGGCAATCGTGGCAGCTTTTTAGGTTGCCAAATGACAGTTTAGGTGGTCATTTAAGATGGCTTGCATGACGCGTGCGATAATGTGCTCGGACGAAGTGCGTAGTTACCAGTCGGAATTATACTCAATGAAACATTCACATATTATTTCTGCTTCAAATAAAGTCACAAACTAAACATTCACCAATCAAGACATGATATATCCCACAATGACACGCAGCAAAATTATAAGGCAGTATCTCAACTCTTTCTACACATTGCAATTAATGCAATTTCTATTAGTTCTTTCCACTTCCAAACAAAAATGTGGTTGAATTATTCAGGGTATGATCAACCTGTGTCAATAAATCCTGGACCATGGTAACATATATGCGTACGTATAGTTGTGAATGTTGCTCATTAAATAACTGATATTCCATATTAAGAGCATTGATTTGCCGTTAAGATGAATTCTGTAATAACGTGTCAACGGTAGCAGTGACAATCGAACACTGCGGTTTTAATGTTTCACGTGTTCACAATTTAATTAATCCATCTTTATGGATTAAAACATAATAACATTGGGAATTAAAACATATTTTATTGCATTCCGTTATCAAACATAGTCAATGTTCCATCTGAAGACATTTCCAGGACAATAGGGTCAGGGAGGGGGGTGTGTGTGAATCAGTGCGGGGTGGATAGATGGCAGGGGGGGAGGGGGGTGTGTGTGAATCAATGCGGGGTGGATAGATGGCAGGGGGGGAGGGGGTTTAGAAGGCAGTCAGTGCAGAATGAATGGATTGAGGCAGGTGAATTAGTACCTGTTGGTTGGAGTAGGTAAAATTGTGAGGGGAGAGCACGGGGGATGTCAGTGATGTTGAATGGGGGGGTTCAGTACGGGATGGATGGGGTAGACAAAAGTGCTGGAGAAACATAGCGGGTGAGGCAGCATCTATGGAGCAAAGGAAATAGGCAATGTTTCGGGTCGAGACCCTTCTTCAGACTGTTCCACCCATTCTTCTTGAATGGGAGGATCAGTACAGGATGGATGGGGGGGGGGGGGAGATCAGCGCAGGATGAATGGGGGAGGGGGGGGTCAGTACAGTGTGGATTGGAGGGTCTGTGCAGAATGAATGGGGGATCACTACAGGATGAATGAGGGGAAGGTGCAGGGTAAATGGAGGGTGGGTCAGTACGGGATGAATTCGTGGATTAGTACAGGATGGATGGGGGATCAGTACAGGATGGATGGAGGAGAAGTGCAGGATGGATGGGAAAGGGGTAAGTACAGGGTGAATTGGGGAACCAATGCAGGATGGATGGGGGTGGGGGTGGCAGGAGAATCAATGCGAGGTGGATAGGGTGATCAGCACAGGATGAATAGATTGGGGAGGGGGGGGAGATGGGGAGGGGAGCACAGGGGATGTCAGTGAGGACTGAATAGAGGCGGGAATGGGGATCAGTGCTGGATGTAGAGGAGGGGTCCCAGGATAAGGTGGGGGGGGGGCGTACAAGAGAAAGAGAGAGAGAGAAGGGGGGCGAGGTATGGAGGAAGGAGGGTCAGCGATCCTCGGACAACATCGCCCCGCTGCCTTGGCCGTTGGGAACTCCTCGCCACCGCCTCCCTCCTCCGCCAGCCAACGGGGCAGAGCGGTGCAGCTCAAAGATCCTATAGCTATAGTAGGTTTGGTGCAGCTGCTTCAGAAGTGTCGGAGCGAATGACGGGCGCTGAACAGCGAGCGACAGCGGCTTCATCTCCTCCTCCTCCCGCACCCCGCCCGCCCTGATAAGGGCAGCTGCTTGCAAATCCGCGCTTTCAATACAAACCCTCCCGCACGCCGAGGCCTCCCCCTCCCTCCCTCCTCCCAGCCTCGGCATGCGGGAGGGTTTGTATTGAAAGCGCAGATTTGCAAGCAGCGGCCCTTATCAGGGCGGGAGGAGGAGGAGATGAAGCCGCTGACGCTCGCTGTTCAGCGCCTGTCATTCGCTGCGACCCTTCCTCACCCCGCAACTAGTATCTTTCCCACGCAATACAGCCATCACCGCCAACACAAAACATCGCGTTCCTTTTGTCCAGAGATGCTGCCTGACCCGCGGATATACTCCAGTTTTTTGTGTCCAGCTTCGGTACAAACCAGTATCTGGTTGCCAAGCCGGGCAAAATTACTCGGTGTTTAGTTGCCCGGCAGCGCTTTGAGTGGTCAATGGCACCCGGGCAACCGTTAATTTCGAGCCCTGGTATACTTTGGCAGACATTCTCACTGACTGCAACTCCACCATTTTTTTTGGACATAAATCTAATTTTCCTGCCATGATTTATCAAAAAACTTCTTTATTCATTTTATACTTTATCTTTACCTTGATATGTTGGAAAGTACAAATTTGAGGGAGTGGTGAAAACCTTCCTAAATAACAGAATTGATGAGCTTGGGGATCTGGATGATAATTGTCATCAGCCTTTTAAATCAATGGTGCTTATTCAAATAGGTTTTGATCTCTGATTTTGTGATGGATCAAAAAATGTAAAGCAATTGTTTAAGTTGCTTTTTTATTACATTTCATTTTATTACATTTTGTAGGTATTGGAAACCTATATATTCCATTCATTCCTGAAAGCACGTTTGAGTAGAAAAATGGATGCCTTCAGCCACATGGAACTTCGCATGTGTCCTGAAAGTAACAGGTAAACTCAAAAAGATTTGCCTTTGGTGAAGTAACGCAAAAAACAGTCTATTTGTCATACTTGCCTCTTAGATGTTTGGGTATAATTAGCTGTCAAAATTCTCATGCACATTTAGCTCTGACATTCAACAATGAATTTCACATTGTTGTTTCTTTTGAAGAATTGTAACTACTAAAGGTATGTACAGACAATGTAGACCATTGGAATAAATGCTAACTTGGGTAGGCAGGATAAGAAGATAGGTGGAGGGGCATGTTGGGAAAGTGAGCTGAGAAGTGGCAGATGGAATATTGCACAGCAAAGTGTGGAGTAATGCATTTTGGTAGTAATAGTAGGAATAAAAGTGTTGACTATTTTCTAAATGGTGAGAGAATTCAGAGGTGCAAAGGGACTTGGGTGTGCTGGTGCATGATTCCCAAAAGGTTGATTTGCAAGTGGAATCAGTAGTAAGGAAAGCGAATGCAATGCTAGCATTTATTTAGAGAGGGCTCAAATACAAAAACAGGGATGTAATGCTGAGGCTTTATAACGCACTGGTCAGACTGCATTTGGAGTATTGTGAACAGTTTTGGGCCCTAAATCTGAGGAAAGATGTGCTGACATTGGAGAGGGTCCAGAGGAGGTTTACGAGAATTATCCCAAGGATGATTGGGATAGGATGAGGGGGGCCTCATTGAAACTTACCGAATAGTGAAAGGCCTGGATAGAGTGGATGTGGAGTGCAGGTTTCCACTCGTGGGAGAGTCTAGGACCAGAGGCAATAGCCTCAGAATAAAAGGATGCACCTTTAGAAAGAAGATGGGGAGGAATTTCTTTGGTAAGAGGGTGGTGAATCTGCGAAATTCATTGGCACAGAAGTCTGTGGAAACCAAGTCATTGGATATTTTTAGGGTGGAGATTGATAGGTTCTTGACTGGTAAGGGTGTCAAGGGTTATGGGGACAAGGTAGGGTAATGGGTTTGAGAGGGAAAGATAGATCAGCCATGATTGAATGGCGGAGTAGACTTGATGGGCCGAATGGCCTAATTCTGCTCCTACAACTTATGAACTTAACTGCCAAATGGAAAATAATTGAGTGATTCTGGTTATTCCAGTAATAAGGTTGGATTCTTCAGAGAATCCTGGGAAGAAATTCTATCATAACTCTCTAGATCCATTAATCTATGCCATATAGTGAGGACAATTATTTTGTCAACGAGTCACTATTTATGCCTTTTATCTAATTGAAGACAATTACACTTGAAAAATAGATTAATTTTTCAGCCAATGTAAATAGGGTGGAGTTTTATACTTAGACGATAAAAAAAAGGAGTTTAACATCTACCTTTCATATTCAATAATAATTACAGAGAATTGGTTGAACTTAAGGTCGAATGGGGAGAACTCAGGAATAAGAAAGTGGAATCCTATCATGGGAGATACTATAGGCCTCCCAATAGCCAATTTGATTCACAGGAACAGATGTGGACTTTAGGAGGTGGGGTGGGGAGGGGGGGTGCGAGAAAAGGTGATCACAACAATATTTGGCAGATGCTGGGAAGAGTAGATTATAAGCAGCTTTTATTGGGTAAGTCCATATCTAATATGTAGGAGTCATTTAAAGATTAGCTGGTCAGAATTCAGTGCCAACGTGTTGCAATAAGGAAGAAAGACAAGGATGGCAAGGTTTGGGAATCGTGGTTGACGAGATTTAGTTATAAATTTAGTTGTAAAAATAAGTAAGAACGTGCAAAGGTTCAAAGGTCTTTTATTGTCATGTGTGCCAATTAAGGTACAGTGATATTCAATTACAAAACTGTAAACGGATAGGTCTTTTAAGGAATATAAAGGAAGCTAGAAATAACTTAAAACAGGGAATCAGGAAGGCTAAAATTGGGACATAACATTTCCCTGAAGAGGGGTTAAAACGAATCCCAAGGCATTTTATATACCTATTAATAATTAATAATATGGATAGCTAGGGAGAGGGCAGGGCCACTCACAAACAAAGGAGTGAATTTATTTATATAGCCAAAGGAAATTGGTGAGGTATTAAATGAATACCTCCCATCAGAATTCATTAATAAGTCCATGGAGTATAGAGAGATCAGTCCCATGTCAATGCGACATGTCAATCCCATGAGTTTGATAATGTTGATATTGTGGTGGTTTTGATTGTCTTGAAGAGCATTAAGGTGTATACGACCCCAGGGCTTGATAGGATCTACCTCGGGTTATTGAAAGCCACAAGTGAAGAGATCGCTGGCATCTTAATGAAGATTTTTGTATCGTCTTTTGTCACAGGCAAGGACCCAGAGGATTTAATGATAGCCAATATAATTCCCTGTTTAAGAGAGGCAATAGGGACAAACCGTGAAATTAAAGGCGCTGCCATTTTTATCAATGGTAGGGAAATTATTGGAGAAGATTCTCAAGGGGATTTTCTCTCATCTGGCAAAGCATTGACTTGTTTGGGAAAGTGAGCATGGCTTTGTGCTGGAGAGTTTTTGACTGGGTGTATTAAGAAGATGTGGAAGATGATTGATTGAATGTCGGGCAGTGGATATTGTCCACATAGAATTTAATAATTTAATTATTTCATGATCGACTAATCCAGATTGGAATCTATGGAGATTTAATGGATTAGAGTCAAAATTGGCTTGGCTACAGAACACGGCGAGTGGTGGAGGATAATTATTCTGAAGTGGCGGTGCTGCCCAAGCAACTGCGGCTCGCCTGCAGTCCGTCTGTATTTCTTCTTTTTGTCTTTTTGTTTTGTTAGATGTATGTTTTAGTCTATTTTTAGTTGTGTATATGTGGAGGGTGGGGAAACTTTTTTTAAATCTCTTCCTTCAACGGGGATGCGACCTTTTCCTTGTCTTATCTCCATTTGCGTTGAGGCCTAACATTGTGGAGCTGGCGGCCTCCAACTGGAATCGACCTTGAGGGCTCCGGTCGCAGAGCCTGTGGACTTACTATCGCGGAGCTGGCTGACTTCGGAGGCTGTGGTGGCACTGTGGCTGCGACCCGACTTCGGAGCTTCGGAGGCTTCGGCCGCGGGCCCTGTGGATGGTAACATCAGGAGCTCGCAGGTCCCTGGTTGGTGACCGATTTTCGGGAGCTGCCGCAACAGCATCTTCGTCCGCCCTGAATTGCGGGGTTTGAATCGGCCTGTTCGTGGGGCCTTTCATCGACCTCCGCGGCTTAAAATCGGCCGCGGGATTTACCATCGCCCCGCGGGGGTTTCAACATCGAGAGCCTCGATCGCAACAGTTTGACTGCCTGACCACGTGAGAAGAAGCAGGGAAGAGATAAGACTTTTTGCCTTCCATCGCAGTGAGGAGGTGCCTGGAGAGTGTTTAATTGTGTGTTTTGTTGCTTTTTACTGTCATGACTGCATGGTACGAAATTTTGTTCAAACTTGTTTGAATGACAATAAAGGAAATTCAATTCATTTTTAGGTCTGACCAATGGCGTTCAACAAAGATTATTGCTAGGACCTCTGTTTGTGATTTATATATTTGGATGAAAATGTAGATGGGCTAATTAGTAAGTTTGCTGACGACACAATAATTGGAGTTGTGGATAGCAATGAAAAGGCTGTCACACATTGTTGACACCAAACGTTCACCAGCAAACGATTCACCAAACACATGCGCTCTGTCTGCAGGACCAACTACAGCTCCTGGCTGCAAGCCACATTTATTTTCTTTCCCATTCCCGTTCTGTGTGATCTAAGCCACCTTCATTGTCAGAGTGAGGAGACACTCAAACTGGAGGAACATCACCTCGTATTTCAATTGGGTAAAGTACAATTCAATGACATGAGCAGTGAATTCTCCAATTGCAATCTCCCCCCCCCCCCCCCCCCCCATCCCTTCTCTCTCTTTCTAATCTATCCAGGTTCTCTCTCATACACACCTTATTTTCCACTCCCTCTTGCCCTATCCTCCATGTCACCAAGTTCCTTTCCCCCCTTATCCTACTCATCACCCACCTCCAGATCCCTCCCCCTTTCCCAATGTTATTCACCTACCATCCCTCCCTTGGTTCTACATTTCACTCGCCTTCCTTATCTGAAGCCCTTGTTACCTCCAGCCTTTGTGATTATCACCATTCTTTTCTTCCCCACCTTATTCATCTGCCATTCAATTTCTCCCTACCTAGTCTGAAGAAGGGTCTCGACCCAAAATGTCACCTATTCCTTTTCTCCAGACCCCCCTGAGCCGCTGATACTCCAACATGTTGTGTCTACCTCCCTACCTAGATCCACTTATCGCTTGCCAGCTCTTAACCAACCCTTTTTCCTCCCTTCTTTCCGCAACCATCTCCCCTCTACTCCAGCCTTGAAGAATCCTGACACATATATCAATTTTCTCCCAAATATTCTGCAACAACTAGTTTGAATGTTCAGACCACAGACATTTTTAAATTGCCTTACCTGTGAAGAAATTTAACATCTTTATTGCAATAATGGATAGGATTGAATTTATGGTTCTTGTCTTGTTTGATTATACTTTTATCAATACTATTACTAAAACTCTCATCTTGACCACTTCCGGTCGACGTTGTAATTAAATTTGTGCAAAAACGCTACCGTATATCGCTAGGATTTTTTCGCCACCTTACCGTATCGGGAGACAGGTGCTGTGTGGTGCCGCAGTCGGTGGCCTCTGAGGGGAGTCCCTCCCCTTCCACACACACCCCCACTCCCTCCTCCCCCTTCTCCCCTCCCCCCCTTTACCCCTCCCCATTCCTCCCCCCTTCCCCTACTCCCCCACACCACACCACACCACCCCCTCCCCCCCGCACCCCACCCACACCCTCACACCCCCCTCCCTCACACGCACCCTCCTCCCCCACTCCAACCCCGCTCCCCCACACCACCACCCCTCCCCCACACAACCTCCCTCCACCACACCATCCCCGCCACACCACCCCCCTCCCCCACACCACCGCCTCCCCCACACCACCGCCTCCCCCACACCACCCCCCATCCCCCACACCGCCCCCTCCCCCACACCACCCCCTCCCCCACACCGCCCCCCTCCCCCACACCACCTCCCTCCCCCCACACCACCTCCCTCCCCCACACTACCCCCTCCCCCCCCCCCCCCCTCCACACCACCCCCTCTCCCACACCATGGTGGAACATTGCATTGGGGAATGGGTTGCATTGGGGGACCAGGCCTCCCGTGTGACTGGGACCAAACGTTTCCTGCTTAGTGTAGTTTCATTTTTTGTCATGATACCAATCTAAATCTTTTTGTTTACAGGAAGATGTTTTGTTTACAGGAAGATGTTCATTTTGATTTTGAGAGTAACTCCCTTTGTTTTACACTTTAGAATCCATCAGTCCGATATACTACCTTCATAAATTCATTCTAATTCCTTAATTCTCATTAGGTTTAACACTTAAAAACAAAATGATTTTACTTGCCTCATTCATGTTTGTTAACATTCTGAATTGTAAATTCTCCATTGTTGCAAACATTAACATATTGATTGATGATGTTGTTCTAGGGTAAAGATGCGAGATAATCCTCGGAGGCCTACAATGGAGCAGATGGTCATGAGGAGAGAATATCATTTTGACCATTTAGTGACTAAACGATTTGCTGCAAGCTTGCCAAATCTACCAGTAGACATCTGGCAAGATTTTTCAGCTGAGCATCTGTCTATAAGGAAGAACAAGTCTGAAAATGGTGCTGAATTATTTGCAAAATTTCAGTTAGTTCTAATATTCCTTTTTTAAAGTTTTTCTGTTCATTTTAATGAAGGATGTTTGTTATTCATAGTTTCCCATTGTATTTTTAAAATAATTTAATTATAATCATTTTTCAATTAACATAAAATTCCATTTGATGTTCAGGCTTAAGCACTGGAATTGGCAGACATTCAATCTTGGCTATTCAATATTTGTTGGATTTAAAATAGGCCGTCATATGTTTTGTAACACCCACTACTTTACCTTGGGTAGACGGTGGTATTTTGTGCTAGACCTGACTAAAAATATTCTAGGTGAATCTTGGCAGATTTCATAAAGCCAGTAATTTTAACTGTTTGCACTCTTTGCTGGAGAGAGTGGAACAACAATGAATTGCAGCAATAGAAAAATCGATTAATTGTTGGAATTATTTGAATTGTAGACTTGTTGTATATTGGCATTCGTAAACTTGTATTTACATTGTACGATATACAGTCAGTAAACTACTTTTTTTTTCTGAGATTGCAGTGACAAGGATGAGAGGGAATCTTATTGAAACATATAAGATTATTAAGGGTTTGGACACGCTAAAGGCAGGAAACATGTTCCCGATGTTGGGGGAGTCCAGAACCAGGGGCCACAGTTAAGTTAATAAAAGTTAAGCCATTAAGAACGGAGATGAGGAAAAACTTTATCATACAGAGGGTTATGAATCTAGAATTCTCTGCCTCAGAAGGCAGTGTAGGCCAATTCGCTGGATGCTTTCAAGAGAGAGTTAGATGGAGCTCTTTAAGATAGCGGAGTCAGGGGAAATGGGGAGAAGGCAGGAACGGGGTACTGATTGTGGATGATCAGCCATGATCATATTGAATGGCGGTGCTGGTTCGAAGGGTCGAATGGCCTACTCCTGCACCTATTGTCTATTGTCTATTGACCTTTATCTTAAAAAAAATAATAATAAATAGGAGTTGGAGCTATCTAATCCTTCATGTCTGCGTCTCCATTAAATAAGGTGGTAGCTCATCAGAAAACTTGATTTCCTGTTCCCTGTAACTTTCAGTTCCCTTATAGATAAAAATTCTGATCAGTTTGGTGAATGTATACATTGAATCAGCCTGCACAACTCTCTGGGATAGAAATTTCAAAGGATTCACATACTTCTAAGAGAAGAAATTCATCCTCATCCTTGGATTAAATGTGTGATTCCTTATTCTGTAATTGAACACCTTAGTTTCAGATTTTTGTATCCTTTCATCATCCCTGTCGGACCCACATAGTTTTGTAGGATCATAATTTGCTCTCCTAACCTCAGTGAATATGGGCCCAATCTGCTCAAGCTTCCTTGTACGGCAAAACTTTCATCTCAAGAATCAGTAAGGTAGACCTTCTCTGACCTGTATGCATTGTGAGTAAATTCTTGCTGCAGTAAAGAGACCAAAACAGTACATGTTGCTCTATCTGTGGTCCTAATAATCCCTTGCAAAGTTGCAGCAAAACGTTTACTCTTTGCAGTGAAGGCCAACATTCCATATGGTTTCCTAATTTTTGCTGCATTTTGATGCTAGTTCTCTGTATTCCAGGCATGAGGGCAGCCAGATCCCTTTACTTGCATTATTTTATAGTTGCTGCAATTTTGTGCTCTTGCATCTTTTTTCTTAGTCTTTAATTTTATCAAAAATAATGAAGAGTTGAACAGGTACTTTGTTTGTGTCTTCCTTAGTGAAGACAGAACCAATCTTCCAGATGTACTAGAGGACAGAGGAACTGAACGAAATTTGCATTAGACAAGAAATAGTATTGGGTAGACTGATGGGACTGCAGGCTGATAAATCCCCAGGACCTCATGGTCTGCATCCCAGTATACTCAAGGAGGTAGCTCTAGAAATCATGGACGCATTGGTGATCATTTTCCAATGTTCACTGATTCTGATTCTGAACTGATTCAGGGTTGGAGGGTAGCTAATGTTATCCCACTTTTCACAAAAGGCGTGAGAGAGAAAACAGGGAATTATAGAGCTGACATCGGTGGTGGGGAAGATGCTGGAGTCAATTATTAAAAAGTAATAACGGTGCATTTAGATAGCAGTAAAAGGATTGGTCCGTCAGCATGGATTTATGAAGGGGAAATCCTGCTTGACTAATCTTCTGGAATTTTTTGAGGATGTGACAAGTAAAATGGGGTGGTTGCCAGTGGATATAGTGTATCTGGACTTTGAGAAAGCCTTTGATAAGGTTCCACACAGGAGATTAGTGGGCAAAATTAGAGCACATGGTATTGGGGTAGGATATTGACATGGATTTAGAATTGGTTGTCATAGAGGAAACAAAGAGTAGAATAAACATGTCCCTGTCAGAATGGCAGGAAGTGGCGAGTGGAGTGCCGCAAGGCTCATGCTGGGGCCGCAACTATTTACAATATATATTAATGATTTAGATGACGGGATTAAAAGTAACACTAGCAAATTTGCAGATGACACAAAGCTGGGTGGCAGTGTGAATTGTGAAGAGGATGCGAGGAGATTGCAGGGTGACTTGGACAGGTTGAGTGAGTGGGCAAATGCATGGCAGTTGCCGTATAGTGTAGATAAATGTGAGGTTATCCACTTTGGCAGCAAGAACAAGGAGGCAGATTTATTATCTCAATGGTGCCAGATTAGGAAAAAGGGAAGTGCAACGAGACCTGGGTGTCCTTGTACACCAGTCACTGAAAGTAAACATGCAGGTACAGCAGGCAGTGAAGAAACCTAATTGCATGATGGCTTTCAAAACAAGAAGATTTTAGTATGGGAGTGAAAAGGTCCTTCTGTAGTTGTACAGAGCTCTGGTGAGACCACATCCGGAGTATTGTGTGCAGTTTTGGTCTCCTAATTAGAGGAAAGACATCCTTGCTATTGAGGCAGTGCAGCAAAGGTTCATGAGGTTAATCCCCGAGATGGCGGGACTGTCATATGAGGAAAGATTGGAAAGACTGGGCTTGTATTCACTGGAATTTAAAAGGATGAGAGGTTATCTTATAGAAAATTATAAAAGGACTGGACAAGCTAGATGCAGGAAAAATGTTACCTATGTTGAGGGAGTCCAGAACTAGGGGCCACAGTAAAGAAAAAATGGGAGGCCATTTAAAACTGAGATGAGAAAAAACTTTTTCACCCAGAGAATTGTGAATTTGTGGAATTCTCTGCCACAGAAGGCAGTAGAGGCTAGTTCACTGGATGGATTTAAAAGAGAGTTAGAGCTCTAGTGGTTAGCGGAATCAAGGGATATGAGGAGAAGGCAGGCATGGGTAACTGATTGTGGATGATCAGCCATGATCATAGTGAATGGCAGTGCAGGCTCGAAAGGCCAAATGGCCTTGTCCTGCACCTATTTTCTATGTTTCTGTGATATTTATGGATAGTGGCTCTATTTCATCCAAAATTAATAAATTGAAGTAAATTCATTTAGTAACTGTTAGGTTCAACAAGGGGCACATGAAATCCAAGTATGTGATAATAAAATGTGTACGTAAATAGCAATAATTTCGTAGATTAGTGAGAAATCTGGGTGATATGGTAGATTAGTGAGTTTTGGAGGTTCAGATTCACAAGATATTGAAAGCAGTTCCTTGTGGATCTTTGAGATCGAAACTGGATGAAAGCAGTACTTTGCTGCAAAAAATAGAACAACCTGGACATTTCTGCTAATTTAACTAATTAAAATGTCAAAATGTCCTGTGGAGGTCAGCAGAGAGTCGTCGGCAAATCATTGCAGCATAGACTAGTAGAATTGGCTCATTTATTGGGATTCATTCTCATTGTCGAGTATACATTAGCATTACAAATTGGCATGTGCACCCTAGTTCTTTGCACTAATTTATATATAACTTCAGCTGCATAGTAGTGCAGAATGACTACATCCAAAACTAGCTTAAACTTATTTGGACCGGGAAACATAATTTACATTATGTACTTGTGTGGATTGAAAAGGAAACTTAAATATAATAAAAATATATAGATTGGAAGCAACATTTAACTTTTCATATTTTGCTGCGCATCCATTTATTTCTAAAATCTGTCGGCACAGATTGAAATTCTTTGAATATATTAGTATATAGTATATTAGTGAAAAGCTTTGTTTGTGTGCTATTCAATCAAGTCACAATTTACATGAGTATAATCAAACCATGTACAAGTACAACCAAGACACACAAAAGCACAACTGGTAGTGTAAAGAGAAAATAGCAGAGTGTAGAATTTAATGTTACAGCGTTATCGTGTTACAGTCACAATGAAAGTACAGATTTAAAAATGCAAATTCTGCAATAAAGTGGGTTGGAAGATTAGGATTACACCCTGAATTTGCTGCCCCATGTTGCCTTAACCTGATGTGGATGCAGGACGTCAGTAGAGCTAATCCTACAGTTCCAGGAACCTACTGACAAGATGGAGTGGCGACTAGACATCAGGTTTCGTCTACCAATGGTGCTTTGAAGTAATTTAAAATCCAAGTTGATTTAAATAATTTTAATAAAACTTGAACATCTTGAAAACCTTGAAATTAAGTAACACATATAAAATAAAATCAAGAATAATAAGTAAACCACTTAAATGTGCTTAGCTTTTTACCTCAAGTGGGTGATTCCATTCAGTGCTCTTCTTCTGTGCTTATTAGTTGGTCTAGTCACAGACTGGGAGATCAGGCGCACATAAGTGAACTGGACAGCAGGGGGAAGATAGCAATACCCCATAGAAACACAATGCATGATGAGGGCCAGTATCTTTTCGCCTCCTCTGGAATGGGAATTTATTTTTTGCAATGGATAAAAGTCAACATTATATACAATCATTCTGAAGTTGAGGTTTTGATCTATTTCCAGACTAGGAAGAAGTGGCATTGAGTGGTACTGCCATTGATCAAGATAGTTTTGAATATGGAGCTTAATACACCCAGCAACAAGGTCTCTCAGATTAGGTGAAACACGCAAATACAGAATAAAACTCCTCTGCTACAAATTTTAACTCAAACCTAACCATATGATATGCCATAGGATATTTTTTCCATTTCCTGCTGTGATTGGTAAATTGACATTAATTTTAAAAGGGGGGACTTTTAATACATTTGATTTGATGACACTTCAGGCCACCCTATTTTGACATACTGATTTATTTGTAAAGGTTAGAGGTCATCGAGTCACAGAGTGATACATTATGAAAACAGGCCCATCGGCCCAACTTGCCCACTCCAGCCAACTTGTCCCTGCTATATTAGTCCCACCTGCCTGCATTTGGCCCATAATCCCTCCAAACCTGTCCTATCCATGTACCTGTTTCTTAGATGTTGGGAAAATCCCAGCCTCAACTACCTCTTCTGGCAGCTTGTTCCATACATCCACCACCCTTTGCGTGAAAAAGTTACCCCTCGGATTCCTATTAAATCTTTTCCCCTTCACTTTAAACTTATGTCCTCTGGTTCTCGATTAATCTACTCTGGGCAAGAGACTCTGTGCATGTACCTGATCTATATCTCTCATGATACACCTCTTAAAGATCACCTCTCATTCGCCTGCGCTACAAGGAATAGAGTCCCAGCCTACTCAACCTCTGCCTATAGCTCAGACCCTCTAGTCCTGGCAACATTCTCGTAAACCTTCTCTGCACCGTTTCCAGCTTGACAACATCTTTCCTATAACACGGAGCCCAGAATGGAACACAATACTCTAAATGCGGCCTCATCAACATCTTATACATCTGCAACATGACCTCGCAACGGTGCATATCTTGTTAATGAGTCGAGACTTTCCATCACCTTCATTTCTGAGAACCCTGTTATCGTATTCTAACATGCAGATATTATGTTTGGAACTCTACTCTAAAAACAATAGCTTACTTGCATTAAAAGCTATTACAGTGTATTTGATTGTGCATCGTTCAGTCTGAAATGGAAGTTTATGTAAAGTTGCATCCTGTTCTAAAGTTGGAGTGGTTTTAAAGTAAGAAAACTTAATTTTAGAAAGTTTGTGTGCATAGGTAATTAACACACACACTGCAAAAATAGATGCAAGTTTGAGAATTACTTTGATATTGCTTAATTTGTTACTAATTTCATAAATATTTTTTTCAGCAATGAAGAAAAGCACAAAATCAGTGAGAACTCTCAAGCTGCCAGAGTTTAGGTCCCCACTTAATTATTCCAGTGTTATTGCATGGTATACAGATTTCATCAACCTACTGAGCAAAGCCATAAATACCACAGGACAGGAATGCTCAAGTCTGTTGGCAAGATATTACTACCTCCGTGGGTTGGCTTATTTGATGCAGGAAAAATATCTTGAAGCACTATCAGATTTCCAGAACCTGTACAAGACTGACCTTGACATTTTCCCAAAAGAACTTGTAAAGAAAGTGATAGGTGTGTTGCCTCCAGATCAACGCAGTCAAGCAGGTCAGAAACCAGAATTAAAACGGCTTATAAGCATAATGCTAGAGAAGGAACAAAATGTAACGGCATCTGATGAACATGTGAAAAAATTTGAACTGCCTAAAACACATATGCACAAAGAAGATTTTCTGAAAAGGATCCAGGAATCTGGAATTGTGAAAGATGTCGGTACCATTCTTCGGCTATTCGATGCTCTAACTATAGGTTTGTGATGTACTTGACCACATATTTGTCTTTTGTTATTACATTTGGGAAATGTCTCTCATTCCAAAGTTCAGCCTCAAACATATCTATTATCTTAAAACATTTTTTTTTTCTCTGAGATTTTGGGGTGGCTTTTGTCATCATATTTCCATGAATTTGAATTCCATCCACAAGGACTGAACACATGTAACTCAGGATGCTTTGTAGGATAATATGAAGTTTCTTGCATTTCGTTTAATTTGAGAAATGGAAGGATTATTGCATTTCCAATGTTTGATTGATTTCCAGCTGGAGGTACCAGCATCTTGGGTAAACCTATAATACGATTGTCATAGCTCATGCACCAGCACCAAACAGGAGGGAAAAAATAGCTTTTCAATGTAATCGCAACTTAATTCGGTCAGCCTGAGACTTACGAGATCAGGTTACTACCCTACCTTTGCATCGACTATGAGTTTGATGTCATCTTTAATTTTGATCTCTGCTTGTCTCTGTTTCTTGATTCTTTTCATTTTTTCTTTATTTCTCTGTCCATCTTTCTGACTATATTCACTGATACATTGCCATCTTGATTTATTTTCAGTTCTATATAAATTTTAAAATAAGTATTTCTTCAAATCTGCATTAACGTGAAGTGCAAAAATCCAAATTGCACTTCAGTTGCTAGATAGACAATAGGTGCAGGAGTAGGTCATTCGGCCCTTCGAGCCAGCATTGCCATTCAATGTGATCATGGCTGATCATCCCCAATCAATACCCTGTTCCTGCCTTTCCCCATATCCCCTGACTCCGCTATCTTTAAGTGCCCTATCCAGCTCTCTTGAAAGCATCCAGAGAACCTGCCTCCACCGCCCTCTGAGGCAGAGAATTCCATACACTCACAACTCTGTGAGATAAAGTGTTTCCACGTCTACGTTCTAAATGGCTTACCCCTTATTCTTAAACTGTGGCCCCTGGTTCTGGACTCCCCCAACATCGGGAACGTGTTTCCTGCCTCCAGCATGTCCAAACCCTTAACAATCCTATATGTTGCAACGAGACCTGGGTGTCATGGTACACCAGTCATTGAAAGTAGGCATGCAGGTGCAGCAGGCAGTGAAGAAAGCGAATGGTATGTTGGCATTCATAGCAAAAGGATTTGAGTATAGGAGCAGGGAGGTTCTGCTGCAGTTGTACAGGGTCTTGGTGAGACCACACCTAGAGTATTGCGTACAGTTTTGGTCTCCAAATCTGAGGAAGGACATTATTGCCATAAAGGGAGTGCGGTGAAGGTTCACCAGACTGATTCCTGGAATGTCAGGACTTTCTTATGAAGAAAGACTGGATAGACTCGGATTGTACTCACTAGAATTTATGAGATTGAGGGGGGATCTTATAGAAACATACAAAATTCTAAAGGGATTGGACAGGCTAGATGCAGGAAGATTGTTCCCGATGTTGGGGAAGTCCAGGACAAGGGGTCACAGCTTAAGGATAGAGGGGAAATCCTTCAGAACCGAGATGAGAAAAACATTTTTCACGCAGAGAGTGGTGAATCTCTGGAACTCTCTGCCACAGAAGGTAGTTGAGGCCAGTTCATTGGCTATATTTAAGAGGGAGTTAGATGTGGCCCTTGTGGCTAGAGGGATCAGGGGGTATGGAGAGAAGGCAGGTACGGGATACTGAGTTGGATGATCAGCCATGATCATATTGAATGGCGATGCAGGCTCGAAGGGCCGAATAGCCTACTCCTGCACCTATTTTCTATGTTTCTATGTTTCAATAAGATATCCTCTCATCCTTCTAAACTCCAGAGTTTACAAGGCCAGCTGCTTCATTCTCTCAGCATATGACAGTCCTGCCATCCCGGGAATTAACCTTGTAAACCTACACTTAAATTAGGGGACCAAAACTGCACACAATACTCCAGGTGTGGTCTCACTAGGGCTCTGTACAACTGCAGAAGGACCTCTTTGCTCCTATACTCGACTACTCTTGTTATAAAGGCCACCATGCCATTCTCTTTCTTCACTGCCTGCTGTACCTGCATGCTTACTTTCATAGACTGATGTACAAGGACCCCCAGATCCCGCTGTATTTCCCCTTTTCCCAACTTGATGCCATTTAGATAGTAATCTACCTTCCTGTTTTTGCTACCAAAGTGGATAGCCGCACATTTATCCGCATTAAACTTCATCTGCCATGTATCTGCCGACTCCCCCAACCTGTCCAAGTCACCCTGCATTCTCATTGCATCCTCCTCGCAGTTCACACTGCCACCCAGCTTTGTGTCACTGCAAATTTGCTGATGTTACTTTGAATCCCTTCATCCAAATCATTGCTGTATATTGTAAATAGCTGCGGTTCCAGCACCGAGCATTCCACCCCACTAGTCACTGCCTGCCATTCTGAAAGGGACCCGTTAATCCCCACTCTCTGTTTCCTGTCTGCCAACCAATGTTCTGTCCATGTCAGCACTCCACCCCCAATACCATGTGCCCTAATTTTGCCCACTAATCTCCTATGTGGGACCTTATCAAATGCTTTCTGAAAGTCCAGGTACACTACATCCACTGGCTCTCCCTTGTCCATTTTCCTAGTTACATCTTCAAAAAATTCCAGAAGATTAGTCAAGCATGATTTCCCCTTCGTAAATCCATGCTGACTCGGACCGATCCTGTTATTGCTATCCAAATGTGCGGCTATTTCATCTTTTATAATTGATTCCAGCATCTTCCCCCCCACCGATGTCAGGCTAACTGGTCTATAATTCCCTGTTTTCTCTCTCCCGCATTTCTTAAAAAGTGTGATAACATTAGCTACCCTCCAATCCACAGGAACTGATCCTGAGTCTATTGACATTGGAAAATTATCACCAATGCATCCACGATTTCCAGAGCCACTTCCTTAAGTACCCTGGGATGCAGACCATCAGGCCCTGGGGATTTATCAGCCTTCAGTCCTATCAGTCTATCCAACACCATTTCATGCCTAATGTGAAACATCTCCTGTTTCAATGTCACCCCTTGCAAGAGACTGAATTTCATTCCCCATCAACAGAGCAACCCCACCCCCTCTGCCCACCTGTCTGTCTTTTCGATGGGAGGTATACCCTTGAATATTCAGTTCCCAGCCCTGGCCCTCTGGCAGCCATGTCTCTGTAATTCCCACAACATCATACTTGCCAATTTCTAACTGAGCCTCAAGCTCGTCCACTTTATTTCTTATACTTCGCGCATTCATACACAACACTTTGACCTCCGTATTCACGTCTTCCCTCGCACCGCTCGCAATTGGCCATGACCTTACTCTTTTATCCCTTCTCGAACTTTCCTTCCCATTAATTCGAGAATCTTTTGTAATTTTTCCTGTAGTCACTTCCCCTTCAACTCCATCTTTATACTCCCAATCCCTCCCCCCCCCCACTATTTAGTTGAAACCCACACGTGTAGCATTAGCAAACCTGCCTGCCAGAATGTCAGTCCCCCTCCAGTTAAGGTGTAACCCGTCCCTTTTGTACAGGTCACCCCTACCCCAGAAGAGATCCCAGTGATCTATAAATCTAAATCCTTGCTCCCTGCTCCAGCCCCTCAGCCACACATTCAGATCCCCCTATCTCCCTGTTCCTGTCCTCACTAGCACGAGGTACTGGAAGCAATCTAGAGATAACCATCCTAGAGGTCCTGCCTTTCAGTCTTGTTCCCAACTCTCTGAACTCATGTTGGAGAACCTCCTTCCTCTTCTTCCCGATGTCGTTTGTGCCTACGTGCACAACTACTGCCGGCTGTTCACCTTCTCTCTTGAGGATGTTCTGAATTTGGGAACATAGATGGGAAGTTTTGATTAAAGAATTGAATTAATGGAGTTTTGGTGGACGGCCTCAACTTTATTAATGTGTTTTAAGTTTAGGTAAATGCTTGTGAGTTATTTTGCCAAACATTAAATAATATGTTTGTGCTCTTTTGGGATTTTTTAGTTTCAACTTGTTTTTAAAGAAATTAAAGTGCATCTTATTTTTTAAATATTCAGAGATTTAAAATCTTGCAGTATTTGCACATCTTCTCATTATCAATCATCTTTAGAAAGAGGAAAAAATGGGTACCAATCTAACAGGCGCGTGCCGTGAGTAATTACTCAAGGTAGGCAGTCAGTCGGCTTTAAAAAAAAACTTAAACCGCGCATGCGCAGATTGTTCTCTCCGTAAAAATAAAAAATAAATATAAAGACAGTAACAATTCAATTTGCCCAAGGCTTCCAAGTCTCCTTTATTCTGAATTACTGCATGGATGGGGGGTGATGATGGCAGGTGGAGAGATGGTGGGAAAAACGGGAGCACAGGGAAAAGTTGAATCAGTTGTCATCTTATTGAATGACAGCACTTGTTCGAGGGACCAATTGGGGGGAGAGTTCCTTTCACAGCATGTGGGGAGTCTGGCCAGAGGTAAAGTTGCGGGGAGGGCAGGAGTGTTGAGAAGGAGTGCGTCGGGGATAATGCCAGTAACTCACCGCTGCTGCGGCGCTCAGGACGCGGAGCCACCGCATTGTAGCCAGGGAGGGAAGCAGCTCGGGCAGCTGCGAGCGGCCGCCTGGACCGGACAGCAGAACTGGCCGTCACTTCAGCGCCTTCTGTCGGCCCGCTCACCTCTGGCACTGCTCTCCGTCTGAACACCTCTCACCTGCCGCTCGCCGACTTCGCTCATGTCAGCCATTTCCCGCAAATCCTTAAATTCCCACAGCCGAGTAACCTCAATCACGCTGTCGGAATTTAAGAATTCGTGGGAAGCGGCTGACATGAGTGAGGCCAGCGAGCGGCAGGAGAGAGTTTTTAGACGGATAGTTGCCAGAGGTGAGCGGGGGCCGGCTGAAGGCGCTGAGGTGGCGGCCGGTTCCGCTGTCCGGCCCGGCGGCCGCTCACAGCCACCCGAGCTACTTCCCCACCTCCCGTCCCCCCCCACCTCATTGCGGTGGCTCCGTGTAGGGAGCGTCGCAAGTGGGTTACTGGCATGATGCCGATTCCCGCCTTCACAACGCTCCTGCCCTCCCCGCTACTTTACCTCGGGCAAGAATCCCCAAACGCTGTGAAAGGAACTCTTTCCCCCCGCCCCCCCTCCCCCCGCCACCACCCGGGAAAATACGGTATTTAAAAACATATAGCACCAAGAAATGTACTTACCACATTATTGGTACACAAACTTCATTCTTCTCTCTTTGTTTCCTAAGATACACTTCAGATAGTGGCAATCCATATTTGAAAAACCTGCCAAGAAACTAGTGCTGTGCATGCGCAGTAGGCTGCTGCACCTGCGCAGTACAGCAAAGGCAGAATTTCTGCTGCCTTCAGCCCCGCTTGTCATTGAAGGCTTGAAGCAGCGCCGACGACACGTGGGCTGCACAGACCTTCGCGTGTTGCAAGTGCTGCGGATGAAAGGCACGGATAATTATGCCTACATAGATACATAGAAAATAGGTGCAGGAGTAGGCCATTCGGCCCTTCGAGCCTGCACCGCCATTCAATATGATCATGGCTGATCATCCAACTCAGTATCCCGTACCTGCCTTCTCTTCATACCCCCTGATCCCTTTAGCCACAAGAGCCACATCTAACTCCCTCTTAAATATAACCAATGAACTGGCCTCAACTACCTTCTGTGGCAGAGAGTTCCAGAGATTCACCACTCTCCGTGTGAAAAATGTTTTTCTCATCTCGGTCTTAAAGGATTTCCCCTCTATCCTTAAGCTGTGACCCCTTGTCCTGGATTTCCCCAACATCGGGAACAATCTTCCTGCATCTAGCCTGTCCAACCCCTTAAGAATTTTCCAACCCCTTAAGAATTTGCCTACCTAAGAGATCGATCTCTTAGGCATAATTCTCACATGCCTTTACTATTTATATTTAGTAACTACCATTTTAAAATTTTAGTCAGGGTAGGCAGTGCCTACCTTGCCTAACCTGACGGCACGTGTCTGCAATTTAAGATGTGATACTGGAGGAGGATTTTGTCAGCAATAGAAATGGGATTTTGGGTTGTTGTTTCAGCTTTAATAACAGCTTAATATTACAAACTCTTATATTTATGTTTCATGAACTTTGGACCTAAAATGTCCATTGTGAAACAAATATGCCTCAATGTTATAAATTACATTTTATCTGTTTTACACTCTGTTTCACCAACTTGACTTCAAGTTGGTGAAAAGTGTTCTATGGATTAAGGATTTTATTCCTGTTGATCATGTAACATCTGTCACCAGTTTTGAAATATATCTTTCCTGTTTCATTTTGCATTTGTGTATATTGATACAATTTAGGAATAGTGGCAAATCATAATAACTTGCATAATTCCATCTTCCAAGTAATTTATGAAAGTAATTAATGAAGCAAATGAAGATAATGCAGGAGCATTCCCATGTTTCTTATAGATCACCATGAAAAGTTTTATCAATTGTAATGGTTTCCAATATTTCACTTTTATCTCACGGGGGATGAGGGGATTACTGACCATGTCAATATTTAATGACTTACCTTAAATTGCTTTTGAGACAGTGGTTCTGTGCCACTTGGACAACTGTTTCTATATGCAGATACTCTCATAAAGCTGTTGGATGAGGAATTCTCAGATTTTGACCAACATGCGTAAAAGGAACTAGATTTATTTCTCGTGAGAAACATGACTGATAGTATAACAATGCCCATACTGCCCTCATCCTCCTAAGCAATAAATTGATTTGTTTTTTTGGCTGTTGTAGAAAAAAACCTTGATCTGTTGCAGCAATGCAGCGTGTAGTTGGGTATGCACAGCAATCATGATGTTCCAGTGTAATGGAAGTAAATGCCTAATGTGATAAATAGTTTATCTGGATGTGTTAAATTATATTGAATGTTTTTGAAGCTGCATTAACAGAAAAATAGAAGGACTTTTGCTATACTCCTGAAGATGTTGAAAGGATTTTGGGAGGTTGGGAGATGAGCTGGTCCTGTTCAGTCTCTCATTGATGATAACTTTCAGGTTAGTGATGATGAGAATTTTGTTGTGCTAATGCTGTCAATGTCATGAGAAAACACAAAGTTCTGGACGTACTCAGCGGGTCAGGCAGCATCTGGTGAGAAAATGGACAGTCGTGATTTCAAATCAGGATCCTTTTTCAGACTATAGACAATAGGAGTAGGCCATTCGGCCCTTCGAGCCCGCACCGCCATTCAATATGATCATGGCTGACCATCCACAGATACTGCCTGACCTACTGAGTTGCTCCAGCATTTTGTGCCTTGCTCACGATTCCAGGGTCAGCAGTTCCTTGTGTCTCCACTTTACTGCTCCTCTGTGGAATGTGGAATTCTCTGCCACAGAAGGTAGTTGAGGCCAGTTCATTGGCTATATTTAAGAGGGAGTTAGATGTGGCCCTTGTGGCTAAAGGGATCAGGGGGTATGGAGAGAAGGCAAGGATGGGATACTGAGTTGGATGATCAGCCATGATCATATTGAATGGCGGTGCTGGCTCGAAGGGCTGAATGGCCTACTCCTGCACCTATTTTCTATGATTCTATGTTTCTACGTATTCTCCTCAAAAGTATGCCTACTTTGAAAATGAATTTCTTCCTTTTCTTCGATGGGGCTTCTGTGAGACCCTCTCTCACTGCTTTGCCTCTGGCTCCTGCTACTTTTGCTTTTGTTTACCCTCAACAGAATCTGCCTGACTTGCTGAGTTCCTCCAGTACTTTACGTTTTGATCAAGTTTCTACAAATTTAATCTAACTTTAAGGAACGCTATGCTGGATGACAAGGGATACAGAGTCTATGTTCATAAAAGGGAGGCAGACGAGGTTCAGATACAAGCAGCTGGGATCAAGTGAATCCCTGGAGGAGTATAGAAGACGCAGGAGTATACTGAAGAATAAAGAGGAAGATGATTGGACGTTTTAGCCTTCCATCACAGTGAGGATTGTGGGAATCTGCTGTGGTGGATGTTTATGTTAACTTTTATGTAGTTGTATGTCTTGTTGCTTTTGTTTTCATATGGCTGTATGGTAATTCGCATATCACTGTACCTTAATTGGTACATGCGATAATAAAAGACCATTGAAACCTTTGAGGTAGGAATTTGGAAAAAAGACCATGAAATAGCTTTGGCAGAGAAAAACAAGGAGAGTCTAAAGAGACGTTATCGGTATATTAAAAAGGAAAAAGAGTAAGGAGGGAGCGAATAAGGGCTCGCTAAGACCAAAGTGGACATCTATGAGTGGAGCAGCAGGAATTGGACGAGTTTGTTAATAAATATTTATCTTGTTTTGATTCTGCGTAGTCGGCAGGGCTTTGTGCATTTGAGATTGTGTCTCACAAATTTGATTTCATTTTATTTTTAAGAAATATTTAAGGAGGTTGATGAAGTCAGGGCAATAGATGTAGTCTACATGGACTTCAGTAAGGCTTTTAATAAGGTTTGACGTGGTAGGCTGCTCTGGATTGCATGGGATCCAGAGAGAGAGTTAATTGGATACATAATAGGCTTTCAGCAAGCAGTGGGTGGAAGGCTGTAGTTTGGATTGGAGGCCCGTGACTAGTGTATCTCACTATTGTTGTTTGTCATATATATCAATGATTTGGTTGAGAAATATACTCGGCAAGTATGCAGTTTACAATAAAATAAGTGTTATTGTAGACAGTAAAGAACGTTATCAAGAATTGCAACATCATCATCATCAACTGGGTAAGTGAGTCAAGGAATGGCAAATGGATAAGTGTGACAAAATCAGATGGGTATGAGGTATGCATTTTGGAAAATCAAATCAGGGTAGGACTTTCACAGTGAACAGTAGGGCCCTGGGCAGTGTTGTAGAACAGAGAGCCCTAGAAGTATAGGTACATAATTTCACACAGGTAGACAAGGGGGTGAAAAAGTATTTTGGCATGTTGGCCTTCATCAGTTAGGGTATTGAGTCCAGAAATTTGGGATGTTAAGTTTCAGTTGTATAAGACATTAGTGAGGCCATACATGGGAATATTGTGTTCAATTTTGACCACCCTGCTACAGGAAAGATGCCTTTAATCTGGAAAGGATGTATAAAAGATTTCCTAGGATGTTGCCAAGGATTTGAGGGCCTGGGCAGAGAAAGATTTAATAAGAATCTGAGGGGCAACATTTTCACAGAGAGGACAGTAAGTGTATGGAACGTGTAGCAATGGAAGTAGTTGAGGCAGGTACAATAACAAAGGACAGGAAAAAGATATGGGCCAAATGTAGGAAAATGAGACTAGATGGGCATCTTGGCCGTCAAGGATGAGTTAGGCTGAATTGCCTGTTTCTGTGCAGTGTGACTCATTGTCATATACAGCAGGTTGCAATTAAATTCCTAGTTCACATAAAGGGGCTGTCCCACTTGGGCGACCTAATCCGCGAGTTCTGGCGAGTTTGCCCTCGACTCATACTCGCAGCATGGTCTCGGCTCATACTCGCAGCATGGTCGCCACGAGGTTGTAGGAGGTCTTTATAACTCTCCTTCATGCACGAGAGTAGTTCCCGTGTACTCGAGGCCTCAGCTAGGTCACGGCGTATTTTTCAACATGTTATAAAATGTCCGCGAGTAAAATAAGGTCGCCATGGAAAAAAATCTATACTATTTTTACTTGTAGGTTTAGTCGTAGTAGGTCAGCATGTTAGTCATAGGTAATCGAGGGTAGTCGAAGGTAGTCGTAGATAGTCCTCATCATAATCGAAGGGAGGTCGAAAGAGGTCGTCTTCACTCTCCACTATTCGGTGTCCAATTTTCTCGAAGTTAGTCGTAGCTAGTCGAAACTAGTCTTCAACATAATCAAAGGAGGTCTTCTACATAGTCGAAGGAAGTCTTCAACATTACATTTTTTCAAACTCTCCTAAACTCTTCTAAACTCTCCAATTAGGTCGCCCAAGTGGGACAGCCCCTTTTAGCTCACAGTGTAAACACTATACATACAGTAGTGATAAATGCAAGGATAATTACAACTATTGCAAAAAGGCAAAATATTGCTTGATTGTAGTACAAATTTCAAGTTGTGTAAAAGAATATAAAAATACATTAACAGAATAATTGACCGAGGTAGAGTTATGAATGGGAGTATGTGGTAGCGTTAAGGGCCTGTCCCACTGTACGAGGTAATTCAAGAGTTCTCCCGAGTTTCCCCCGATTTGAACTCGGAGAATGTTCGTAGCAGGTCCGTAGGAGTTCGTGGATGTTTCGTAGCAGCTCGTACGAGTAAAAAGTAACCATTTTTTTCATCACGGGTATTTTTTTACTCGTGGACATTTTCCAGTGTTGAAAAAATGGCACGAGTTTACCGGATTTCCCGAGTACCTACCGTTACTCGTCCTTAATGGCCCAAACATGGTTAATAATCTGATGTAAGGAATGTTTATCCAAAGGAGTCATAATATGATCAAATTCAATGTTAAATTTGAAAAGGAGATAGAACAACAAATACCTTCATGTGTTCGAATAATGAGTCTTTCGTTAAGATTTAATTTTGTAATGCTTGCAAAGGGCGGGACAAAATGACTATTTTCTAATTTCCTCATTTAAACGTGTGGATTCAGTTGTCTGTTTACATCTATGGAACTTTTAAGGATTTTTTGATTGCTTCACTGTTATGCTGCAAAAAAGCAATTAAATAATGATACATTTGCTGGTGGCTAGTTTCCAGGTAAGTATTTTTGTCATTGTCAGCTGAAGTTTTGCTATTGTACATTTCCATCTCCTTTAAATTGACCCTAAATGTTCGATCATAATAACATGTGACTTCATTTTCTATTGAGTTACTGAAATAGGGAGGTAATCTTTCATTTAATTCTCAAAACACCTCTCCTTTGTTTTATCTATATTGTTTTCCCTCAGTTAATTCTGAAAAGAACAAACTTAAATATCGTGACATGACAACGGAGCAAATTACAACAGCTAAAGTGGTTTCAAGATCAGTGTTTTATTTATCGGCTGAGACTGGTAAGCAGAATATAATGCCGGCCCATCACTGTAAACTAACACTAACATTCATGATCTTTTTTTTTAAACTACCATGGCCAGAGTCTTTAAATACTCATCTATTGAAGTTAAATTTCCTTTCAACCTTTTTCTGGTAAAGCAGGCAATTAATATTCCTCTCATTATCTTTTTTTTTTTTAAAGGTGGTGTTCAGCTCTGGCTTCCTGAACTGTTGCACTACTTGGGGTTTCCTTCAGGTAGCTAATTTCAGTACAGGTAGTTCAGCTCTAATGTGCGTTTCCATAATACAATTAATGAATTTGCAAACACTATCTGTATTACGCGGGCCAAATTGGTTATAACAAGATTTTGATCAGGACCAGACAAGCACTTATGATAGCTTTTTTTTCCCTGCTTAATTTCCAAAGTAGCATGAGAAAAAAACCTTTGCATGTAACTTGTTGTAAGAAAGCCTCTTTACATGTAACCATTCTGCAGTAATCAGACACCATTGAATCTTAAGAACACAGCAGCTAGTTTCACCGGGAGGTCAGTGAAATTGACAAGCAATCGCTTCTATTGACATTTGTACAATACAATACAATACAATACAATACAATTCAATTTATTGTCATTTGGACCCCTTGAGGTCCAAACGAAATGTCATTTCTGCAGCCATACATTACAAACAAATAGACCCAAGACACAACATAATTTACATAAACATCCATCACATTGCTGTGATGGAAGGCCAAAAAAACTTATCTCTCCACTGCACTCTCCCCCCCGATGTCAGAGTCAAAGTCAAAGCCCCCGGCGGGCGATGGCGATTGTCCCGCAGCCATTAAAGCCACGCCGGGTGATGCAAGGTCGCGCACCGGGTCTTGATTCTCACATACAGCCTTTAGTATTATTTAATATGCAGTAATAGAAAATACACTTGCATCTTTTAAAAATACCTTTTTGAAAATTCTACAGTGAAAAATAATGTTGTTTTGAAAGCCTGAAACCTCCAGCTGCTAACCCCTTTTACCGCATTGACACAATTGTTTTTGGAACAAGTTTTTGTATAACGTTAAGTTTCTTAGGAAGTTGACTTGTGTTATAGCAGAACGACCTGTACTTTGAATCATTGGGTATCAAGGAATATATTCATGTCAGAGTGTGATTTGGTGAAACATTAAAAGTGCGCAGTATTCACAAGCCCTTCTTGTGCTTGTCCAAAGCATTATAGTTTTTGGGTACTGGTGAAGAAGCCTTGTTGATCATGTGCAGTACGAATTGCAAGTATTGGATATACTGTACATAATACATTAGAGGAAGGTATGGACGTTGAAGCTGATGAACAGTGGTGACAATCATGTGCTTTGGCTTTGGCAATGTCAAGCTTTTTGAATGTTGCTGCAGTTGAACTCATTGAGTAAGTTGAGAGCATTCTAGCATACTAGGTCCTTCTGGATTATAGGTAACGATTTGGGAGTCGGGAGGTGTACTTATTTCAGTATAAACAGCATTTTGCTGGGGTGTAGTAACACTGCAATTTATATGGCTGGTCCTTTTTAAATTTCATTGTTCTATTCTCTATACCTTTGGAAGGATAAGGGTTGGACGATTTTAGGAAGACAGTGCATTATATCTCAGAGAAAGACTAGAGAGCAGCTGTTCCACATAAAAATTATTAAGCGTTTGATATTGTCCGAACACTACAATGCTCCTAGTGCTACTCAAAGTTGCATGTTTCTGGGTCTTTCTAACTTTAGTCATTTTGTGACAGGTTTATGGTGTACTTTTAAACTGGTAATATCCATTTCATCCTATACTGTCTTTGTACTAATTGATAAGTAACTGCAGATGTTTATTGCTTACTCAAAATGTCTTCAGATTTTAGTTTTTTTGTATGATTATTTCTGTTCATTGCAATTTGGAATTAAATAGAACATTTGATAAGTAAAAGTTATTGGAAATACATTAATTTTTCAAACTTTAGGAAGAAGATATCTATTTTAGTGATTTTTTTTTCCTGAGAACTAAATACTGTATTGGTAATGCCCCCAGAAAGAACCTTCTCTTTAAATAGTGTTCTCATGAAGATATGCTATTTTATTTCAATCATATCCAAAAGATACTGCTTGGATAGGTGCAGTATTCCCTCAATATATGGTTTGAGGAATGACTAAATTATGTAATATTTTTGGGGTAAGACTTTTGACCTGCACTGTAATCTGCTCTGAGATGAAAATGTTGCCCTAAAGCTAATGTGCAGTTCGCAACTTTCTTCAGAGAGGTATGAATTTGATAAAATTTTAAATATTATCACTTCACATTATTAAAAAATTGATAGAGGAGATTTTGCACAGAAACAGAATTGAATGCTAAAAATGAAAATGTTCCTTATGGGAAATGCTTCTGCTGTTCTTGTTTTCACTACCTTTCTGCTTTTGTGGGTACAGAGATAGCCAAGGATGCTTATGTGGAAATCATAGACTCCATTACAAATAGGGCAGGTAATGGCTGACTGAATGGCCAAGGTGGTGGTGGGGTGGAGAGGTGGTGCAGTTTGTAAGGCAATGTTCCTTATACAGGGCTATGAATGAACTTGAAGCATGAACGTGAGGTTTAATTGAACGCTGCTTCTCCACTTTGTGCAGCCCCGGGCCAGAGGGTCCCAGAAAATAGTGGGGATGTTGTATTTCTTCAAAAAGCTTCGAGCGTATCTGAGAAACCTCTTCTCACCTATCACAGGGCATGGGCATGCAACATAACCGACTGATTGCTGCTAGGATTATGAATTTAAGAGTTTTAAGTTTTGTTTGTTATGCCAAATCACAATTCTGCATGGATTTTAAGGAAAAGAAAATCTTGTGGCAAATGGCCACGATTTCTCTTTACTTCATATGGGTAAATATAATAAAAGCTTAAGAACTATAGACCAGTAAGCCTAACATCTATGGTAGGAAAGTTACTGGAGAGGGTTCTGAGGAATATGATATACATGCATTTGGATGGATGGACAAGGGTTGATTTGAGATAGTCAGCATGGTTTTGTGCATGGGAGATTATGTTTCATGAATTGAGTTTTTCTTTGAAGAAGTGACCAAGAAGGTCGTTGAGGGCAGGGCCATAGACATATTTTATATGGACTTCAATGGTTTTGATATGGTTCTGCATAGTAGACTGCTCTGAAAGGTTCAGGGAGACTCGGCTACTGGATACAGAATTAGATTAATGGTTGGAAGAAGAGTGGAATGTTGTTTTTCAGACTGGGTGCCTATCGCTATGGTGTGCCTTAGTGATCAGTGCTGAGCCCATTTGTCATCTATATCAATGATTTGGATGAGACGGTACAAGGCAAGATCAGTAAGTTTGAAGATCACACTAAAATAGGTCGCATTTTAGACAAGTGAAAAAGATTATCGATAATTACAGTGGCATCTTGAACAGCTGGACAACAGGACGGAGGAATGCAATTGGAGTTTAATTCGGATAAGTGTGAAGTGTTGCAGTTTGGGAATCATACGGTTAATGCTGGGACCCTGGGGAAAGTTGTAGAGCAGAGGGATCTCAGAGTACGTACATAGTACCCTGGAAGTGGCATCTCGGCATAGTACCCTGGAAGTGGCATCTCAGGAGATAGGATGGTGAAGAAAGCTTTAGGCATGTTGCTGGGAATTGAGTATAAAAGTTGGAGCACTCTGTTATAGTGGTATACGAAATTGGAGTATTATGCTTGGGGTTGGTCATTCTGCTATAGGAAAGATGCCAATTAGATGGAAAGGATGCAGAGAATATGAGGATGTTGCTAAGACTTGGATCTAAGCTGATAGGGAGTGGTTGGGCAGGTTTGGACTTTATTCCTAGAAGCAAAGGAGGCTGAGAGGTGATCTTCATAGGTTTTCAGGGGAATTAAGAACTAGAGGAGATAGATTTAAGATGAGAGGAGAATGATTTAATCGAAAATTAAGGGATAGTTTTTCGCACAGTGCCTGGTTGGTATGAGGCATCTTGTTAGCCGTGGACAAGTTAGACCTTTAGGGCCTGTTTATTTACTCTATGACTCCCTCGATTAAGCTTTCCAACTGGAATCTTGTATTTGTATGTATGTATTTTACTCAAATTGTATATTTTTAACATGTAATGATTATTAATTTCATAACTGTGATGTACGTTGCATTAAAAATGACAATTTGGGGAATTAATTAATTAATTACAAGCTTTTCTCTTGGAAGACATCCAATGTCTGTGGAGAATCTTTTAATTCTATTTTGAATTTTTTGTAATTTTTGAAAGGGATATTCAGTTAATGAAAGTCATTCATTGATAATTTTAATTTTGTTTGTATTTAAGGACACCTGAAACAGATTGATCCTGAGACATTTAGAGTCTTCTACAATTTTTGGAAAGAATCAGAAGCTGAAGCCCACGAAGTTAACCTTCCTCTGGAAGTGATAGAATATCTGGATAAAAACGAGAGTGTCTTTAAATTGTCATCAGCTGTGAAGACCAACTATGGTGTTGGTAAAATTGCATTGACACAGAAACGACTTTTTCTTCTTAAGGAGGGCAGACCTGGCTATGTTGAAATCAGCAAATTCAGAGACATAATGGTACTACCTTGGAATTGTTGTTATTATGGCCAAGCTTTTTGAATGCTTGGTGCTTTTTGTTGTTTATAACTTGTCATGCATAGTTTGAAGCAGACCTGCTGCCCAATTAATTAATCATAAGCCTTTTTCTTGTATCATTGGTTGATTCACATAACAAATGATCAAATCTGAAGAAGGGTCTCGACCCGAAATGTTGCAAATTCCTTCTCTCCATAGATGTTGCCCATAGATTTTTCCAGCATCTGCAGTTCTTTCTTAAACAAGTATAGTATGTTTATTAGCACTTAAATTAATGCCCTTTAAAAATATTTCTTTCTTTCATTCAGTTAGATTTTAAAAATAAGAATATATTCTATATTCAATAGCAAACAACAGATAGGATGGTTAATATATTAATTAGTTGACTATTGAGATGCACTGATCATCAAATTTGACCTCTGGAGATGAGAGGTAAAGAAATTGTTTTTAAAATGGCTTACTCAGCAATATCGTCACTTACAATTCAAAATGAAGGGAAAGGATGGTGAACATTTTGATGCTTCATTTTCTTGAGGCTTTTTATTCGATTCTTGATATCATAAAGTAAGGTTATCTGTATTTTCAAAACGCTTCTGTCTAGGAAGTATATTAGAGAACATTTCTAAACATGTTTCTAAAGAGCACTATGAAACAAAATTATTGTGATTTGAAATATCTGAGATATTTGGAAAATTGTCAAAGCCGGGGTTGAGGTTAGCTTTGTCTTAAAGGAGGATAAAGAGTTAGGAATTGGGAGAAAATTCAGAGTTTAAGATTTTCAGCTAAAGGCATCAACGCTAATGATGATGTGGTCAGTTCTAATGATGTTAGAAAACTCATGAATGTGGAAGCTCTGAAGATGTGAAGAGATTACAGAAGGACGGAAGGGCAAGACTATGGCAGAATTTGAATGCAAGGATGAGAATTTTTAAATCGTCTTAGTTTGTAGTTCAGCATTGACAGATGAGGGGTAAGCAGGACTTGTGAGTTAGGACAGGGACACAAGATTCTGGAGACGAGAACAAGGGAAGGACCATTGAGAGGAGGTGAATTTGGAACGTAAACTGTAAGCCACTGCTGAAGTAATTCTTTTTAAAAAAATGTTGATATGTGGTATTTTCTCCCTCTTTTGTCAGGAAGTTGAAAATGTATCAGTGATGTTTTTCCCACTTCGAATCCCAGCTCTCAAAATTAAAACTGCACTGAAAGAGCCATTTGTTGGAAACCTGAAAACTGAACGTGATCTTTGGCAACTGATTGTGAAAGAGATGTGGGCTGGGAGAACAATGGCAGATAAGCACAAGGTTTGATTATTTTTGAATTTTGAGTTTGAGTTTTGAATGCTGACTATTTTAGAGTTGTTGTTATAAAACTCTAATAATCTAAACCCTTGATCAACTTTAACGGATTTGGTAAGATTCTCGAGAAACTATGTTTATAGCAATCTTTTGCTTTCTTGAGGAGCTATAAATAAATATGTGTATGAAGGAACTACAGATTCTGGTTTAAACCGAAGATAGACACAAAATGTTGGAGTAACTCAATGGGACTGAAGAAGGGTCTCGACCCAAAACGTCACCCATTCCTTCTCTCTCTCTCGTGATGCTGCCTGTCACGCTGGGTTACTCCAGCATTTTGTGTCTCTCTTCGCTATAAATAATTAGGTTTATATATGAAGACATGTCTTTAAGAGAGTCCATGGTTGCAATGATTGCAGAAACCCCAATGATTTCAATTTAAATGGAATTTAAAAACTGGTTAGATATGACAACAGGTCAACTGGGGTTGATAGATTTGATGGACACGTATAAGATGGGAAAGGTTTGGAGGGATATGGGTCAGGTGCAAATAAGTGGCATTAGGTCAGTTAGGCAACAAGGTCCCCATGGACAGGTTTGGCCAAAAGTCCTATTTCTGTGTTGTGTAGCTTTAGACTTTAGATTGCATGGAAACGTACCCTTTGGCCCACAGAATCCATGCTGATCAGCAATCACCCCATACATGAACAGTATCCTACACACTAGGGACAATTTACAATTTTACCCAAACCCATTAATCTGCAAACATGTATGTCTATGCCACCCCTAGGACTTTAGGACTCTAGGACTTTAAGAAAGGAATGGGGTTAGCAAGATAAATCTTTTACAAATTGAGAGGAAAACCCAATATTGAAAATGTGTTGTCTTCTTCTAAATAACAAAAAATGGAAACTCTTGAGCAAACAATTTGAAGCTGGAAACTCAGCGGGACAGGCAGCATCTCTGGAGAGAAGGAATGGATGACGTTTCTGGTCGAGACCTTTCTTCAGACTGAACCCGGGTTTTGTATCCTGATGACACAGTAAATTGCAACAAACAATAGGCAAGAAGCTGGGGAGATCATTCATTACTGTCACAATCATTCATGGTGTCTTTCAGATTATTTTATTGCATAAGTAGATAAAAGTATAAAGGAGAAAAATAATTTCTGTAATGTTAAAGCGTTTGTTTTACTGTGTAATTATTCTTCAATATCACAGCTGTTCAGTTGCATAATTTTAGTAAATATTTTAACTTGCTGTTTTAGGATCCACAGTACATTCAGGAAGCATTGACAAATGTTTTGTTGATGGATGCTGTGGTTGGATGCACGCAATCACGAGCCATTTATGCTGCTTCTAAATTGGCTTATTTTGACCAAATGAGAAATTTGGGTAGGAACTAACATTCTTTGTTAATTTTTTTGATTTTTCAATCTTATTTTTAATAGTTTTTTTCCAGACTTTGCAATGACATTGTTTATTACTCAGAATAGATCATTTGAAGCACAAATATGGGTTTGAAACATAGAGTAATAATACTTGATAATATGCCCATAAGTAAGTCATATACATTTTCATTATCATATCTAAATTATGACAACATTATATGTTCATTCTAACATAAAAAATAATGAACTGCACAAGTGGCTCTCACTGTTTTTCAAGGGGGGGGGGGGGGGGGGGGGGGGGGGGGGGGGGAGATATGCTCAAAAATCCTTCCACGAGACAGCTAAATTAACTACCAATTTAAAGCAACACAATGTTGCACAATGATGCAATTGTGCCAACTGCATTCATATGCATCTCTCACAAATATGTAGATGTTGTGCCCTTGTCTACTGCCACCCGTCCCACTTACCTATCCCCTCAACCATCTTCCCCTTGACCTCTTACACTTGGAGTCCACCACATCCCAAAACTCTTCTCCTTTGTGGCAGCTTCTCCGGTTACAGATCATGGCCACATTTTGGTGCCCGTTTCCCAACTACACTCCTCCCCATGTTCAGGATCCATGTGCACAATTGGCCTCGATCCCAATTGTGTTCCATCGGCACCATTGATTCTGTTCTCGCTGTACTCCCTCACCACACTTTGCTCCGTTCCTCACTCTTGGACATATGTGATTGGATAATTAATGTTTCTGTGCGTGGAATTCTAAACTCATATGTGGTCAGTCTTTAGTTACAGATACTGACTAATTTGATGTGTTTTTTGTTCAGTTTCTGTTTTATTGTAAATTTATTCTAGTGGTTCCAAAAACAACTTTGGAGACTTTAAAACACAAGATAAATCCTTCAGCTGATCAAACTAGCCCCCAAGCTGTGAATGTGCTTTTGTATGCACCAGGTAAAAATGCATCCTTTTTTTGAAGTTATTAGATACTATAAAACTACTTGATATAATTGTAAGACCTAAAATAGTACTTTTTTGTCTTCATGGAATATTACCAAATCTGCGGTGATGAAAATAAATCACTCTTAAACTGCATGAGAACTGATTCAGTGGCAAGGAAGAAAATAAATGTGACTAGTTGTGGTTTATTATCTATTATTACTTTCTTGTATGGATTTGGTTGTATCAGCATCTCACTGTGAAAATATCTAAGCTCTATCTTGTACTTTGTTTAATAAGAAAGGATGTACAAACTCTTTATTGACCTTGAGCTCTAGCTTACATTTGCCTGGTTGAGGAGAGGAAACCAAGAAAAATACATATAAGCAGTGGGGAGGTTGAGGAAATCTCACCGTTTGCTTGGTTATGTGTAATGTTAATTTTAAGTATTAATTTCTATCTCAAACTTAAATTAAGAGTACAAGGATTCAACTACACCCACCCTAATTTCCCCTGCACCCACCATCTTTCCCATATGGACTTGCACCTATTTCTCCCCTCCTCCTTGTAGTGGCCGATTATTATATCGTTCAAGGAATTTTTTCCTCCAGCCACTATGATTGAAGACAGGGGTAAGGAGATAGTTTCTTTTCGCATTTACAAGCTCTCCACGAGACATTCAATGCCGTCGAAAGATACATCTTCAAAACACAGTCTCTTGAATAATAGTTTATTTATTGTAGTAGTGAAAACAGTGAGATATTCATCCAAACTTCTTCTTGTTTAAGTACATTTTGATCTTACTCGTAGTCAAACTCGTGCATGGATGAACTCCATGGATGGTCGAAAGCTGTGACCTCCCCCATGCTTCTTCAAGACTAACTAACCACTACTAGCGCGTCTGCGTGAAAATCCCAGCCACAAACACACCCCCGACTACGTAATAAACCCCATCCACATAATTACAGGCAGATAACATTTAAAGGTAACTGGTCATAACTGCTTATAGTTTATAACATACTGAGTTAAGCTAAATGGATACTACACTCCTCCCATTGCACCTATATTCCTTCATCTTGCACCTCTGTCTTTTCATCTCTGACCTTTGTCCAACTATCTGCCTATCAAAAACTCCCCTTACCTGTAGCAACCTATTTCCTGCCAGGCTCTCCCTTCTCCCTTCTCCTCCTCCCTTCTACCCCCCCCCCCCCCCCCCCCCCACCCTCACTGAGTTACTCCAGTACTTTGTCTTTTTTTTTAAACCAGCATTATTTTTGAAGCTTGAATCATCTCTTGTGAATTACCAAGTTAGAGTGAACAATTATGTTGTAAACTGAAATAAGCAAGTTCGGTATTCCAACTGCGCATGCCCAGGTCATAGGTCACTTGTTATAAACAGTCTCGGCAACTGTGGTGCCGCGTTGTGTGCAGTCTTGCGTTTCGTCCGTGGTCAGGGTTGGGCCTGGCTCTCTGGCCACTGTTGAGTTGCTGTTGGGCTGTTCCCGTCCCCTCCCGGGTGTCCCATCCCTGTCCGGAGGTGTCCGGGGTGGCCCTGGGCTGGCTCCAGCTCGGCTCTGCCTGTCCCGCCTTGTTGGCCGGCAGCCCTCCACCTCCACCGAGATCCTGCTGAAAATGGGCAGCCGCCGGCCCTGCTCAAAGACGGGCGATTCGGAGCCGCTGCTGCTGGAGTTGTCCTGGTCGAGAGAGTCTGCGGCCGGGCGCCCGCTGGAGCTGCTGGTGTTGTTGGTAAAGGTGGTGGTGGCGGCAGCAGCAACTTCCTCCCCATCCCTTGCCCAGCCCCAAGCCCAGAGTCCAGGCCAGCTCCAACTCCAGGTCGGGGCTGAAGCCCATTCGAGCACCAGGCCAGAGGAGGCCGAGCCCAGGCTGGCTCTCTGGCGCAGGGGAGGCCGGGGCCGTCGCTCCTCCTCAGGGTTGTGGATGAAGTGGCAGCGGGTACCGGGTTCGATCCTGGCTGCGGACGAAGCACTGGTCTGTGTGTGTGCAGCTGCCGAGAATGTCTTTTCACCGGTCCAGTCTCCCCCCCCCCGGTCTCCCACTTGCATCTGCCCCCTGACAAATACAAGCTTGGAAAAAGACAAAAAATTGGACCCAAACTATACTCACTGTATCTACAGCGCTTCGTATCGATTTTTCTTTATAGAATTTAACCTTTTACAAATCCCATGATTCCTTGCTTTTTTCGGAATACCAAACTCGCTTATTGTGCTTACACCTTGACTTGGTATAATTTTTCTTCTATATCATTAAATTGAAACCATTGTGATGATAGAAATAGCAAAAAGTTTCATTATTTTTTATTTATCCACATATGAAATCGTTAATTAAATACATTTTGTTAGGTAATCCAAATTACCCAGAAGAGGGCGCCAATGCAAATCCAAAGTTATGGTGTGCTTTAAGTGAAGGAAAAGTAGTGCTCATAGATGCAGCATCCTGGTGCATTCAGCAACATTGCATTCAAGTGGGAAACTCAAAATTGGTGAGTTTAACGCAAAACTACATTCAATGGGGGGGATAAATAGACAAAAGGTGCAGGAGTTGGCCATTCGGCCCTTCGAGCCAGCACCACCATTCAATGTGATCATGGCTGATCATCCACAATCAGTACCCCATTCCTGCCTTCTCCCCATATCCCCTGATAAAGTGCATTAAAGATATGTGAAATGCACTTGGAATAATCCATCAGAGGTAATAAAACTGCATTGTCAAGGTGACAATTTGTTTAATTATTTTAATAAAACCCATGCTTAATTCAGAAGAATTATTGCAGGATTCTTGTCCCATTTTCAATTACAAAGTCATCAGAATATTTGGTTAATATTACAGTTTCTGCGTGTTGGACAGCTTTTCTTTGGGCTGGAGTCCATGAAGGATAATAAGTGGGTCTGTGGTTGTAGCCGGCTATTTCAAATTAAATTATTTCAGCTGGATTAGTTGCATCATACAATATTCAGGGAGTCCTGAACCGACTGGCCTCCAGAGGTGGGATGTCGATTAACATTTATAACTGTACAAACATTGAAGTTTAAAATGTGTCCCTACTGTTCCTTTAACAGAGCAGAGATGAATCATTCTGAGGTGCATTTTTATTTTTAATCAGTGAAACTAAATATATTCTTTATTGAAATAAGCGACTTAAATTAAACATTTATTTTTAGAACTGTATGTTGGGAGTGGATACCAGCCAACTGTGGATAGGTTCACAAGATTCCTGTATTTACATAATAAATACTTGCAGTATGTCCTGCAATAAACAGCTGACTGAACACTGCACTGATGTCACTGACATGGTCTTGGAGGATCAAGGCTCCAATCTCAGGTATCATGCTTTGCACGTATATTTCGGATGTCTGGAAGTTTATACTTTGAAAGCATTTCAGGATTTGAAAATGAAATGTGAAGACTGAATGAATTAAAATTGGATTTAATTATATTTTAATATGCACTTGTAAATACAGATTATGGAACTAAGATTTTGTTAAACTGAAAATTCTTTTGCATTTCTAGTCAAAAATGCGTGTATTCATGCAGTCTAGATGGAAGTGTCATTTGCTGGGATGTGAGCACTTTGCAGATAAAGACTAATTTTCAGTTGTCCAACTGCCACACACTAACTGCCATTAAACTCCATAACTGTATGCTCTGGTGCTGTGAGTATTAAAGATACTGCTTTCAAAAAAAAATTCCGTGGTAAATTAATATTAGAGAAAAATATGAGGGTATGATAAATATTACTGCATTGTTTTACTGGGCAAGCTGTATTATAATTATTTTTAAAATTGCTGTAGAGGTATGTTGTTATGTAAACTTTGTAAAGAAACAAAAGAAATGGAAGCATGAATAAAGCCATTTGGTCCGAGTTGTGTGCTCTGTTCTTAAGGCCTTGGCTGATCTATTCCACACCATATTCCAGCAATAATCCAATATACCTGGATCCCTTAATATCAAATTATCTATCAACCTGTTTTAAATATAGACAGAGATTACATTTCTGTTGCCCTCTTGGCAGTGATTTCCAAAGATTCCAGTACATTAAATCCTTTGGGGCATCCCATCAGTCAATTTGTCTACTTTAGATTCAGCCAACTTTTCTAATATATCCCTCTTATAAATCTTTAATGTATCTCCTGTCTTAACCAAGTCCTTTCTGACTATTACTTTGAAAGTCCGCAAATGCAGTCAGTACCTTACTAGTGTCCTATTTTCTCTCACTAGTTAATACTTGTATTTTATTTTTCCTCTTCTGATCAATGCTTTGGTTTTTTATTGGATTCTGAAAATTTCCCAACCTTCTGGTTTACTGCTTTTTCCTGGGATCATCGTACGTTTTTTCTTTGATCTAATACTAACTTTAACAACTCTTGATAGCCACGGCTGGACCAATTTTCCTGTTTTTTTTGCCCAATACGTTATTTCGTTTGTCTGTTAATTGTTCGTACTGTTAATACTTCATATCCACATCGACTCAACAAGGTGTAGGAGATGCATTGCTGGAGGTGAAAAAAACTGGACAAGTTTTTCGTACGTTGATACTAGAAAATCCAAATGGCAGTCGAGCCTTTTTTAGCTGTTTCCTTGTCCTTCCTGGGGTAGGTTAGTAAGATATTTGTATTAAGTAATTCTGGTTGAGTTTTATTGTTATTTATTAACATTTTAATATTAGAGCTATGCAGTAAAAATACTGAAGAAAACATTTTCTTTCGTTCATCTAACTTGCTTTCAGTGCCCACACAATCGATTATTTTCTCAAAATTTGTGAATCCAAGGAATGGAGTATGTGTGCAAGTGAATGGAGTGTGTATCAGATGACAGCAGATATAGATTCCTGTCAGTAAATATGGCTGAACTATATCAATCATTCACCGGCCTCTCATCCTGGGAAAGATATATTTCAGTAATGTTTCCAATAGTTTGTGAACTACTATGATCACTTTATCAATTAAATGAACTGTCAAAGTCATTCATTGTTTTATGTTCTCAAATGAAAGTCCTACTCCGACCAATAATTCCATCCCATCTTTTATTGCTTGCACTGTTTTTGTCTAATTCGAGAAATTCTGACTTTCATGTACTTCAGTTACGAAAACTACCAAAGACTTCCAACCTTAATCTCTTCCAACACCACCTCCTCTTCAGCCTAATGACAACTGAACTCTTGATTAGCGCGTTTATCAAGTTTAATAATTTCAGTACTTATCTAACCAATTTCCCAGGTAGATAAAAATGCTGAAGAAACTCATCCGGTGAGGCAGCATCTATGGAGCAACGGAAATAGGCGACGTTTCGGGTCGAGACCCTTCTTCAGACTGATGTGAGGGTGGGGGGGGGGGGGGGGGGGAGAAGAAAGGAAGAGGCGGAGACAGTGGGCTAGGGGGAGCTGGGAAGGGTTGGGGAAAGAAGGAGAAAAGGCGGGACTACCTGAAATTGGAGAAGTCAATGTTCATACCGCTGGGGTGTAAACTACCCAAGCGAAATATGAGGTGCTGCTTCTCCAATTTACGGTGAGCCTCACTCTGGCCATGGAGGAGGCCCAGGACAGAAAGATCGGATTCAGAATGGGAGGGGGAGTTGAAGTGCTGAGCCACCGGGAGATCAGGTTGGTTATTGCGAACCGAGCGAAGGTGTTGGGCGAAGCAATCGCCAAGCCTACACTTGGTCTCACCGATGTAGAGCAGGTGACACCTAGAGCAGCGGATACAATATATGAGGTTGGAGGAGGTGCAGGTGAAAGATTGCTTGGGTCATTGGATGGAGTCAAGCGGGGAGGTAAAGTGACAAGTGTAGCATTTCCTGCGGTTGCAAGGGAAAGTGCCAGGAGAGGGGGTGGTTGGGATGGGAAGGGACGAATTGACCAGGGAGTTATGGAGGGAGCGGTGTCTGCAGAAAGCCGAAAGGGGAGGATATGGGAACATGTGGCCAGTGGTGGGATCCCATTGGAGGTGGCGAAAATGTCGGAGAATTATTTGTTGTATGTGACGGCTGGTAGGGTGGAAGGTGAGGACAAAGGGGACTGTGCCCTTGTTACGAGTGGGGGGATGGGGAGTGAGAGCAAAGTTACGGGGTATAGAAGAGACCCTGGTGAGAGCCTCATCTATAGTAGAAGAGGGGAACCCCCATTCCCTGAAGAATGAGGACATCTCCGATGCCCTGGTTTGGAACACCTCATCCTGGGTGCAGATGCGGCTTAGACGGAGGAAGTGGGAGTAGGGGATGGAGTCCTTACAGGATGGGTGGGAAGAAGGGTAGTCCAAATAGCCATGGGAGTCGGTGGGTTTATAGTAGATGTCGGTCAGTAGTCTGTCACCTGCGATGGAGATAGTGAGGTCTAGAAACGGTAGGGAGATGTCGGAAATGGTCCAGGTGTATTTGAGCGCCGGATGGAAGTTAGTGGTGAAATGGATGAAGTCAGTAAACTTTCACTAAACATAAACCAACTCCAGATGCTGCCTGTCCCGCTGAGTTACTCCAGCTTTTTGTGTCTATCTCCTGCTTTCAGTGCCCACACAATGGATTATTTTCTCAAAACGTGTGAATCCAAAGATTGGAGTATGTGTGTAAGTGAGTGGAGTTTGTATACGATGACAGCAGGTTTTTACTCTGCAGGTCTTGCATTGTCTTCCAGGACCACAGCCCTTTGCAGCCCATGTCATTCAGTGTCCCCAATTTAAAATACTCAGCATCCTTTTTACTGTAAATCCCATCATTCTCGCACACTGCATGAAGCCCCCAGTTCGAACTCTGAATTTGGCCAATTTGGATTGGCCACACAGTTTGTCACTCTGTTGGGAGCATCCCTTCAAGCCTTTTGTTTCACATTCTGAAATTATTTTCCTAAGCCCTTCAAAATCTCTGGCAGCAACATTGAACAGACTGTAGTAGCCATTTAGCTTAACTTAGTATGTTATAATTATAACCAGTTACCTTTAAATTTTACAATAATAATATATTTTATTGTCATTGCACATATGTGCAACGAGATTATCTGCGTGTAATTATGTGGGTGGGATTTATACGTAGTCGGAGGCATGTTTGCGGCTGGGATTCTCGCGCAGACACCCTAATGATTAGTTTAGTTTAGTTTGAAGAAGCATGGGGGAGAGGTCACAGCTTTCGATCATGCAGGAGTTTGTCTACGAGTAAGATCAGAATGTACTTAAACAAAAAGAAGTTTGGATGAATATATTACTGTTTTTACTGCTACAATAAAGAAACTATTAATTAAGAGATGATGTTTGGAAGATTTATCTTTCGACGGCATTGAATGTCTCATGGAAAGCTCGTGAATGCATATCGATTATCTCCTAAACCCCTGTCTTCAATCATTCCTTAAACAATATGATAATCTGCCACTACACGGGCCCTTCAGCCTACAATGTCTGTGTTGTTGCATTAATGTGCCTGTAAAACTGCAGTAAGAATTTTGTTGTTCTGTTCCCAATGCATATGAGAATACATTCTTGACATCTTTTTCTTCACCGTAATCAATTTTTCAAACGTTATCTCTGTAAGGTGCCTTTGTAAAGTAACTTGCACTTAGAAAAATATTCTGTAAATTATTAGAAATCAGCATTGAAATTAGCCTGCAGCTTGATAACATGCAAAAAATACAGGAGTGCCTTGCGTTATGTTATTTCAGGTAATTGAATTTAACCATTAAGGAATTTACAAATCCCTACCATAAGACCTGGGATACAGCATGAAAATTTGCCCTAACTTAATTTTATAAAGTAAATCAATAGTCAATATTTTTTTCAACTCCCATTTCTTGATGCAAACGCAGATGCTGCAGCTTCGTGTTACAGAAATTCACGGTATGCACTGTTTTCTAGGAATATAACCCACTTCGTAACGCGGGGGGTCACCTGTACATGATATTGGCTGTCAAGAAAGATCTTGCAGAGGGCAAAAAATCTCTCATGAAACTAAACATTGCATAAACTTCAGTGTTCAGCATGATACTAAAGAAAAAACAGATGTATTTGCAAGAACTATTAAAATTATAACAAAAATGCTTCATTCAACAATAATGCTTGTAAGCACATTATTGAGCTATAGTGCTGGCAGCACAGTCTGTTCTCTTGAATTAGTGATTTACATCACTAATATACCTTGCGTATAACCTACTTGAACCCCTCCAATCTGGCGTTCGCCCCCTCCTACAGAAACTGCTCTCCTCAAAGTCCTCAACGACCTCCTCACCTCTGCTGACACTGGTTCCCTCAACATCCTCATCCTCCTCGACCTGAGCGCAGCCTTCGATACAGTGAACCATAACATCCTGCTCACCAGACTCAAAGACCTCGGCATTGAAGGCTCTGCACTCAGCTGGCTCCGTTCCTACCTTTCCAACAGATCCCACTTCATCTCTCTCCACAACCACACCTCTGCTACAGCCACAGTCACTCAAGGCGTTCCCCAAGGCTCCGTACTCGGCCCCCTCCTCTTCATCATCTACATCCTCCCTCTTGGTCAGATACTCCGCCACTTCAACCTGGACTTCCACTGTTACGCTGATGACACCCAGATCTACCTCGGCACCAAATCCCCCCACAACCCCCCCCCCCCCCCTCTCCCATATCAGCTCCTGTTTGTCAGCTATAAAAACCTGGATGCAACATAACTTCCTCAAACTCAACAGCGATAAGACAGAATTCCTCCTCATAGGCTCCAAAGCCACACTCAGCAAAATCAATAACCCCACTCTCACCATCGACGGCACCACTGTCTCCCCATCTCCCCAGGCCCGCAACCTCGGCGTGATCTTTGATTCCACCCTCTCCCTTGAGCCTCACATCCGCCATGTCATTAAAATCTCCTTCTTTCATCTCCACAACATCGCCAAACTCAGACCCTCTCTCACACCTCCCGCTGCTGAAAGACTCATCCATGCCTTCATCTCCTCCCGACTGGACTATTGCAACTCACTTCTCCTTGGCATCAGCTCCACCTACATCAACCGACTCCAACTGGTCCAGAACGCAGCCGCCCGACTCATCACCCACACCAAATCCTGGCATCGCATCACTCCAGTCCTCAAACAACTTCACTGGCTTCCCATCTCCCACCGGATCACCTACAAAATCCTGATCCTCACCTACAAAGCCCTCCACCATCTGGCCCCCCCATATCTCACTGACCTCCTCTCCCCCTACCAACCCTCACGGTCCCTCAGATCCACATCAGCCGCTCTCCTCTCCATCCACAAGTCCAACCTCCGCAGTTTTGGGGACAGAGCCTTCTCCAGGGCAGCTCCCAGGCTCTGGAACTCCCTCCCCCAACTGATCCGCAATTCCGTGTCCCTCACCATCTTCCAGTCCCGCCTCAAGACCCATCTCTTCACCTCTGCCTATCCTTAGCCCCACGTCCCACTCCCTTTTCATCTGTGCATTAATTGCCTCATATTGTGTTTTGTATTGAATTCTGTCTTTACTTTGTGTACTAGTCATGTCTCTACTATTTATTTCATTCCCCTTACATGTTTTTCCTCTACCTGCTAAATTTTTGTAAGGTGTCCTTGAGACTCTTGAAAGGCGCCCATAAATAAAATTTATTATTATTATTATTATTATTATTACATCACTATCTCAAATGTTCTTTCCTTTAATATCTTGTTAGAAAAATCAACTGGTGACTGGATGTGCTGATAAAGGAGAAGTTTGTTTTTGGGATATGGAAAATCTATCAAAACCCTGGCAAAAGATTCAGCTTCAGGATTGCAGCAGTATTAATTGTATGATAATTGTCAAAAATCAGGTAATACATCATTATGTACATTTCAAGTTTATGTAATGATTCAAAAATGTATTGAGAACCATACAATGGATAGCAATCGCACATGAGTTTTGGCTTCTCACAGTATTTGAATCATTCAGCAACAGGCTCTTTGTCCCACTAACTATCAAGTACCCACCTATACTGATTTTATTTACCGGCACTTGTTCTGTAGCCTCTATGTCTTTGCCAATTCATATCACAATCACAATCAGAATAATACTTTATTAGCGAAGTATGTTTTGCAACATACAAGGAATTTCATTTGCCAAGTCAGTCACGCAAATAAAAAGCAACGGAACACACAAAATACATTTTAACATAAACATCCACCGCAGTGACTCCTACAATACAATACAATCAATACAATCAGTTTTATTCGTCACATTGTACATAAAGTGCAAGTGAAATGAATTTGTCAGCAGCGGTACAATGAGAAAGAACACACAATACACGATAAAAATTTAACACAAACATCCACCACAGCATTCATCACGGTGGTGGAAGGCACAAAAATTGGCCAGTCCTCCTCCATTTTCCCCCGTGGTCGGGACCTCAACCTTCCGCAGCCATTGCTGCGGGCGTCCAGACGGTAAAAGGACATGGTAAAAGTCAAGGTAAGTCCAGAATCAGCTCTTCCCCACCGGAGACCGCGGCTTCAGGTTGGTGTAGGCCGCAAGCCGGCGGTCGTAGATTTAAAGTTTGCGCTGCAGCCAGACGCACCGCAGACTGCAGGGCCGGCGATCTGGAGCTCCTCTCCAGGGATCCCTGGCGAGGGACCCCGCTCCTGATGGTAAGTCGCTACGGCGCCCGCGGTAGAAGTTGGCCGCGGGCCGGCGGTGGAAGCTTCTTCTTCCCCCCCGGGTCCCCAACGTGAGATCCCGGGCTGTAGAATCCTCCGCATTCCTCACTGTGATGGAAGGCGAAAAAAGTTCAAATTTCTTCCCTTCAATTTTCTCCCGTGTCAGGGGCATCGAGCCTTCCGTTGACAGGACGATCTTGACTCCCGCAGCCGGCGATCGGGCCCTCTGCATCGGGGAGATCAGCTCCTGCATCAGGGGGATGTCAGCTCCCCCGCACCGGACGATCGGACCCCGCGTCGGGGCTGGTCGAGCCTCTGCACCGTTGGAGCTCCCGAAGTGGAAGTTAAAAATGGATAGGCATAGAGGGTACAGAACAAGTGCTGGTAAATAAGATCAGTATAGGTGTTGGTGGGGCCACCAATCGTGTGGCGCCCTTGGTGGTGATCATTGCCATTCTTCCTAAATATCTCTTCTGTATCAAACTAGTGCTAAATGTTTTGTTTTCCAATGCATCTGGTTGCTACAATATTAACATAGTCACTCTAGGATCTGCTTGTTTCAGGAAGTTGACAAGTATTGACTCTTTTTGTGCATACATTTATTTCCTCCTTCAATAGAGAGCAGCAAATATCATAAGCATGACAATCTGTAGATATCATGTTTTCCAACAATCTGATATCATCTTTTCCAACAAACATCACCTATCCATTTTCTTGAGAGATGCTACCTGACCCGCTGAGTTACTCTAGCATTTTGTGTCTATTTCAGGAAGTCAAATGCTGCTTTCTCTTCTCTATATACATGTGAGGCCACTTTAAGTAGACTACAGACTTAAACATCAAGATTTCTCTGCTGATCAACATTCCTTAACACCCTACCATTTACTGTGTATGTCCGACTCCTCTTTGACTTCCCAAAATTCATCACATCACTTTTATTGGTATTGCATTTTATTTGTCAACACTCGACACAGTGATCTGTATCTTGCAGTAACTTGGACAACCTTCCTTGCTGTTCACAACACCACCACATACACATCATCCACAGATGTACTAATAATTCCTCCTACATTCACATTCATCTCCTGGGTTCACTGTCCCATTACAACATTAAAATCTATCATCACTCTGAGAGTATCTCATCACATACTGTTGTGCATCAAAATATCTCTTCATTATCTAATCAAGACATTAGGAGTGATCAGTAAATGTCCTTACCCTTATGAAGATAAAAGAAAGTGCAGATGCAGGAACAAGAGCAATACTTGCAACCTAATGGTATGAACATTGAATTTTCCAAATTCGGGTAACCCACAACCCCCAGTGTTCTCTCACATCCACTCACTGATTAATAGTTTTCTTTGTTTACTTTTCCCATTGCTTACCCCCACTTTGTTCCATCTGCATATCATCCCCTTCACATTAGGTCCCATCTATAACCTACCAGCCTCAATCCCACTCTTCCTCCTATGTCTGAAAAGTATTCTGATCAATCTCCATTTGATTCTTCCAGCCATTAACTTAAACTAATATGTCATTTACAATACTGGCACATTTTCAGCATATAAAAAGAGGACCCAAGGGAAACCAAGGTAGAATTTAACTCTTATTTCTATTGGTATAGATATACACTTATAATGTATTCGAAGGAGTAATGGTGGCTAATGCTATTTTTAAACATTTTTTCAGGTCTGGATTGGAAGCAAAGGATTGGACAAAGCAAATGGGAAAATATACGTGATTGATGCAGACAAATACTATGTAGAAAAAGAACTGGTGGCTCATGTAGACATGGTTCGAGCATTGTGCTCTGCTGAAAACAAATATGTTCTTAGTGGAGCAGGCAGGGAAGATGGGAAGGTTGCCATTTGGAAAGTGGACTAATTTTCTGCAATTTTAACCCATTTTAATATGGAGTTAAACACATTACGCAATGATGCTGTCAAAGTGGAGAATAAAATGGAAGTCAACATCCTATATCTTTATGCATTTGTGCACATTTTAATTCAGATCTTTGTACAAATGTTTATTTCATAAAAGAGGCAAGTATTACTTCAGACAAATTACCGTAGATTCTGGAAATCTCAAAGTGATAAAGATACGTAATATGATGATATTTCATCAGATGTGTATATAATTGTATATAACTTTGACAATATTTTACGTCCAGTTTGAAAACGTTTTTATTAAAGAATTTCCCTTTTGTTTGGAGTCCTAGGAATCTTTTCTGATACAGACTGATCTTGTCAACAGATCAAATGTTTTTTGTGGTTCTGCCAGGTTCATCATCAGCCATGATCATGGTGGGTATCATGTCATAGGATAGAATAGGTGTTACAAAAGTTATGCAAAATATTAATTTTCTTTAAAGACAGTCCCTCAGAGATGAGGGTGACTCATTGCATTGGTGTCAATGTGAGTGGGTTCAGAGCTTGCTAACAAGGCCAGTGGGAGTCCAGACTATTTCACAATGGGGCAGGTGGTTCGTTAAAAATCTTACCTATCTCCTGTGGTGCAACATAGACAGCCACGCTGATCTTTAAGTGGATCTATTTCCCTAGCCAGCCTTTTGAATATCGATTTCTCTAATTTCAAGGAACTCTTGCATTCCCCTCTCTGTCAATCCACCACCCGAGTCGTCCTACAAGTTTCATTGTTCGTACCCCTTCATTATCACCTCTATAGTCAACAATTCGGATTTGTTCTGTATCTTTTCATACCTCTAGTTTCCCTCTCCCTTGACTGTCTGAAGAACGTCACCTCCTCCACAGATGCTGCCTGAACCGCTGAGTTACTCCAGCTTTTTGTGCCCACTTGCCAGATGTCCCTTTTCCCGCACTCATCCAATTGATCTCTGCGAGTTCCCTCCTAATGCCTCTTAAATTGGCCTTGCCTCGCTGTATAACCTCAGCTTGTAAACCAGTCCTATCTTTTCCATAACTATCTTAAAACTAAACATAGATGCTGCCTCACCCGCTGAGGTTGTCCAGCATTTTTGTCTACCTTCGATTTCTCCAGCATCTGCAGTTCTTTCTTAAACATTAAAACTAATTATGGTCACTGGTCACAAAGTGATCCCCCACTAACATTCCAGTCACTTGCCCTACCTTGTTCTGTAAGAGGAGGTCCAGTGTTGTGCCCTCTCTAGTAGGTCCCTCTATATTGATCAAGCAAGCTTTCTTGTTTATATATTTAACAAATTCTACCCCGTCCAAGCACTTTGCCCTGTGGGTGACCCAGTTGGGGGTTTTGGGATTGAGGGTGGAGTAGGTGGCCAGAGCCAGTTGAGGCTAGGGCAATTTAATGTGAATGCATCGGGTATAGAGGCAAGCAATGTCTTTGGAAGGAACAATGCAAAAACAAAGGGGTGGCGCAGTGGTAGACTTGCTGCCTTACAGTGCCAGAGACCAGAGTTTGATCCTGATTACGGATGCTGTCTGCACGGAGTTTGTACCTTCTCCCCATGGATTTTACCCGGGTGCTCTGGTTTCCTCCCACACTTCAAAGACGTACAGGTTTGTAGGTTAATTGGCTTTGGTTAAAATTGTGAACTGTTCCTAGTATGTGGGATAGTGTTAGTGTACAAAGATCGCTGGTCGGCACAGACTCAGTGGGCCGAAGGGCCTGTTTCCGTGCTGTATCTCTAAACTAAATCTCTTACTAAACTTTTTCAAACACAAGTGTATTCTTGACTTTTAGTACCCGTGACTATCCCACAGCATAATATTTAGGCAGCCGCGTCTCCAGTCCTGACCAACAAGAAGTCATAAAGACCATATCACAACTAGCAAAGTCTGAGGAGCAGAAATCCCCAAAATCCACAGTTTTATCCTTCAAATCTGGAAAAGAAGGATATGCCAAAGGGTCTGAGATGCTGTTATCATGACCACTTTCAAGAAAGGAAATGTTCTACTTTCAAGCTACAGCAACTGCGCTCCAGAACAGAGGTCAGCTGAACCTCAGTGGTTGAAGTGCAGTATGCAGACATCACTTGGATTTGCACACGTTCAAAAGCAGAACTTCATGCCATTACTGACTTGCTCACTTAAGTATCTGAAAGAGGCAAGTGACTTGCCTCTGCTACATGTTTAAGAAAGAACTGCTGATGCTGCAAAAACTGAAGGTAGACAAAAATGCTTGAGAAACTCAGCAGGTGAGGCAGCATCTATGGAGCGAATGAATAGGTGACGTTTTGGGCCGAGACCCTTCTTCAGACTGGTGTGGAGGGGGGGAGGGAAGAAGAAAGGAAGAGGCAGAGACAGTAGGCTGTGGGAGATCTGGGAAGGGGAGGGGAAGGAGGGAGAAAGCAAGGACAACTTGAAATTGGAGAAGGAAATGTACATACCACGGGTGTAAACCACCCAAGCGAAATATGAGGTGCTGCTCCTCCAATTTACAGTGGGACTCACTCTGGCCATGGAGGAGGCCCAGGACAGAATGGGAGGGGGAGTTGAAGTGCTGGGCCACCGAGAGATCAGGTTGGTTAGTGCGAACCCAGCGGAGGTGTTGGACGAAGCGATCGCCAAGCCTACACTTGGTTTAACCGATGTAGAGCAGCTGACACCTAGAGCTGCGGATGCAATAAATGAAGTTGGAGGAGGTGCAGGTGAACCTCTGCCTCACCTGGAAAGACTGCTTGGGTCCTTGGATGGAGTCAAGGGGGGAGATAAAGCGACAAGTGTAGCATTTCCTGCGGTTGCAAATGTAAGTACCAGGGGAGGGGGTGGTTTGGATGGGAAGGGACGAATTGACCAGGGAGTTACGGAGGGAGCGGTCTCTGCTGAAAGCCGAAAGGGGAGGAGATGGGAAGATGTGTCCAGTGGTGGGATCCCGTTGGAGGTGGCGAAAATGTCGGAGGATTATCTGTTGTATGTGACGGCTGGTGGGGTGGACTATGTCTTGTTACGAGTGGGGGGATGGGAACTGAGAGCGGAGCTATGGGATAAGAGGAGACCCTGGTGAGAGCCTCATCTATAGTCAAAGAGGGGAACCCCCGTTCCCTAAAGAATGAGGACATCTCCGATGCACTGGTGTGGAACGCCTCATCCTGGGTGCAGATGCGGCGTACACGGAGGAATTGGGAGTAGGGGATAGAGTCCTTACAGGAAGCAGGGTGGGAAGAAGGGTAGTCCAGATAGCCATGGGAGTCAGTGGGTTTGTAGTAGATGTCGGTCAGTAGTCTGTTACCTGCGATGGAGATAGCGAGGTCTAAAAACGGTAGGGAGATGTCGGAAGTGGTCCAGGTGAATTTGAGTGCCGGATGAGGTTAGTGGTGAAATGGATGGTCAGTGATTTCTGCATGGGTGCAGGAGGTAGCACCAATACAGTCGTCAATGTAGCGGAGTTAGAGTTCAGGGATAGGGCCATGGTACGCCTCGAACAAGGATTGTTCGATGTACCCTACAAAGAGGCAGGCATAGCTTAGGCCCATGCGCGTGTCCAAAGCTACGCCTTGGATTTGGAGGAAATGGGAGGAGTCAAAGGAAAAGTTGTTGAGGGTAAGGACCAGCTCTGCTAGGCGGAGGAGAGTATTTGTAGATGGGGATTGGTTGGTTCTGCGGTCGAGGAAGAAACGGAGGCTTTAAGACCCTCCTGGTGGGGGATGGAGGTGTAAAGTGACTGGACATCCATGGTGAAGATGAGAGAGTGGGGGCCTGGGAAACGGAAGTCATGGAGGAGACGAAGAGCATGTGAGGTGTCTTGGACATAGGTGGGGAGGGATTTGACCAGGGGGGATAGGATGGAGTTGAGGTATGTGGAAATAAGTTCGGTGGGACAAGAACAAGCAGAAACAATGGGTCTGCCAGGTCAGTCAGGTTTGTGGATTTTGGGGAGAAGGTAAAATCGGGCCATGCGGGGCTGGGGAACGATTAGGTTGGTGGCTTGGGAGGGCAGGGAGCGGGAAGTATGAAGCCCGTGATGGTGTTTGAGATAATGGCCTGTGGTGCTTGTCTGTGGGGTCATGGTCCAAGCATAAGTAGGAGGAGGTCCGAGAGTTGGTGCCTGGCCTCAAACCGGTAGAGATCAGCGCGCCAGACTACCACGGCACCTCCGTTTGATCACCCAGTAGGGGTTGTTGCAGAGGGAGTGGGGGGCTGTACGTTCTGGGGGGGGGGGGGGGGGGGAGAGGTTAGAGTGAGAAAGGAGTGGAGAAGTTGAGGCGGTTGATGTCCCGCCGGCAGTTTAAAATAAAAAGGTCTAAAGCAGGTAGATGGCCATGAGGGGAGTCCAAAAGAAGGGGAGCCCACCGGCAGAACGCAGCCATCACCTTACCCGAGTCCCAGGCTCAGCACCAGACCTGAAGTCTCCACGCTGCAGACTCTCACACCACGGGGTTTGACTGCGCTGGGTCCAAGTGCTCCCCCCCTAACACAGGGAACCTTAGTGGGTATTCCACTGGGTCTTCCCCTTCCCCCTTAAACGATATGACCCCAGCTCCTCCCCACCCACACTATAGTCCTCATACCCCCCTCCTTCCTGAGCATCCACCACCCCCGTACCAGACATTAGCAATGTTACATAATTTTCAGATTTTAAAAATCAAGTCTGCAATTTATCCCATCAGATAAAGCATAAAAAGTTTAATTTGACACCTAATTCACTTTCATATCTTCAGTATTAAAAAAGTTATGGCCATTTTCATACTCGAAAATTAGCATCTTGTTCCCTATTGCTTTTCCATTGACTTAACACAAAAGCTGTGATCGAGGACAGTGAAAAGCCCATAACTTTCTTAAAAATTAAGAGAACTGAATGAAATGTTCAGTTATTATAGCATTCTGAAACAAATATAAAACATCTTACTTGGATGACCTGAAATTAAAACATATAATTAGTTAGTGACCTAATTGTAGCTAATTATAAAATTGACTGTTGTGACGGAAATAGTAATAAACACCCAGATTGCCTTGAAAATTCAAAAATGTGATATTCTCAAGATCAGAACTTTAATATTATTGTATTATATGCTGTAAGTCCGTAACAGATAGGTAAATAAATTACAATTTCTAGCAATAGACCAAGTCTTTATGGAGAAGATCAGTTGCTAGCTGGTACATTGGCATATCATAATCAGTAGCATCATCATACTCCTCAGATTGTAACCATTAAGCAACTCTGTACACACTTGTTTTTCCTCAACTTTTCAATTTTGGCATTGTAAACTACAAGTTTTTGCTCTTCAAATCACGCATGACATGCCTTTCTGCCCATTAAGAATGTCCTGTAGATCATCACATTTGGAGTAGTCCAAATTCGGATAATCTCTGCGAATGCTGTCTGAATCAGTCTCTTTTGCTGGGTATTTGGATTGACAAATTTGCATTTATTCTTCGGTGACATCTGTTTAAAATGCAAAGGACAAAAAAACACTGAACAGCATTAACAGAAACTAGTTATTATTTGCAGTTTTAGAAAAAAGGTAGAAATGATAAAGTTAAACACTAAAACAAATAGTAAATACCCAAAAAAAATTCAATTCATCAATTTCATCAAATCAATTAAATTCATCTAATCAATTAAATTCATCTAAATTCAATTACTAGATTTAAACATCTATCCATTTCTTAAGAAAATTATATATTTTTTAAACAGCCTAAGTATCCAAATAACAAACTAATCCCATTCACACAAGAATTCATAATTTAACATGAATTTTAAATCTCACTGTCATGAACTTTTATGCCAGATGGAAGGAATTTAATGTTTATTTCCCATAAATTAATCTAGAAACATCTACTCTCAATATAATCAAAATTAATATTTTTTTGCACAATATCCCTGTTGTGGATATTTAGTATAAAAATATTGACTATGGACAGACAATAACACAAAATATAGACGATTTAGATGCTCTTATGACATGATTGTCCAAAAAAAAAGAGGATTTAAATCATCTTGCAAGTCGGTGTTTCTGGAATGCGATCGATTTGAACGTTGCGGTTGCCGTGAATTTTAACCCCATTTCGGCAGGAAAGACGCTGCCAAATCATATGGGGCCCAAATAACATTTTCTTAATGTAAAATTAGATTTAAAACCACCCCAAGAAGCAAGATTATATGTAAAATAAACGACTTGCCCTTTGTTTTGTCCTGCTTTTGCGATCCATCACGTTGTAGGCGTTGAGGGCGTTAGAAGTCGAATTTTACTTTAATCCAACTATTAAATTGTCCAGCGATTAAAAAAAAATAACGGGAACGGAAGTTCGATCGATTTTTCTTCATCGACTAGCAGCCTGAGGAAATCCCTCTCCGACAAGCGATACAAACCTGCACTTTAATCCCCCCCCCCCCCTCAAAGGCGCCAAAGTCGCGCACACAGCCCATGGCAGATCTGCAGCGCCGCTGAAGGTAGGTTATGTAACATCGCTACATCTATCACCTTGCCCTTGTAAATCCTCAGTTACCTCCTCACAAATCTCAAGTGGTGAGACCGAATTTCCACCAGGTTGACGAACAGCTATTTTAGTACGATTATCAGGTTCTTGAAACAAGCCATGTGGCACAAAGCTAATCACTAATTAGCCATTGCCTTTCCAGATGTAAATAAGCCCTTCAGAATGCCTTCCAATAACTTATACTTAAGACTGATATGATATGACCAATATGACTGATACTGGTCTGTAGTTAACTTGCTTGTTCATCTTACATTTCTTGAATAAAGGTACTACATTAGCTGTTCTCCAAACCTTCCAGTACCTCTCCTATGGCTAAGGAAGTTTAAAAAAATCTCTGCGATCTCCTCTTTTATCAGAACATCCTCAGACATACTCATTAAGCCCTAGGATTTATTCACCTTTTCTTTGAAGACCTAAGACACCTCCTCCATGTAATATCGAAATAAGATATTACTGTTCCCTTCCCTCAACTCACTAACTTCAATTGACTTATCCACATTAAATGCAGACATTTACGACCTCACTCATTTCCCATGAATCCACCCATGGATCATCGCACTGATCATGAATAGGACCTACTTTTCCTTAATTACCCTCTTGCCCTTAATATGATAAGGACATAAGGACATTTATTGTCACATACACCATTTCTGTTGTGAAATTTGAGTTGCCATTTGCAGCACACCAAGCCCTTTGCAGTAAGATACCACATTAAAGAGAATTTAACATAAAACATAAAAACATCCCCCCACAATGGTTCCCACTGTGAGGGAAGGCAACAAAGTCCAGCCCTTTTCCTCTAGTTCACCCCGTAGTTGGGGCCTATTTGAGGCCTCCGCAGTCGCCGCAACGGCGGCCCGATGTTTCAAGCCCTCTCGCCGGATGATGGAGCTCCGACGTTGGGAGAACACTCTTCAGCGGCTTGGGGTGTCTGGAACGGCCCCTTGCTGCCAGAGACCGCGGCTCCTGAAGTTCACAGGCCGCGCTGGTCGGAGCGCCGACACTGGCGATCTCAGAGAGAGATCCCAGGCTCCGCGGTGTTCAAACCCAGCGCCACCGCAGCTGGAAGCTCCGCAGACCCCGCAGCTCCACGATGTTGGAGTCGGCGGTCTCAGCACTGCCGAAGCTGAAGTTCTGGCCAGCCGGTCCCGGTAGGAAACGCTGCTCCAGTCCCGTTGGTAGGCCCCGAGGAGGGGGCGAATATACGGCTCGGAGAAAAGCCGCATCTCTGACCAGGTAGGGACTGTGAAATGCAGTTTCCCCCTTTCCCCACTTCCCCCCCCCCCCCCCACATGAAAAAAGATTAGACCTCCAAAACGAAACTTTTTAACATACTAAAAAAATAAAAAAAGGTGAAAGTACGGACAGCTGCAGGCTGGGCAGCCAGACTCGACCGCCCCCACTTGAAGTTTATATGTTATTTGAAAATTCTCAATTCTCTTATTCTTCAGGGATATTTCATGGTCCCTACTAATTTCCTATTTGTCCTACTAATTTCCACAATTTTTAGATTAGTTTAGAGATACAGTATGGAAACAGGCCCTTCAGCCACTGAGACCGCACCGACCGGCGATCCTCGCACACTAAAGGCAGCAACTCTACTGCTGTGCTACCCTGCCGCCCACTTAACAATATACTTAACAACTCTGGAAAATAAATTGCAAAATTTACAACTGTGAGACGAAATTCCTTAACTGTCTGAACCCACAATCTCAACACATGCTCTCTGGCTCCAGGCGCTTTAGCTGGAAGAAGCGGCTTCTTGGCATCCCTTCTGTCAATCTCTTAAAATTGGGCACATTAATAAGATTATTTCTCATTCCTGTAAATGTATTGGGGCCAATCTACTCATTGTGCCTCCCATCGCCACCATCCATATATTCCAAGAAACAAGTCTCAAGTCGAGGTGACTACAGGCCAGACGTCCAACAGCCCCAATGTCTGCAAGACTACTTTTGTATTCTAAGCACAATGCAGAAAAAATGCAACATTTGTCATCCTGATAAAATGTACCTACAATTTGTATCTGCATCCTTCATTTTTTGTATTTTATGAACCAAAGAGGCATTGTGTAATTCAAAAACTTGCTTTTCAATCAGTTTGAATCATACCACAGCCATGGTGTTGTGAGTTTTAGTTGATGCTTTACAAATTGAGGAGACACATAGAATCCTGATTATTTCACACTGTTGCTCTTGTTCTGGGAGTTAATAGTTGATGTAAAACACTAAACATTTATTAGATTAATCTTCTAATGTGCAAGATTTGAGTAAAGATCATTCTACAAGTGTATATGTTGGACCTTATGCTGGAGAAAATAAGTGACAAACATATTCAAATTAAGGCAAATGTGAGGAACCACGGAGTCAACAGCTGAAGGTTTTACCAGACTGTTGTTATTTTTGACTAGCGTGCATCAAACTTCACAAAATGGAAAAACACAGCATCAATCTTGAACCAGACCCCCCAAAAACAAGGATTATATTTTAAAGTTTAGTTTTACATCTGCTATGAACATTTCCTCTTGTGGCTTTGATTGATTGAAATACACAGCATTGAAACAAGTCCTTTGCCCCACTGAGTCCATGTCAACCATTAATGGTTCAATGGTCAATGGTCCTTTATTGTCATGTGTACCTTGAGGCACAGAGAAATTTGATTTACCATACAGTCATACCAAAAAAAGCAACAAGATACAAAACGACATAAAGATTAAACATAAACAACCACCACAGCGGCGAGTGAGAATCCCCCAGGGCACACAGCATAAGCGGAGACCCACAGCCATCAGTCCAATGTCCGGGCCACACATACCCTCCTTCATCATGATGTGACGAGAGTTGTACCGACCACTGTCACTCTCTCTGCAGTCCCTGTCCGCCCGAACAGTCAGAAAACAGTCAGATGTCCTCATGGCGTGATGTCCCCACAAACACCAAGATCACTGCACTCCCTCCGAGTCCCCACCAGTGCAGGCAGCATGTCCCCCACCAGTGCAGGCAACATGTCCCCCACCAGTGCAGGCAACATGTCCCCCACCAGTGCAGGCAGCATGTCCCCCACCAGTGCAGGCAACATGTCCCCCACCAGTGCAGGCAGCATGTCCCCCACCAGTGCAGGCAACATGTCCCCCACCAGTGCAGGCAACATGTCCCCCACCAGTGCAGGCAGCATGTCCCCCACCAGTGCAGGCAACATGTCCCCCACCAGTGCAGGCAACATGTCCAACTTGTTTTTTTGGTGACCTCACATTCCTCAGTAATGGAAGGCCGAAAACTTTTCCTTCTTTTCTCCCGCGGTCAGGGTGATCGAAACATCCGCAGTTGGGCGATCGAAGTTTCCGCATCAGGGCGATCAAACCTCCCGTGATCGGGGAGGTCAAAGCTCCTATGGATGGAGCTCCTGAGGTCGATCCCTAACAAAGGGACCGCCAGCTCCACAGTGTTAAGGCCGCAGTGCAGACTGAGATGCGATACAGAAAAAGCCACATCTCCATCGAAGGAAGAGATCCTTTTTCAACCTGAAACTCACCCATTTCTTTTCCAGAGATACTGTCTGTCCCGCTGAGTTACTCTAGTATTTTGTGTCTACCTTCAATTTAAACCAACATCTGCAGTTCTTTCCTGCACAACCTATAAACCCAAAACATCTTTGGGATGTTGGAAGAAACCTGAGCACTTGAAGTCATGGAGAACGTGCAAATTCCACACGGCACCTGAGCTCGGGATCAAACTGATGCTGAGGGGCAACAGCTCTTCCAGCTGCTGCATGTGCTGGCCTGGAACTAACATTAAACAGCATTACAGGGACTGGTGACTTTAGTTGGAAGGTTCTTCCCATATACACCCCCCTACCCTTTTCCTCCTCCTCCTTTCCTCACCTACCACGTCAATAGAATTAATTATGAGATTAATTGGATTGGAGTTTTTGCCCCCAGCATTGCTTCGTTAGAGCATTTATCATTCTCTTTGAAGGCTGTCACTTTGTCTTCTCTGATGAATTACTTCAACCTACTGAAGGGTACGGGCTCTTAAAAAGACCTTTATCTGGACACGCTGACAACAGCAGCCTTTCTACATTCAGTTTACATGTTAAGCATCATGCAGCAGCAACATTTCAATATTATAACAAACCAGGTAGCTTTAGGTTGAAAGATAGAAGTTGATCAGATTTTAGTGGTAAACTCTACTTTTCCATAACATGGAATGTGCAAATGTTTTACCTGCACACCATTGTGGGGATCTACACTGATGTTGGGAAGTGCAGTACAATGTTCTAATGCCAGTACTAGATTGATGAATGATTTAAAACACTGTTATTACCACACAGCAGCATTTGAGGGTCAGGTTATGCTAATCAAAAGACTTGCAGATCAGGGGAACTTGAAAGCATCATCCCATGACAATAGATGCTGCTGCACCCGCTGAGTTTCTCCAGCACGTTTGTCTACCTACAATAAATACTATGTTCACTACAACGTCTCCCCGTTGGATTGAAACCTTGTCGTGGTCTGGGAGCTTGTGTGTCTCAGTGACCCCTAGAGCTATGCCAGCGGGAGATTCGTCTCCTGTTAGGGTCTCCCATGTTGGACAGGTCGAAGGGTAGAGGCGAGATGAAGAGTGATCCACTGGTCTTCCAGGTTGGAGGTTGAGCACAGGGCTAACAACTCTGTCTCGTAAAACAAATATGTTACGAAAACAGCAACTGAAGGAATCAACACTACTGGGCGTGATGGACTTCCAGGGCTATCGACAGAAGCTAGGATGAATGTCAATGGTGAAAGCCGAAAGGAAGCCACTGGCAGGAAGGTGGAAGTTCTAAATGCCAAGTGGAGGACCTTCGTTGTTGCCCTACATGCCAGGAGGCATAATAGGCAGTAAGTAAGTAAGTAAGTCACCACAACGTAGAGAAAAATAATCAGGTATGCTGGTCAGGTGGTTCTTTTCTCATTATATATGTGCCTGGCAGCCACCAGTTGTTGGACACCCCTAAAACCCCTGTCTCACGGTGCGAGGGCACCCACGAGTGATCCCGAGTTTAAAACAAATCAAACTCGTGGTAATCACGTAGAATTAACGTAGCAGGAACGTCGGAACTCGTAACGCTAACAGCAGGAAAACTTTTTAACTCGTGAAAATCTTTCAACATGATGAAAGATTTCCACAAGTCAAATTTACTCTTGAAGTAAAAATGTTTAACTTTTAAACTCGTTGTAAGAACGTAGTAGCCCGTGAGTTTACCTTAGTGACTCGTGAGTCTACCGTGGGCACTCTTTAACTCAGCGGGACAGGCAGTATCACTTGAGAGAAGGAATGGGTGATGGGATGACGTTTCCAAAGGTGAGATTTATTTTCCTCCCGGGGGTAAAAGAAAAAAACAAATGCACTTAAAGCACCAGGGGTGGGGTAGAGGCGTACGACCAAGGAACAGGGCGATATTATCCAGAATTAGTCAAATAAAACAAAAATTGGAGTACTGAATAATGGCACAGATTTGAGAGATGCAGGAAGGAACTGCTGGTTTAAACCGAAGATAGGCTCAAAAAGCTGGGGTAACTCAGCGGGACAGGCAGCATCTCTGGAGAAAAGGAATGGGCGAGAATTTGGGTCGAGACCCTTCTTCAGACTGCAGTCGCCTGGCCATTTCTCCAAAGATGCTGTCTGACCCGCTGAGTTACTCCAGCTTTTCGTGTCTCTCTACGGATTTGAGTGAGATTCACTGCCAGACATCGTCGGTATATTAAATGTACAAGAGTCGTTTCACATGACCGTAGTCAAGGAAACAACAGCGTACCAATAGTCCGATTATTGTAGCGGTTTAGCAAAGACATCTCTGCTGTCCGTTTTTGGTGTTTCATATATTTGTTCTTTCCCCCCCCCCCACCCCCCACTTTCCCTCCCAACTCCAGACCCGTCCCGACCCCCTGGGAAACTGAAGGGAGTGACTATCAACTGCCACGGATACAAATAATGTCATACACAAGAAAGGGCAGATGCTGGTTGACTAAAAGTGAACACACAGTGCTGGAGTAACACAAAGACGCAGCAGAATTTTGGAAATGTCATGCCGTCACCCATTCCTTCTCTCCAGAGATGCTGCCTGTCCCGCTGAGTTAAAGAGTGCCCACGGTAGACTCACGAGTCACTACGGTAAACTCACGGGCTACTACGTTCTTACAACGAGTTTAAGTTTAAAAACTTTACTTCAAGAGTAAATTTGACTCGTGGAAATCTTTCATCATGTTGAAAGATTTTCACGCGTTAACAAGTTTTCCCGAGTACCTGCCGTTAGCGTTACGAGTTCCGAAGTTCCCGCTACGTTAATTCTACGTGATTACCACGAGTTTGATTTGTTTTAAACTCGGGATCACTCGTGGGTGGACTCGCACCGTGAGACAGGGCCATTAAGCCCTTTCAGTTTCCCAAATGTGACATTATTCCTTTATGCCACAGAAAAGAGCATTGCATGTTGTACTGATCCATGCAGTGGATCCAGTAATCCAGTGTTTATTGCACATGTACAAGGCAAAGTTTATGCCTTTGATAACACGCATTTAAAAGATAGAAGAGATTAAGACTATGTACAACCTTCCATACCAACATTTAACTATTTTAGATCAATCACTTTAAATTTTCTTTGGAAAATGTGCTGGTAATTCTTCTGCAGTGACTTCCACTTCCTTTAGAGCAGTTATATGCCATTACCCCCTTTTTGTGCTATGCTCAATGCAAACCTTACACCTATTATTCTTTCCCAGTTCTAATGTGAGGTTTAACAGACAGTTAAGAGCTGACCTATCGTATTTCTTAATTTTCTCTTTCTACTTAAAAACACTACTGACATTGAAGTGTGCTTGGGAAGACAGAGTAACCTCTGCTACCAGGATGGTTCATTTTCTGAATTAGTTTGAACACAGGTGACCTGAACCAAATTGTTTATAGAGTTTACAGATACAGCATGGAAACAGGCTCTTCGGCCCAGAGATCACACCAACTATCGATCATCTGTTCATATTAGTTCTATCTTATCCCACTTACTGATCTACTGCCTACACACGGGAGGCATTTCACAGAGACCAATTAAGCTATAAACCCACAAGTCTTTGAAACATTGGGAGTTTGCAACGGATGCTTATTTTTGTTTATCTAAAACAGTGGTATGAGAGTGGAGTTTTACATACTACAGAAAGAAATCTCAAAGCATTACAAAAATTCTAAATATAAAAATCAGATAAATTGAGGTAATACCATGCTTGGAATATAAACACCTCAGCTACAAAGGGCAGCACAGTGGTGCAGCAGTGGAGTTGCTGCCTTACAGCGCCAGAGAACTGGGTTCAATCCTGACCATGGCTGCCATCTGTACAGAGTGTGTACGTTCTCCCTGTGACTGCGTGGGGGTTTTCCCCAGGTGCTCCAATTTCCTCCAACATTCCAAAGACGTGCAGGTTTGTAGGTTAATTTGCTTCTGTAAGTTGTACCTAGTGTCGGATGGATCATCACCTACGTGATGTAGGAGAAACCAAATTCTAAGTAGAGCACTATAACTGTCAAGGCATTTGTTACAGATCTGTGGAACTAGTTTACAATCTTGATCTGAACTTTCATGTAGTCCAAAGTGATCTACTTGACTGGGATTTATGGGATAATTTAACTTTTATGGGGAGTAATCAAGCATAGTTTAGTGTCATAGCACAATCATAAACCCATGATGTGTTTGCAAAACATGACGCTAAATTAAATTGTTTTTGCCTACTTAATCTACATCCTCCACCACGACCGACGTGATCCAGGCACATACTACTGTGTAAAGAAAACTTATCTCACACACTTCCTTTAAACTTTCTACCTCATCTTGACGTTCTGCTCTCTACTATTCAGCATTTCTGCTCGGGGATAGATTTTTTCCCCCCACTATCTATGCCTCGCATACATTTTATGAATTTATAATACAAGTTTTCATTTGGATTTTTTAAATATCATTTTTGATATCACTGGCAGGGTACGCATTTATTGCCCATATTTAATTGACCGTGGTAACTATTCAACCAAGTGACTTGCTAGAACATTTAAGAGCTGGATTTAAAATCACGCGTAGATCTGATCAGGCAGGGGCAGATTTCCTCCCATACAACCATTTTGTTTAATGACATCTGCAGTTTCAACAGTTAGTTTAAAATGTCTATGGCGAGTCTAACTTTTGTTAAAGTCTAGATTGTCAACGAGATTTAAATTCAGAGCTGTCATGGTGGAATTTGTACTCAAGTAATTTTTAATTTGGGTTTCAGTAAGTGCAGCCCTATTTCCATGTAGAATTATAATGAAGAAATCACTGATAGCAACAGAGAAGGAATTAAATGTAACATATCCAAGTTTGCAGATGACACAAAGCTGGGTGGCAGTGTGAGCTGCGAGGAGGATGCTATAAGGCTGCAGGGTGACGGATAGGTTCGATGAGTGGGCAGATGCAGTACAATGTGGATAAATGAGAGGTTATCCACTTTTGTGGCAAGAACAAGGCAGCAGATTATTATCTGAATGGTAGGAAAGAACTGCAGATGCTGGTTTAAATCGAAGGTAGACACAAAATGCTGGAGTAACTCAGCAGGACAGGCAGCATCTCTGGAGAGAAGGAATGGGTTTGAAGAAGGGTCTCAACCCGAAACGTCATCCATTCCTCTCCAGAGATGCTGCCTGTCCCGCTGAGTTACTCCAGCATTTTGTGTCTACCTTCGTATTATCTGAATGGTGTCAGATTAAGAAAAGGGAAGGTGCAATGAGACCTGGGTGGCCTTGTACATCAGTCACTGAAAGTAAGCATGCAGGTACAGCAGGCAGTGAAGAAAGCAAATGGCATGTTGGCCTTCATAGCGAGAGGATTTGAGTATAGGAGCAAGGAGGTCCTACTTACAGTTGTACAGGGTTCTGGTGAGACCACACCTGGAGTATTATGTGCAGTTTGTTTCCTAATTAGAAGGACATTCTTGCTATTGAGCGAATGCAGCATAGATTCACCAGGTTAATTCCTGGGAGGCAGGACTGGCATATGATGAAAGAATGGTTCGACTGGGCTTATATTCACTGGAATTTAGGAGAACATTAATTCCTCAACAGATATGGGGAAAAAGTGAGAACGGGGTACTGATTATGGATGATCAGCCATGATCATATTGAATGGCGGTGCTGACTCGAAGGGTCGAATAGCCTACTCCTGCACCCATTTTCTATGTTACTATTTTCTTTGATTAGACAGGTTAGATGCAGGAAAAATATTACCGATGTTGGGGGAGTCCAGAACCAGGGATCACAGTTTTAGAATAAGGGGTAGGCCATTTCGGACTGAGATGAGGAAAAACTTTTTACAATACAATACCGTTTATTTGTCATTTGAACCTCACATGAAGTTCAACCGAAATTTGGTTTCTGCAGTCATACAAGAAAAGAACCAAGACACACACCAACACAATTTACATAAACATCCATCACAGTGAATCTCCTCCTCACTGTGATGGAAGGCAAAGTCTTGTCTCTCCCCTGCTCTCCATTCCTCTCCCGAAGTCAAAGTCAAAGCCCCCGGCGGGCGCTAGCAAGTCCACGGCCATTTAAAGCCACGCCGGGCGATGTAAGGCCCTGCTCTGGGTTCCGATGTCGGAGCCCCCGGCGGGCACTAGCAAGTCCGCGGCCATTTAAAGCCGCGCCGGGCGATGTAAAGCCCCGCTCCAGGTCACTCTCAACCCGCAATTAGGGCGGGAGAAGTCGCCGTTGCCCCGCAAAGCAGTCTCCCACCAGGGACCCGCGAGCTTCCGGTGTCACCATCCACCGGAGTCGGGTCGCAGCAGCGCGCCACCGCAGCTCTCCACGCTCCGAACTCACCACGCTCTGAAGCTGGCCAGCTCCATGATGGTCAGTCCGCAGCTCCGCAGGCACCATGACTTGAGCTGTCGTTCCGGTTGGAGGCCGCTCCACGGTGCTAGGCCCCAACAGCAACGGAGACCCGACAGGGAGAAGGTCGGGTCCCCGTACAGGGAAGAGATCTAAAAGTTTCCCCCACCCATCCGCCGCCCCCCCACACATACACAGTCAAAAACCCACCACAAACTATACACTCAACAGGACAATAAAATAAAAAATGACAGACGGACTGCAGAGGCCGTTGCGACGTCGGTCGCGCCGCCAACCCAGAGTTGTAAATCTGGAATTCTCTGCTTCAGAAGGCAGTGGTCAATAAGCGAGTTCGGTATCTCGATAAATGCAAGGGATAAATCATGGGATTTATTAAAGGTTATTCGGGATAAAAAAGCGAAGGCAGCGCTGTATAAATTGTAAGTACATTTTCGGTCTGAGTTTTCGTCTTCTTAGCATCTTATATTGGTTATGGCTGACCCAAACTACGACGATATGACACTGGATGATCTTCTGCGATGGAAAGTCGAAGCTTTGAGGCAGACAGGGGGATGAAAAAGACAGGACAAAAGAATGACGCTGCTGTTGCTTACGCTGCATCGTACATGAAGAAGCCCGTGCTGCCGACTGCCGGTGAAGAAAAACATTGTCACGCTGACCAATACAAGGAACTCTTGAAATGTGGAGAAAAGATTATTCCCGATCCCATGAGCGAACAGAAAGATGGGAGGCTTGGAGAATCGAAAGGACTAAACCGCTGACCTCCCACATCCATCGTTGAGCTGTCAAATCATCTTGTCAGTTATGATGAGGCTAACCTGCCAGCTACTGAAGTCTGGCCTGCTTAGCGACTACAATGAAGGCAAGGCCTATAGCTATGTTGATGCTAGATGGCTGAAAGTCTTCTTTCATCCCGTATGTGATGATTCGGCAATGTGTTTTTTGAAAGCAGACCTACTGAAAGAATACGGCAAACCCCCCCATAAGCCATGGGTTTGCATCGAAAAGTCATCTGGGATGATTCACTCTGCTTACTGCATTCTCTTCCCCCCCACCCCTCCAAAACAAAAACAATAAAAAATGGTTGTTATTCATCGTCACGATCTCGCTCATCGAAGCATAAAGCAATAAAACTACCAAAATCATAGTAGTTCTGTACAAATGAACCATTAATACACCTTGTTAATAGTTTTGAAAGCAGTATTTTCTTACCTCGAAGAAGCAAAACTGGAAAATACGTATAAACGAGGTGAATACACACACAGTAGCTCAGCTGGCGAGACTGTTTATCCTGAATGACCCATGACCTGGGCATGCACAGTTGTAATACCGAACTCGCTTATTCACTGAAGGGTTTCGGCCTGAAACGTTGCCTATTTCCTTCGATCCATAGATGCTGCTGCACCCGTTGAGTTTCTCCAGCTTTTTTGTGTACCTTCGCTTATTCACTGGATGTTTTCAAGAGAGTTAGATATAGCTCTTAGTGCTAATTGAATCAAGGGATATGGGGAGAAAGCAGGAACGGGGTACTGAATTTGGATGATTAGCCATGACCATATATTCTATGTTTCTATGGAGCATTGAATTTTAAAGAAATCTGCAACTGCCACCTGTCAAAGGTAGTTACTAGCAGAAGAAAATGAACACAAACATGTATTTCACTTCAATTTATTTTTCATGAAATATATTGAAACACACTATATGGAAGAATAGAATATTTTCTAATTTTCTTTTAAAATCAACCTTACAGTTAAAATGGAAAGTGCTCAACATAGTCAAAGTCACTGTTTCATGCAATGACTCATTCACATTTTTTATCCAACACAAAAGCTTGAAAATATAAAGTCTATGCCATTATGTCATTTGTATCATTCTTAAACATTCTTTGTTTTTATCCCTTTTTAAAACTACAGCATGTGTTTAACACATTTAATATTTCCACTCAGCAAGAGCTACTAGTGCCCCAACTTAATAAGTTGATTACAAAAGCAGTTGTCTTTTAGCCAGTTCACTATGGAACCATATTTATAATGAGATGTTTTATAGTGTGAATGGTACAATTCGGAGCTATCCAATGTTCTTCTGCCTCCATTTCATTCAAGTGCAGTTCAACAGTTACATGGTGACATGCCTCCTAAAACCAGGGATTTCAAACAATTTGGCCAGTCCTTTAAAAACATACAGAAATAAACATGTGCATGCTGCGCAAAGTTGGGAGCAACCACTTGTTTTGGCATATGTTAACTTGATTTTGTTGATGGGACAATTCAGTCATTGCTGCACTTTAAGAACAAAGACTGGCAACACCAGGCACGCTAAAAATATTTTTTCTTGCAAGTCTTGATGTGCAGACAGAAAGCATTACAAATCTCATTTTGGACCTGTTCACACAAAATAAGTTATATATTGATCTTTTTATTAGCTGGACACTTACAGATGGTGTGACCAGGACTTGGCTACAATTTTTATGTAAATTTAAACATGCATTTGAACAGATTCCCCCCCCCCCCCCCCCCCCCTCCGCACTTGACATAGAATTGATGTTATCACAAATTGCATATACTTAAAATATAGCATTTACCCATTATCTTCACCTCAAGTCCTTCATAAGCACATTTAAACAGGAAGTTGTTTCACTTTTGTTGGGCATTTGTTAGCAATAAAACTGGCAAGCTCAGAAAATTCTAAGGCCCAATACATTATCTTTTTTCTGCATACAAATGTCACTTTAAAAATAAAGACAATTACTAAAATGGATGAAATAAAAGTAAACACTGCACCAAATATATTGACATTTTGCCAGAACATGTCTGTTAAGCTCAGTAGTATTTTAATACAAAACAAAAAATCAATACTTGCTAAATAAATATGATAAATGTGTATAAAGTCTCTGATGTAGAACAGTGTGCAATTTTTCCGCTGGATTGCCTTAGCATTCAAAGAACAAAGCATAATACATTCAAAGAGTTTTGCTTTAGTAGTCAACATCTAGATGGTATAGTTCTTGTACATTAAATAAAGGATTCTGCTGCTATTTATTAGTCTATTTCCTTTGGCAAGATGGTCCTTTTATCCCATGCACGCGCATCCTTACAACTGAGTCCTCCTATCAAAGTAATAAAGGATTCTTGTAATTTGCTAGATTTTGCACACAATATCATTATTACATTTTCTGCATGTGTTGTGATGTCTATTTCATAAGGGTTATTGCAACGTGCAAATCATCTGCACACAAACAAAAAACGGAGTCGTGTGTCTCAGTTTTTAAACTGCATCCTTATCACAATGAAAATCATTCAGAAATACACCTCTCCATTTTAAGCCAAGCTGAGGCTAATTTTCTAGAAGTATCAAGGTGAAGTTGAGTACTTTGCTTTCACTTCAGAATGGAGATTTTCTGGGCAACAGAAATGACACTTGTATGCCATATTTCTGTTGTCTTTTCCCCAAGACACAATCTTCAACTACTCCTTCACTGCTGTAACAATCAGGCCATGTTTAGGTTATGGTTTCTTTGGCCCCAGTTCAATTTTTGAAAAAGCTGGCATATTGTATTTCTCAACTTTAAAATACAATTTTAAATGGACTGCTCTAATTACCCCCCCCCCCCCCCCCGTTTTTCGTTATTCAGGTGAGCAATTTTCTCCATAATACATTTCCTAGATTGTTACTTCTAGTACAATATTGCTGGAGTAACCAAGTGTTTCAAAGTCTGATGTCTTAGACTCAACCAATCTCAAACCCACAGAGGGAGAGTTGAAGCAGTAACAACAGGCTGTGACAATGAAGGAAACTCTAGAAGGCTACTCTACCTTGTAGAAGTGGACCATTGACCATAAAGCAGCTGTGAAAATATTTAGGGGGGAAAAAAAAAGCAAAAATGTAATTTGAGCACATTCTTCCCCAGCTATCAACTTAAACCATAGCATGAAGGAACACTCATAAGCATCTAGATCATACAATCATTATAAGTGACTTGCACTCGGGTCAAGTTTTAAAATTTGGTCTTGGGGACCAAATCAACTCGATTTATCTGCAGCATTGATATCAGATGTTTGTTCTTGCATTTGAAATATGGAGTGAAGAAAAGGAATGTAGGGTTGTTGCAAAAATGTAAATGCACATCTGTTTTCAAAAATAGAATGAGGAATCTGATCATCTGCCATCTAACACAATGGTATCAAAAGGCAATGTTCACATCTTTAGAGGCCTATATTTTAATTGCTTACAAAAATAGCTCAAGACTGATCAGTTCATTTAGCTAGGGATTAGTGTATTAAATTTAATCGTGTCCAAGCTCATCAACCAAGTATGTATAGGATTTCCCCATAAGAGTTCTCAGGGGAAAAAAAATGGGAGCCATGATATGCTGTCCAAGGTGAAACATTTGGCAGCTTATTTCTTTTTTATTTGATGAAGTATGTACATATGGTATCTTCAACCGAGTGAGTCACGAGGAAAGATGATTGCATAATGCAGTCTGAAAGATTGAAGTTGCCCAGACAAATAATCACGTTGTTCAGATTATTACTGATTTATCATTTCCATAACTAGGAGAAGTCAGAGGATCCATCTAGTTCCATTGCCATTATAAAGCTATTTATAATGGTTGCAGTCAAAACTTCAAACTGGGAGAAGCAGCAACGGTGCAATTCAAGGCTTATGGAATGCAGTATCTTATTTACTGCAAAACAGACATTTCACTCGCTACAAAACAGCATGTTTGGGTAGCAGTTTAATATATTTTAAATGTATCAAAAATCCATCTATTTACTCAACGCCTTACTGTACCTAAAGGTACACAAAAGCAAATTGTTAAATTTATCCTGACATGTAAATTTTCACAAAAAATTACTCATGAAACTATTTTGCTCATCATATACACTCCCAGAGCAGTTGTTTACCAGAATCTATTATGGTTGTTTTTGCATTTTCTTTTCCACAAAGTGGGTTAAGACGGCAAACGTAATGAAGGACAGGAAATCTATTGCATGTTTTTTGATCATGCTCTTTCTGGAATGTTTTATTAAACAGACGATTCAATCTCCACTTCAGAGACAGCGCCTTTACGAGTCAACTTCAAAACAATCGGCTTCTCTGTATTTTTCCTATTGTTTACTGAAGAGGCCATTAACTTGTCTTTATTCCCTTCCTCCACGGGGTCTTCTTGATTTCCAGGATATATCACAAGAAATGAAGCAGATAAAAAGCCAAGGAAAGAACCAATCGATGCCACAATCGGGATGACTCGAACTGAACCAACTGCTTCCACCACACTACCCAGTGCTGATGCTACCAGTATTTGGGAAATATAAACTTGACAGGAAAGAATCGCACAGTCTATTCCAAAGCCCCTCTTGGAGTTTCCAGGACTGTGATTCCTATACTGTAAAAACAAAACAAGATATTTGACTAATCTTAATTAGCACAGAAGCAAACCTCACATTAGAGTCATTCAGGTTACAGAAATTCACCCTTACAGAATTCACAAATCACTACCCAGATATACCACTACCGGTGCGACCGATGTACGCAGCGGCCTCTGCAGTCCGTCCGTCTTTTTTTTATTTTTGTCCCGTTGAATGTATAGTTTGTTGTGGTTTTTATATTGTTTTTAGCTGTGTATATGTGGAGGGCGGGGGGGAAACTTCTCTGTACGGGGGATCCGACCTTTTTCCTGTCGGGTCTCCGTTGTCGTGGCCTCTAACCGGAACGACCTGGGGGCTTCGGGGCGTGGAGAGCTGTGGCGGCTTGCGGCTGCGACCCGACTCCGGAGCTCGGAGGCTCCAGCCGCAGGTCCGGTGGACGGTAACATCGGGAGGTCGCGGGTCCCTGGTGGGAGACCGCTTTTCGGAGCTCCCGCAACGGCAGCTTCTCCCGCCCGAGTTGCGGGATTGAAAACTACCCGGAGCGGGGCCTTACATCGCCCGGCGCGGGACTTGACAATGCCCAACGCCCACCGGAGCGGTCTTAACGGCCGCGGGACTTGCCATCGCCCGCCAGGGGCTTTAACATCGAGAGAAGAATGAAACACAGTGGAGAGCCAAGACTTTGCCTTCCATCACAGTGAGGAGGTGATTCACTGTGATGGATGTTTGTGTAAATTGTGTTGGTTGTGTGTCTTGGTTCTTTCTTGTTGTATGACTGCAGAAACCAAATTTTGTTTGAACTTCATACTTGAGGCTCAAATGACAATAAATTGTATTGTTGTATAATTGTATATACGAGATGAATAAAATTCATTATGTATTTGAGTGGTGGAAAACATACTGTTGTATATCCCTCTAAACCATTCCTGATCATGATGTACATGTCCTAAGTGTCTTTTAAATATTGTAATCTTTCCATATAATACCCACCAAAAGGTCCTTCAGGTTCCTTTTAATTTTTCCCCTCAAAACTTATGCCTCTAGCTTCAGACTCTCATACTTGGGGGAAAAGACTGACTATTCACCTCATCTATGCCCCATGATTTTTTATATAGCCCTACAAGGTAATCTCTGAACCTCCAGGGAAAAAAAAAAGTACCCAACCTTTCCTTATGTCAAATCCTTTTTTTTGCACTTTTTGGCATGAGGCCTGTAATAAGTGGTTTCAGCAATCTACTGTTATTTGTTATTTATATTAATGATTTGGATATGAATATTGGCGCATCGTTAGTAGGCTTGGGGATGATACTAAAATAGGTGGTGTGCTCACCAATTATAAAACACAAAACAATCAGGCAAACTGAAGTGTTCAATGGCTTCCAAAGGTGACATTTATGCCAATCCAACAAAAATATAGCCAAACCATTTCCCTTTCTCTGATAGTTGACAGAGCCAAATGGTAACTTAAGTCCTTGAATACTAGACATATACAAATAACAGAATGAATGGTTTACATTTCATGGCTCATTTAAATCATAGGTTTAACTATTCTAATCCCAATCTATATCTGTAGACTTCAATCGAGTGGTGTGTTCCATCACTGCACAATGATCTGGAATACATAGCTGACACTACTTATATAACGGACCATCTTTCCCCAAAGTAATTAAAATTATACAATTGTTTAGAGCTCACCTTTTGTCCATCTTTATTGGAGCAAGCTTGGGCAAGGACTAAAATTTTAAAATAAATGGTAATAAAAAAAGCTACTTACTGTTTTGCTTTCATGGTATTGGCCAAGTAGAGCATACGGGCAGTAGGAGATACTCATAGACATTATTCCCAATGTACTGATCATTATCATCGAGACGTAAACATTTGGAAAGATAGCCATCACAGCAGTACCAATCGAAAACCCAAGTGTTCCTAAAATGTAGATAACTTTAATGCTCAAATCGTAGTTATCCAGGCACTTCTGTAAAATGGCTGTCAAGAAAAACAAATCAAGAATTATTACTTTAGTTCTTATAACGCGACATTATAACAGTAAAATACATTCACAATATACTTAAGAGTCATAGAGTGATCCAGTGTGGAAACAGGCCCTTCAATCCAACTTGCCCTCACAAGCCAACATGTCCCAACTACAATTATCCCACCTGCCTACATTTGGTTCATATCCCTCCAAACTTGTCCTATCTATATACCGGTCTAACTGTTTCTTAAATGTAGGGATAGTCCCTGCCTCAACTATCTCCTCTGGCAGCTTTCCATACACTCACCACCCTTTGTGTGAAAAAGTTACCCCTCAGATTCCTATTAAATAATTTTCTCTTCACTTTAAACATATGTCCTTTGGCCCTCGATTCACATACTCTGGGCATCTACTTGATCTATTCCTCTCGTGATCTTATACACCTCTAAGATCACCCCTTATCCTCCTGCACTCCAAGGATTAGAGTCCCAGCCTACTTAACCTTTCCCTGTAGCTCACATCCTCTACTCCTGGCAACATTCTCGTAAATCTTCTCTGTACCCTTCCCAGCTTGACAACATCTTTCCTATAACACGGTGCCCAGAATTGAACTACATATTCTAAATGCAGCCTCACCAACACCTTATACAACTGCAACATGACCTCCCACTTTCTATACTCAATTGGTCGACAGAAAATGCTGGAGAAACCCAGCGGGTGAGGCAGCATCTCTGGAGAACAGGAATGGGTGACTTTTCGGGTCGAGACCCTTCTGCAGACTGATGTCAGGGGAGGGGGCGGGACAGAGATAGAATGTAGGCGGATACAGTAAGACTACTGGGAAAACAGGGAAGGGGAAGGAGAGAGAAAGCAAGGGCTATCTGAAGTTAGAGATGTCATTGTTCATACCGCTGGGGTGTAAACTACCCAAGCAAAATATGAGGTGCTGTTCCTCCAATTCGCGCTGGGCCTCTCCCTGACAATGGAGGCGGCCCAGGATAGAAATGTCAGATTGGGAATGGGAGGGGGAGTTGAAGTGCTGAGTCACCGGGAAATCGGGTAGGCTAAGACAGACTGAGTGGAGGTGTTCAGTGAAACAATCGCCGAGCCTGCGCTTGGTCTCGCCGATGTAGAGAAGTTGACACCTGGAACAGCGGATGCAGTAGACGAGGTTGGAGGAGGTGCAATTGAACCTCTGCCTCACCTGGAAAGAGTCTGGGTCCTTAGAGGGAGTCGAGGGGGGAAGGTAACGGGACAGGTGTTGCATCTCCTGTGGCTGCAGGGGAAAGTACCTGGGGAGGGGGTGGTTTGGGTGGGAAGGGACGAGTTGACCAGGGAGTTTCGGAGGGAACATTCTCTGCGGAAAGCAGAAAGGGGTGGAGATGTGGCTAGCAGTGGGATCCCGTTGGAGGTAGCGAAAATGTTGGCGGATTATATGCTGTATGTGACGGTTGATGGGGTGGAAGGTGAGGACAAGGGGGACTCTGTCCTTGTTACGAATGGGGTGAAGGGAAGTAAGAGTGGAGCTGCGAGGTATCGAGGAGACCCTAGTGAGAGCCTCATCTATAATGAAAGAGGGGAACTCCCGTTTCCTAAAGAATGAGGACATTTCCGATGCCCTGGTATGGTACATCTCATCCTGGGCGCAGATGGAGGAATTGGGAGTAGGGGATAGAGTCTTTACAGGAAGTAGGGTGGGAAGAAGTGTAGTCAAGATAGCTATGGGAGTCAGTAGGTTTGTAGTAGATGTCGATCAATAGTCTTTCCTGTGATGGTGAGATCTAGAAACGGTAGGGAGCTGTTGGAGATGGTCCAAATGAATTTGAGTGCAGTATGGAAATTAGTGGTGATGTTAATGAAGTCGGTGAGTTCTGCATGGGTGCAGCATCAATGAAGTTGTCAATGTAGCGGAGGTAGAGTTCAGGGATATGGCCAGTGTACGCCTGGAACAGGGATTGTTCGACATACCCTACAAAGAGGCAGGCATAGCTTAGGCCCATGCGAGTGCCCATTGCTACGCCTTGAATTTGGAGGAAGTGGGAGGAGTTGATGGAGAAGGAGAAGAAACCAACTTGCTAATCTTGCCGTGTATGTCCTCATCCAAATCATTGATTCATTGAAACCATTGACCACCATCACTTGGTTAAAGAATTGACAACATCTGAAAATAATTAAATCATATTCTCTTAAGTTTTAGACCATCATTCCTAGAATACTCGTCTCTTTTATGAACTACGAGGGACAAACTGGCGAAAAGGCAAATTATACAGTGTGAACTTTCTGCTTAGCATGCTTCAGTTTGATGCACATATTTTCCTACCAAATCCACATCATTGCAGGGGCACAATTCAAACCGTAGAGACATTTACATTCTACTAATAGATTTTGAATTTTATCCTCTTGATATTTATGTAATTATGGATGAACATGGAAGAATTATTACTGAACATGACCTTATTACTGGCAGGAGCATTTTAGCAGTAATTGCTATTGCTATTTTAGAAAAAATGCTTATAAAATTTAAGGAAGTAAGTTAACCAAAATACATTTTACAGCAAACACCAAATGATATATTACCCAATATATGGTACACGTGACAATAAACTAAATCAATTCAAACTCTTTGGACTTCAGACTGGATGTTTTTATGGATCATGAGAAGTCACTCCTATTAATTCTCCAGAACTGTTTAATTTGTACATTAACTTTAGTTTGTGTTCAATTTTTCTGTGATTGAGATGAGTTTAATGGGTGCACAGGAACAAGACCCCGGAAAGTTTAACAAGAAAAAGGGAAACAGAACGCAGTGTGGATCCCAAACAACTGGAGAGAAATTGATATGATTTTTATTGTATTCTCTGCAGCGCACTTCATTTAAATGGAAAAGGCCCACAATTCCACACAGGATCACAATCTAAATTGGGTCCTCCCCAGGTTAAGTATGGTCAGTACATACAAGCAAGTGTTTGTGAGGCAGAGGGATGGCTTTGCTGAATGCTGCAGGGCTGCAGACATCTTCTGCCTTGGAGGAACTCAGCTTGCAGCAATCTCTAGAGAAACCTATAAGCGGGAACAGAGTTTCCTCACTCTACATCCAGGCAGAATGAAAATTGAGAATGAACAGACCAGAAAAAGTCAGACAAATATGAATAAGAGGTGCATGCTAACACATGTTTTAGTAATAGACTTCTTCTCGTGCCAAATTGGTCCCTGCTGCGCTAAAAACAACAATACTTCCTTATTCTTTGCTACATTAAAACAGTCTTGTAACAAACACATTTTTCATGGCTCCCAAATGTAACATCAAATAATAATAATAATAATACATTTTATTTATGGGCGCCTTTCAAGAGTCTCAAGGACACCGTACAAAAATTTAGCAGGTAGAGGAAAAACATGTAAGGGGAATAAAATAAATAGTAGAGACATGACTAGTACACAAAGTAAAGACAGAATTCAATTCAAAACACAATACGAGGCAATTAATGCACAGATGAAATGGGAGGGGGACGTGGGGCTAAGGATAGGCAGAGGTGAAGAGATGGGTCTTGAGGCGGGACTGGAAGATGGTGAGGGACACGGAATTGCGGATCAGTTGGGGGAGGGAGTTCCAGAGCCTGGGAGCTGCCCTGGAGAAGGCTGTCCCCAAAACTGCGGAGGTTGGACTTGTGGATGGAGAGGAGACCGGCTGATGTGGATCTGAGGGACAGTGAGGGTTGGTAGGGGGAGAGGAGGTCAGTGAGATATGGGGGGGGCCAGATGGTGGAGGGCTTTGTAGGTGAGGATAAGGATTTTGTAGGTGATCCGGTGGGAGATGGGAAGCCAGTGAAGTTGTTTGAGGACTGGAGTGATGTGATGCCAGCATTTGGTGTGGGTGATGAGTCGGGCTGCTGCGTTCTGGACCAGTTGGAGTCGGTTGATGGGCAGAAGGACAGTTTCCTGTTCAACTCTGAAAATATTCGGCTTTGTGTCACTGGTAAAATGCATACAATTAATTGTTCTTTATAATATACACTTTATTGCTCTGGGGCCTTAAAACTACAGATCAAGTACTTTTCTTTCAAGCTGACAGTTGTTGCATCGCATGTGACATTAAATTGGTCTTAGAACCCAAACGTCCCCACATAATCGTACAACTGGTGTGCTGGATGGAGACTGAGGTTTTAACACAAAAGGTGTTCTGCGTTAAATTAATTCTAGTTCTGGTACAGTTATCTTCAATACTAACCTGAACAGATTGCAGCAGTGATAGCATAAATAACAAGTCCCCAGCATCCCATCTGTACACCGAGGTTATAGTTCCAAAGTTCAGTAGAATTAGAAGGTCCCTGGAGAAACAAATTATTTTAATAAATTTTGACTGGCCTACTACCATTAACTAATATTTCATTATACTCCTTTTAATATGGGGCTGGCAGGGAGGGGACGAAGTTGGAACAGATAAATGAGCTTTAGAGCTATATCTACAAATCAAATCAACTTATCAAATGCTGTACAGATAAAAGGAACTGCAGATGCTTTAATCTTGAGCAAAACACTGTGCTGGAGGAAGCGCTCGCAGCACCGGAGACCCGGGTTCGATCCCGACTACGGGGTGCTGTCTGTATGGAGTTTGTACATTCTCCCCGCGAGCATAGTGGGTTTTCTCAGAGGTCTTTGGTTTAAAAATTGTCCCTAGTGTGTGTAGGATAGTGTTCATGTGCGGAGAACGGTGGTCGGCGCGGACTCGTTGGGCCGAAGAGCCTGTTTCTGCGCTGTATCTCTAAACTAAACTAAACTCAGTGGGTCAGGCAGCATCTGTGGAGTTTCAGGTCAAAACTCTTCTTCAGAATCTATCTGAAGAAGGGTTTCAACCCAAAATGCCTTCTGTCCATTTCCTCCACTGATGACACTTGAACAGCTGAATTTCTCCACCATTTTCTGTTTTGTGTTACATTGTGGAAAGGAAAGCAAATCTTCAGAGGACTAAGTAAAATTGCTGCCACTGAAGATCTGAACTAAAAACTGAAAATGCTGGAGATGGAAAGTTCTGTTGCCTGGTGTTAGTATGCATCTCACTCTGCAGACACATCATGACCTGCTGAGTAGTTCCAATCTCTATTTTAGAAATTCTACTGTTCAATTTGTAATTTGAAGATGAGACCAAGATAATGTCTGAAATCTGGCTCACGAAAATTTGCTATTTAGTCAGAACATTTCTTCCAATGAAATTTGGCCATGCACACGGCAAAAAATTGTGGAGCTTCAACGTTTTGCACTTGAGTCGTTCTAAATTAATTGATGGTAGGCAGGCAATAAGGAATATTTAATATGAATAATAATAAATATGAATAAAAATTAACGAATTAACTATTTTTTTATAAAAACAAATAATTAGTGCTTTTTTGGGCACTAAACTAAGTTAGCATTTAAGAAGGAACTGCAGATGCTGGAAAATCGAAGGTACACAAAAAAGCTGGAGAAACTCAGCGGGTGCAGCTGCATCTATGGAGCGAAGGAAAAAGGCAATGTTTCGGGCCGAAACCCTTCTTCAAACTAAGTTAGCACCCTGGTTACCAAACATACTGCTGGTATAAGCTCTACAAACTAACATCCACTGCATTTCCCAAGGTTATAGGTGAAAACTTGGATGAGAACCACAATGGGAGATTTCCCATTGTGGTTCTCATCCAAGTTTTCACCTATAACCTTGGGAAATGCAGTGGATGTTGGTTCTTTGTCAAAAGATAAAGGAAGTCAACCGTCACAAATTTACAAGTCAGAAATGCTCAACAAGGCATCACTGCAGTTGATTCACTTTAATAATTACTGTGTGCAAGCTCTTTATTTTGGGTGATGGACGGGAGGAAATCAGCCAATGGTTCAGATTGGTAGGAGAGTAGTTTAAAATGAAAACCGTTGGATTATTCTTGGCAAAATAGTTTTGGGATATTTGAAAAGTAGAAGACTCATTTCAAAGGGAAATATGCAGGCGAGGATTTGAATAAGTGATGTTAAATAGTTTGTTTTTTGTATGAAAACAGTTCAAAGTTGCTTTGAGATAGAATGTGTACAAATTGTACCATCTAGATTCACAGCAAAACAAGTGTCCATTAATTGTTTTATAGTTGACTTAGCTCATGTTATAAGAAAATGGATATTATTAGAAGTAAAAGGTCAAATCACACATTTGCATTTCATCCTGTTTTCTGACTTTTTATGTTACAAAACTTACAATAACAGAAGGTGGAAGATTAATCACCAGTTACAAAAACAAACTTATTGTGGTCCAAGTAAGGGTGCATTAATTCTATTCATTTTGTACTAGAGTTTGTACTAGAACCGAACTTGGTGGCCTCAAGAATCTTAATTAGTATCTCAACGCAGAACTAAAATGTATCAATTTCCAAACAATAGTGCCCTCCATAATGTTTGGGGCAGACCCATCATATATTTATTTGCCTCTGTACTCCACAATTTGAGATTTGTAATAGAAAAAAATCACATGTGGTTAAAGTGCATATCATCAGATTTTATTAAAGGCCATTTTTATACATTTTGGTTTCACCAAGTAGAAATTCCAACTGTGTTTATACATAGCTCCCCCCCCCCTCCCTCCCCGAATACAAAAAGGATGCAAGGAAGAAAGCTGCAGGACAGTGACAGTGAGAGTACAGGAAACAGAAGCCAGTTGAATTCAAACAAATAGCTGGGAAAGCTAACAATTGATGAGGTACAAGGAAAGTTATTAGCTTTAGGTGGGTAAATTAACTAGATAGGCAAGTCATTGAAGGAAGTGAGGAGGAAATTGCAGAGTCCCGACCCATAATCTTCAAAACATTTGTCGGTTCAAAGGGGTGCATTTTGATCAGAATACCATAAGTACTACATGCTTTTTCAAAATCACAGTGATAAATTATGAACCACTCCGTTTGAGACATAATAATATGTGGCTTAAAGAAAACCAGCAGGGAATTGAGTGAAAGCAAAACATTCTTGATTAATTTGATTTTTTGTTAGAGATAGAACATAGAAATAAACCCTTTGGTCCACGTGTCCATGCCCACCATTGATTACCCACCGGTTCACACAAGTTGTATGTTATCTCATTTTCCCTTCCCCTCCTGACAAATTAAGGGATATTTCACAGAGGCCACATACAAATCTGCACACCCTTGGGATGTGGAAGGAATCCTGAACATCCAGGGAAAACCAGAGCACCTGGAGGAAACCCCACAGGGTCACATGAAGAACATGCAGACTCCACATAAACAACACCCAAGGTCAGGATCGAACTGCGTCTCTGACACCATGAGGCAGCAGCTCAACCGGCTGCACCACCGTGCCGCCCTTTTGATGAAGCAACAATGTCAGTAAAGCATGGTTGATGCGGTAAGCATGTACTTGCAAAAGTAATTTAATATGTAATACGCCAACTACATTTCCCTCTTTCCATTAAGACTGAAAGCCATTGAACTGTAGCAGCATGGAAAAAATATATAAAGAGCCAAATGTGATGTAGAACATAAAACAGTATAGCACAAGAACGAGTCCTTTGGGCCACAATGTCCGTGCTAATCATGATGCCAAGAGACCATGAAGAAATATATTTTTAAGCATAAAGACAGTGAATGGATAGGGTCTGGAATGCGCTGCCAAGGTTCAAATTATTGGCAGATTCAATTGTAAATTCAGAAAGGAAGCTAAAGGAACGAACCTGCAGATTTATGGGGAGAGGGACTGAGTGCATTGTTGTTCGAGCTGGTATGGATTCAATGACACAAAGGTCTTCCTTCTATTCTGGAATCATTGAGATTCTGGGATACGATGGTATAATGGACCAGAATTTTTGATGTCATGAGTGCGAGCATTCTCAGCTCTTAATCTTAGTCTTCGGTTGATAACACATCTTTACTTTTACCATTTTTAAACCCAAGTAGAATTTCATTTGATTTATTCTCTGGTTATATAAATAGATGGAAAATAGTGCAACTTGAATTTTGTAACATTTAAAACTAAAATCCCACCTAAATCAGGTGAATGGTCAATGCCGCCAAAATGTAACACGACTGTCCTGAAATTCAACTCTGCTTGGGAGCGCTATCTGTACTATAGTCAATGAAATGCAATTGGACAAAATATCAGAGACACAATACAAGACTGATTCCGCTATGTGGCGTATTTAGCATTGCTAACTAGTGGTGAACTTTTAGACAGATGACGCGTTTTATCAATGGCCACCTAAATAAAATTGTTCTCACGACATACACGAAGACTGCTAATGTAAGCAGTTAATACCAGATATTTTCAGAAGCCGATTTTTCATGGAAACAGGATTAATGGCTTAGATTTTGAAAAGCAGCGCATAAATAACGGATTGATAATGTTTTGTGTGAGAACTCTTATGCAGTTTGAAGAGTCCTGTCTGGAAGCTTCTTGGGCCTGTCCCACTTAGGCGACTTTTTAGGCGACTGCAGGAGACTTTGCAGTCGCCACATGGTTGCCAGGGAGTCGCCTTCATGGTCGTGAGGAGTTCCCACATTTTGGAAACTAGTCGCGGCCTCATTATAGTTGCCAAGAATTTTTCAACATGTTGAAAAATTAGCGGCGACTAGAATGAAGTCGCCATGGAGATTAGCGAGAATTCTCGAGCTGTCGGTGGGTCGCAAGGCGGTCCTAGTGAGTTGCCAGGAGGTCGAAGGTTCTCAGAGGTTCTCGTAGGTTGGAGCCGGTGTTGACCGGTGAATTTCATTGGCTAATTGGGGGGGGGGAAAAAAAGGTAAGCAGTAGTTTTCAGAACCCGGGAATGGACCAGTAATGTTAAATGTCTGCCGAACTTCACAGCCGTGTATCTCTGGCTTCTTAAATGTTGTCTCTACTCCTTCTCCCCCCTTCTTTTAAAGGACTTGCTGTACACTGTGCTTTAGCTGTCTTAATTACAGCGCCAACCTTCCTGTTCATCACGGTGTGTGCCCTAACCTTGGCTTTGCACCGTGGGAATTTTTTAGACAGCGCTCCCCCGCGTGCCTTGGCCCCGGCCTTTGCATGTGTGTGTGCGTGTTCCGCTCTGACAGTCGCAGTTCCAGTTCCCGGTTTTTCAGGCGACTGCTGGCAACTTGACAGTCGCAGGCAGTCCGTTGAAAAATCGCCTACGTGGGACAGGCCCATCTGTCTCTCCAATTCCCTCCATAAATGCTGCCTGACACACTGAGTTCCTCCATCATTCCATAGTTTTGCTCAAGATTCCATCATCTGAAGTCTCTTTCGTCAGTACATAATATTGCAAAAAGAAAATGGCTAGATTTAAAACTTACTTTTGGATCTCCTCCATAAATAACTTGCCCCATAAAGTCTGTGTAGAAAACAGCAGCTCCAATGACAGCAAACCATGTTACCAGATGGCAAATACATAGCCTCATAAGCTCCTTTGGCATTTTCAGCATAGACAACCACAGAAGCTTTACAGTCGTCTCAGACTCTCCTCCTTCACTTTCTGTATCACTGCTTGCATTGGTCACCCCACTCTGGTTCCGTAGTCTCTGACGTTGCCTTTGTTTCTTCTGCAGATCGTACAGGTCATTCATGCTGCGCGAGGATTTGATCAAGACAATGGCATTGGCACGACGAAAGCGGTAACGATGTGATCCCATCTTGCCGTAGTACGAGAAGGTGTGAGATGACTGCCGGTAGAACACATGCCTCCGTCTGCGCATGGAACTGCTGGTTACTGATGGTTTCATTCCAACCATACAAGTATGGTGGTTAATGTTATCATTTGTGCTGTCTTCAGATACCCCATTTGCCACTTTGGAAGTTTTAAGATCATCTTTTAAAACACCTTCAAATTCATGTTCCCTGAGTAAACTAGTGATGTGATTGAACTTGGATATAATCTCATGGTTGCAACTTTTGGGTATACTTGCTGAGGATTGACAGAGACTATCATAATGGTCCTGGAAAATAGAAGGTTCGATGTCTCGCAAAAAAAATAATTCTGATTCAATTTCTATTGTCGCATCAGACATGTGCAAAACAGAGTCACTTTGGCTCCGCCCAATATTTACATCCAGGAAGTCGAGGTTGACATCTTGCACAGAGCAAGTTTCATCAGGAAAAACTGCAGTGTTGCAATGCCGTTCTTTGTGGAGCAGGTCCAGCCGAGGGAGGGGTGAAAGACTTTCATTTACATTAGCATTCGAGTGTGCAACTGTTTCTTCATCAATGCGGTCTTGTTGGGGGTTATACTGCTCCTCCTCGATGCTGAAAAGATGTAAAGCAACAGAGACAGAAAAGATGATGGCCGCAAAGAAGAAGAGGACTTGTTGTTGTGACTTGAAGATCTGGCCCAGAGCAGTTTGCGTCCAATCTAAGCCACCCAGCATATAGCCAATAGCTCCACCAAGGCCTAGAGAGAAATTGAAAGCAAAAAAACAAATGTAAAAGCAAATTAGATACTTAATTTGTATCCATAACATGAAAAAAAATGTAGATCTTCAATAAATGCAACTTCAACAAAAATGATGGGCATGCGCAAAAAGAGTCAAGATGTTGCAAGTACTTCATCAGCAGGAAGAATTGTAGTAATGGACTTCAAATACAGAGAGAAAATAAATCTTCCGAAGATAATGGCTTTAAGAATATACTTCGATAAAAGCAGAAAACTGGTAATACTTTCATAAGGTACACAAAAATGCTGGAGAAACTCAGCGGGTGCAGCAGCATCTATGGAGCGAAGAAAATAGGCGACGTTTCGGGCCGAAACCCTTCTTCAGACTGATGGGGAGTGGGGAGGAGAAGGAAAAAGGGAGGAGGAGGAGCCCGAGGGCGGGGGGATGGGAGGAGACAGCTCGAGGGTTAAGGAAGGGGAGGAGACAGCAAGGGCTAGCAAAACTGGGAGAATTCAACGTTCATACCATCCGGACGTAAGCAACCCAGGCGGAATATGAGGTGCTGTTCCTCCAATTTCCGGTGTTGCTCACTCTGGCAATGGAGGAGACCTAGGACAGAGAGGTCGGATTGGGAATGGGAGGGGGAGTTGAAGTGCTGAGCCACCGGGAGTTCAGGTAGGTTATTGCAGACTGAGCGGAGGTGTTCGGCGAAACGATCGCCCAACCTCCGCTTAGTCTCCCCGATGTAAATCAGCTGACATCTAGAGCAGCGGATGCAGTAGATGAGGTTGGAGGAGATACAGGTGAACCTTTGTCGCACCTGGAACGACTGCTTGGGTCCTTGAATGGAGTCAAGGGGGGAGGTGAAGGGACAGGTGTTGCATTTCTTACGGTTGCAACGGAAAGTGCCCGGGGAGGGGGTGGTACGGGAGGGAAGGGAAGAATTGACAAGATAGTTGCGGAGGGAGCGGTCTTTGCGGAAGGCAGACATAGGGGGAGATGGGAAGATGTGGCGAGTGGTGCGGTCACGTTGGAGGTGGCGGAAATGGCGGAGGATTATTTGTTGTATTTGCCGGCTGGTGGGGTGAAAGGTGAGGACTAGGGGGACTCTGCCCTTGTTGCGAGTGCGGGGATGGGGAGAGTGAGCAGTGTTGCGGGGTATGGATGAGACCCTGGTGCGAGCCTCATCTATGGTGGCAGAGGGGAATCCCCGTTCCCTGAAGAACGAGGACATTCCCGATGCCCTGGTGTGGAACGTCTCATCCTGGGAGCAGATGCGGCGTAGGCGGAGGAATTGGGAGTAGGGGATGGAGTCTTTACAGGGGGCAGGGTGGGAAGACGTGTAGTCCAGATACACTTTCATAATGTTGGTATTTTGTATCCTGTTACAAATGGATCAATTACATTGTTTACAGGTGTGCTCGCAAAGAATATAAAGAAGGATAGTACAAGCTTCTTTAGGTATGTTTGGAAAAAATTATTAGTAAAGACAAATGTGGGTCCCTTGAAGGCAGAAACAGGTGAAATTATTATGGGGAACAAGGAAATGGTAGAAGAGTTGAACAGGTACTTTGGTTCTGTCTTCACGAAGGAAGACACAATCTCCCAGAGGTACTAGAGGACAGAGGATCTAGGGAGACAGAGGAATGGAAATAAATTTACATTAGGTGAAAAATAGTATTGGGTAGACTGATGGGACTGAATGCTGGTAAATCCCCAAGGCCTGATGGTCTGCATCCCAGGGTACTCAAGGAGGTGGTTCTAGAAATTGTGGCCCCACTGTTGATCATTTCCCAAAATTTTATAGATTCAGGATCAGTTCCTGTGGATTGGAGGGTAGCTAATGTTATCTCACTTTTCAAGAAAGGAGCGAGAGAAAACAGGGAATTAAAGACCAATTAGCCCGACATCGGTGGTGGGAAAGATGCTGGAGTCAATTATTAAAGAAGTAATAACAGCGCATTTGGATAGCAGTAAAAGGATTGGTCCACGTCAGCATGGATTTATGAAGGGGAAATCCTGCTTGACTAATCTTCTGGAATTTTTTGAGGATGTGACAAGTAAAATAGATGAAGGAGAGCCAGTGGATGTAGTCTATCTGGACTATCAGAAAGCCTTTTCTAAGGTCCCACACAGGAGATTAGTGGGCAAAATTAGAGCACATGGTATTGGGGGTAGGGTATTGACATGGATAGAGAATTGGTTAGCAGACAGGGAATAAATAGTAGGAATAAACAGGTTCCTGTCAGAATGGCAGGCAGTGGCGAGTGGACTGCTGCAAGGCTCGGTGCTGGGGCCACAACTATTTACAATATATATTAATGATTTAGATGATGGAATTAAAAGTAACACTTGCAAATTTGCAGATGACACAAGCTGGGTGGCAACGTGAACTGCGAGGAGGATGTTAAGAGGTTGCAGGGTGACTTGGACTGGTTGAGCGAGTGAGCAGATGCATGGCAGAAGCAGTATAATGTAGATAAATGTGAGGTTATCCACTTTGGCGGCAGGAACCAGGCAGATTATTATCTCAATGGTGTCAGATTAGGAAAAATGATAACAATGAATGGCGGTGCTGGCTCAAAGAGCTTAATGGCCTCCTCCTGCACCTATTTTCGATATCATAAATTATCAGTCTTATTTTTATAGCCAAAAGGTCAGCTAAATAAAAATACAAATTTCAAACCTGCAGAAAATGCATGGATATTGAGTGCCAGATCTTGTTCCTCTGTGTCTGCCACATCCAACAAATAAGCTCTGATTGGTCCCTCTGTTGCATCTGCACAGAAGTCCAATACTACTACACCTAGAACAGTCAGGACTATACCAATTGGCTGATGATCAGGGATGTCCCCAATGGATAAACCTGAGAAACAGATATTTTTGAATATTAAAAGCATTGCCGGAAACACATGCTTACACGAAAGTTATCACACCATTTTCTAATGCCCACAATGGCTATGTTTCAATTCAAAACATTTAAATGTTTTCAGCAAAGTTTGATTGGAATCAGCTTTTTTATTTGGGAAGAGGACACAGGCTTAGATATTTCAACAGTCGACATATCAAATGTTGCATACCTCTTTTGCCTTTAAAGTACAATCACAGATGAAACTATTATGTAGCATGCTTCGTCACAATTAAAATGAAAAAAAAATCAAAATACAAATTATTCACTTGTTGTACAGAACTGAATCAGGTCCTTTGGCCCAACAGAGCCATCAAGTACACATATATAAATCCCATTTATCAGTAGTTTGTGTCCTGCTGTGCATGTGATTCAAGTGCTTGTCAAGCTCTTGGGACTTGGACATAAAGGCTCTTTTGTTTCTCAATACTTTCTAGTGTAAATCCCCCAAAAGACATCACTTTACACATTAGAACACAATTTCATTAGTCACTGCTCATCTTTCCAGCCGATTAATATCATTTTCTAGACATCTCTCCTCAATACCTACACTATCACCATGCAGCGGTAAAGTTACTGCCTTACAATGCCAAAGACCTGGGTTAGATCCTGACTATGAGCGCTGTCTGTACAAAGTTTGCCCGTTCTCCCTGGGACTGCATGGGGTTTCTCCAGGTGCTCTGGTTTCCTCGCACATTTCAGACATGCAGGTCTGTAGGTTAATTAGCTTCTTCCATATATTGTTCCTAGTGCATAGGATAGAATTTGCGTACGGGTGATCTATGGTCGGCGTGGACTTGATGGGCCAAAGGGCTTGTTGCCAAGTTGTATCTCTAAACTGAACTGAACCACCAATTATCATCTTTGGATATTAAGCTGTCCTTTGATATTGCAAAAATACTTTCATTGCCCATTTTAAAATATTCCTCAAATTAGGTACTTATACTAGAAAGGTTTCATTCACACTTAAAGGACTGCAGATATGAATCAGCAATGTCCAAATGTTCTCGCTGATTATTTTGCATAAATAACCATTCGTAAATGCATTCAAAATGGGATTTTAGGTTACTTTTGGCTGAATGGATAGTCAACTCAATTAATAACAATTAATAACAAGTGCGGTGAATTAACAACATATTTCATATTAAAGTGTTGCACCAGCTTAGAAACAAGGCACTAATAATGCATGATCAAAATTTATCATAATTTCAGTAATGCAAATTTGATCAATGCTGTTTTGAATAAGTTTATGAATAAATAACCAAATATATTCCAAATAAGAGAACTGAAGTCATCTACACATTCTCATCTTATGATTACCAAAGCATGGCTTAGATGGCCAGTAAGGAAAAAACAGAGCTCTTTAGAGGGATTTTTATTAAGAGGAAAAACAAAATGGTTTACATCTTCAGGTTTTCACATCCACCAAAAGTCACAAACCAAGATGAGGAGGTTGTGAAGACAATGGATCAACCTTTTAAGAAGAAAGAACACAAGTTACAAGTGACTGCAATCGTCCATCTCAGATGGCTGTGGATTATCAGTCTGGGTACAGTCAAGGACGTAACTCCTTTGGGCAGGGAGGATACAAGGATCAGGCATCGAAACAATCAGTCGGGACATTGCTGCGTGGCACGGCAAGTTTGAGTTAGGAATCCAGGCACATGGCAGCACATGGAAAATAATACTAGACTATTCACCAGTTATACACATTTCAATTCCATCTTGGCAACTGAGGCATTTTAATAACATCTGGAATTTTATAGAAGTTGGCCTTAGTGCTATAGGGGAGAAAATATTTCCTCCTTACCTGGCCAGGAATTCTCTCCCTCCCCCACCCTACTCACTCATTAGACACTAATAAAGATTTTGTGTTTTGTTTAACAAAGTCACCTGCCATGCCATTTTTGTGTCAATTTTTTCACAAAATCACACAGTAGTCGTATCATAGATACAGTAGTCGTATCATAGACTTGACATAGACATCCACAAATTGAGCATAATGATGAAGATCAAAGCCAATTCTGAGAGGAATGGCCAGAAATAAATAATTTAAAGAGATTTAATAATAATAATAATAATAAATTTTATTTAATTGGCGCCTTTCAGACATCTCAAGGACACCTTACATAGTAATCGGAATAAAAACATATAATCGGAATAGAACAGGTAAAAAAGACATCACAGAGACACAAATTAAAAACAGAATTCAATCCAAAAACAGAAAATCATAACACAGTGTGAAGAGAGAGCAGTGGCAGCCAAAGCGCGCCAGCGTCCACTCTCTCTTCACGGCAGCCATCTTGGACACAGACCTACAGGACTACAATTAGACAAAAAAATCATCCCCCCACAGTGGATAGCACTGTGGAGGAAGGCACAATGTCCAGGGAGGGAGAGTTTGAGGGAGAGTTTACTGCATACTTCTCTCCAAAGACTACTTTATTCAAAGTTCCTCTCCCACTGCCAAAAGCCTAATCAAAGTACCACTTGAATATCTACTTGATATTCATTTTCCAAATACATTTAAGGGACACATTTCCTTTTGAACAATTTTATTGACCACCAGGAATAGCTGCAAATTTTTAAACATTTTTAAAAACTTTCATTTTATAATTCTTATATGGTTTAACTTGATCTTTTAAATCGTGCAAGAAGTCACTCTAATGAAACATTAAATATTTAGAGCAAGTTATATTAAACCAGAGTCATTGATTGTGAATGAAATGTCATCCATTACAAGATCAGCAGACACATTGTTCATCATACTGGTGCCAAAGTGGCATGGGAAAAAAAAGTAACCTGTTTTTACACATATGAAAAAGGTATTTATTTGTTTTTCAAAACATCATAAACAGGAGGTGTTTTAAAGATTTGAATCTGATAAGAAAACAAGTGTTCCAATAATATAGCCTTTGACAGCTGCTTGGGAATAGTTTTTATGAAAGGAAAACAACAGGAAGCATTTCCTTTGAATTGCTTCCTGCCGTTTTTTTCTCACGTGAAAGAGATTTATGGAATCCCCAATGCGTGTGAATGAATTAGACTGAAAACTACCAACCTGATGGAATACGTGATCACTATTGTAATTTGTTTTCAAATTAAAGTGACTAATAAAAAAAACATTATGGGATATGGTGAATTATGCTTGCAATCATAAGATTAAATCCTCAAGTTGGAAAAACATCAATTTTCAAGACAGGACCTTTCTACACACTGATCTGAAGGGTCCCAACATGAAACCCACTGGCCACTATCCATGTTCTCCAGAGATGCTGACTGACCCGCTGAGTTACTCCAGCAATATCTGTTTTTAAATAAGAAAAAAAATCAAAATTGGTACCTAGCAAGATATCTGGATGTCAGCTGCAGAAAGAGAATATTAAGATAAAATTTAAAAAAAGCGCTCAATCTATTTGGAAGGAGGAAAGGGACACAAGCTTTCTAAATTGTAACAAATATCCAGGTCTGTTCTTAAAATCAACAGTCAAACTTGCTTCTGTTAAAATTATCAATAGTTTATCAAGTGTTTAAGAAAGAACTGCATATGCTGGAAATATCAAAGGTAGACAAAAATGCTGGTGAAACTCAGCGGGTGAGGCAGCTTCTATGGAGCGAAGAAATAGGTGACGTTTTGGGTCGAGACCCTTCTTCAGTCAATTACAATTTGGTCAGATATGTGGATAAGAAGACAGATATGTGGATAAGAAGACATTTGGTCAGATATGTGGATAAGAAGGGTGTTGAGGAACATTGGCCAAGTACAGGCAAATGGGACTTTGAAACACTGCAGTGCGATCACACCTTTCCTGTTACGTGGTGCCTAGTACAAAACTCATGCTGTGGCCTAACATGTACAATTCCAACATAAACTGCTTGCTCTTGTGGTTTCTGCCTTGGCTAACAAAAAAATTGATACTTTTTTAATTACTTTATCTTCCGCTTCTACTACACTTAAATATCTGTGGACATAGACAAAGGTCCCTCTGTTTTTCTCAATATCTTCCCAGTTATTGTAGATTTCCCTTCTTACTCCCCAGCAGCAATAATTTATGTTTCACTGGATTATATTTCATTTCCCACTTTACTGTTCAGCTGCCACGATCATCCATGCTTTTCTTCTTCCCACTCAATCATACTGCCATCGTTTTGTATCATCTGCAAACATTTATCACAAGCTACTTATATTTAAATCTAAATTACTTAGTCTTTAATATGCCAAACAGAATGGAAACCAAATAGCAAGTCTCTTATAAACCCATGGATATTAGCCTACCAAGTCACAAACGTGCACAGTTGATTTCTCTGCTGCTTGGCACAGAGTTGTTTGGATTCTCTGGCACAATTTTTGTAGTTAAGTTGATTGAACAAACCACAAAATAAAGTGGCTTAAATAACTACAATATCTAAAAAAGTGGTCAACTTATTCCAAAATTATTTAAAATGTCATGAATGAATATAGTTGATGGAGACCACTGAAGTACAATCGTTCCATTATTTACCTATGATCGAGCCATTTAGGAAGAGTGCAACTCCGAAGAGGACTCCAATACAAAGAGCTAGGATGAAGGGGCGACGGCGGCCCCAGCTCAAAGTGCAACGGTCACTAGCCGAACCTATCAGTGGAGTGAAGATCAGTCCTAGGATTGGGCTTAGAAACCATGTGAGGCTGTAGTATTGTTCTGGAAGACCTGCGAGAACAAAATTGAAACTTCGTAAGTAGAGCAAGTAGACAAACAGTTAAACATTTACAGAAATATTTTCATCCAATTTCAGGTTTTCTCACTCTTATGCAAGTTAATGTAGAATGATCCAAGGAAGCTGACTGTGCTTTAAAAAAATCAAATCTGGATTAGGAACCGACATTAATAATTTCAAAAAGTCCTCTCCGAAGCTGTTATCGGTGCAGGAATTTCAGGCAAAAGGTACAGGTACAAGGTACAAAAATGAGAATTCTCCTGCGATTGTGTGGATTTCCTCTGGTGGTTTGATTTTTGTCCCACACCACAAAAACCCATGGGGGGGGGGGGTTTATTGATCACTAAATTGCCCCAAGTGTAATAGGTGTGTGGGAAGAATACAGCGGGTCAGGTTAGGATTAAGGGCAAATAAGTAGCAGGATGGTTGGTGGCCTGTTTATGTCCCGCCTCTCCAATATCTTCATTCATCATAATTGAAAACATTAGCGATGCAGTGGTGCTGGTTTCTGACGGGAACGGTGACAAATGCACCACACATCTCTTCCCTCCAGTTGCTGCGGACCTTCGCTACTGGAAGTATAGGATTTTGGTGTGTGTGCTTTAATCATCATTCCTTACAATGCCATGTATGACAGTGATCGCAACTTCTAATGAAGTATGGATGGCTGTTGGCTCTCTAGAAACTCATCTAATCCAACATCCAATTATATTTAACTATCTTGAAGCACTTGTTTCATCACATTTTCAATGCCATTTCATTGCACGTCGCCTAAATCCTGTCCCCAAGCCCACCAGATACTATTATTATCTTTTTCATTACAGAAGTCCATTAAAATAGGAACCTTCCCATTATCCCCAAAATTAGTTTATTTTTGCTGTATTTTCATGCAAGCTATCAAAGCTACAAATGGTCTTATTCCACTATGCATTTGGACAGCAGCATTGCCAGAGCAAGACTGCACGCACTCGAGGAACAGCACTTCGTGTTGCTTTACAATCTAATGGTATGAATATTGAAGTCTCCAATCTTGGTTCAGACCCCCTTCCTTCTCTTTTGTATTATAGGCATGATTCCAGCATCTCCAATTCACCTCTGACTATAGCAGCCTATATTAAAGCTTTTGTATTGCAATTGATACAGTTGTACAATCAGCTGTTGCTCAAATGTGACGATGCTCTTGTCATTATGGACAAGAAAAATCACTACAGGAGCAATGTCTAGCGTCGTTACAAATTCCTGCCATCAGTGGCGCTCTAGATCTGCATGGCGCCTGTGCTTGCGACTCGAGAAGCTGTGTTGGGTGGGGCTTAAAATGCAGGTTTTTATTGGTTGACAGGGAGGGTTTTTCTTGTACGACAAGCTTATGAAGAAATTTTGTTCTGTCATCCCGTTCGCGATTTAAACAAAAAAACGTTGATTGACTATTTAATTGCTAGATGAAAGTCGGGCCCAACTTCAACGCCTTCAAAATCATGGATCGCAAGTTCTGGACAAAACAAAAGGTATGTACTGTGGGATGTTTATTTAACATCTTATCTGGTTTTCGGTGCAATTTCATTTTAATCTGATGATGCGAAATATGTTATTGAGGCCCCGATATCGGCTGTGTCCTGCCTGCCGGCTGAGACAATAGACAATAGACAATAGGTGCAGGAGTAGGCCATTCGGCCCTTCGAGCCATGATCATGGTTGATCATCCCCAATCAGTACCCCGTTCCTGCCTTCTCCCCATGACTCCGCTCTTTAAGAGCCCTATCTAGCTCTCTCGAAAACATCCAGAGAACCTACCTCCACCGCCCTCTCAGGCAGAGAATGTGAGTGTGAGCAAAATCATGGCGGCGGTATCATAATCCACAAATATTTTGTGTTATTGTGTACCCATGATCAATATTTGCATACTAAATATCTGACTAAAAAGTTCCACTACATAGTTTTTAATCAGATATTTAATACGAAAATATTGATGGATAGACAATTACACAAAATAAAGATAAGTTAGATGTTCTTAAGACATGATTGTGCAAAAAATAATGATTTTGATTATCTTGAGAGTGGATGTTTGTGATTTTGAACATATATCTGTGTAAAATGGTCCTTGCCTGCTGCAGTGTTATAAACCAACAAAGCAAAATTTATGGGAAGTAAACATTCAATTCAATTCAAACATTCAATTCAATTCCTCTGATTTGGCATAGAAATGTGAGATCTAAAAATCATGTTATCAGTTTGTTATTTGGATACTTTATAGATACTAATTAAAAATTCAATTTTAGCCTTTTCTTAAGAATGGGATAGATGTTTAGATCTAGTAATTGAATTTAGATGAATTTAATTGATTGGATGACACTGATGAATATGAACTTTGTTGGGTATTTGCTATTTGTTTTAACATTTAATTTGTGTTAGGCATTGTTGAATAAAATAATTGATACTTTTTTTCCCTAAACTGCAAATAAAAACTTGTTTTTACTTAATGCTGTTCAGTGTTTTTTTGCACAAGGCAATTCATTTGCTGCTGTTAACTCAAGGGTGAAGATTCTCATTAACCGGACTTTGCTTAAGTTTAAAAAACTCAGCAATCTCAAGAAACTTGAAACATTTACGGAAATTTGTGATAAAAGTTTTAAAGAGAAAGCAAAACTAAATAGATTTGAAGGACACAAAGATTCAGGAACTCAAAACCAAATTACGTGGGAATACTTTGGCACGAGAGCTTGCTGAAACCAAGGCAGAGTTTTTGAAACTTAAAAGCACACAGCAATTGCTCAAGTTTCGTGGCAGTAAGAAAAAGAGGAAAACTGTTTCAATTCACCAGTACAGAAAAGTTCAGAAAAACTAAAGGACAGGGAAGAGGATGAGACGCCTCGAATTTGACAATCTAGTCCTCAAGGAAACAATCAAAACTCCGGAGGCTGCCAGTATTGTCAAGTCAAAGGTGGACCAGAAGACTTGCTCCTCAACAACAAGGATGCACATGTTTGACTGTATTGTAAACAAAACTCCCACAGCAAATATTCCAAACTTGATAAGCCAGTTGCAGAAGTGAAGTGGACTTGATCTGGATAGTGTTCCTCAACGCAGTGCAGTTGAACTTATGGCCCGAGAATTGGGAGCTATTGCAGAGTTACAGACAGCAGAGATGATCCTAGCAACAAAGGATTTGACTGTTGGTTTTGATGCAACCACCCAAGAAGAGACCCATATTAACAGTGCACACTTCACCACCACAAATGAACGTCTTTCTGCAACAGTCAATGAATTGGCTGGTGGGACTGCTGAGAACTATGCGCAACATATTTGCGATACTGTTGAAAATGTGTGAAACTTATACTTATTTCAATGAACAAGCGGATTTCCAAGACACCAGGCAAAATATGATAGACAACATTACAAATACACGGAGTGACAGGTGTGCAGCTAATCATGCTGCTAATAGGATTGTGAACAGCGAGTGGGGTAAATCTTTGAATTAGCTCTACTGCCACTTGCATCCTCTTGACTCCATCGCAACATCAGTACGCTCAGCCTTCAAAAAGCACAAACGATCCAGAGGCAGTCTTGTTTGGGAAGGACTGTCTAGCAGGAAATGTCATACTGCAGATGAACAAACTTCGTTACAAGAATGGAAAATGGGACCCAAAAGGATTTGTTGCATTTTTGGATGAAAGGAACATCCCCCGAGGTGTCCTTCCACGGTACCGTCGCAACAGATTACATATACTTTTCCATATTAGTGGCAAGCTCATAGAACATTATGCTGAATAGTGGAACATCCTGTGGGGGGTTGAGAAGCGCCATCCTCCATGACTTCACCCAGGCTGAAGCAAAAGTAGAACTTCAGATATTGGGCTTACTTGGCAAATATCTGACTGGGCTTTGGATGAAGATCTTCCAAGAATTCCAGAATCAGATCAACTATGTTGATGGCATCAAAGTGGTTAAAGGGGTGATTGCTGCTCTACGGAAGCCACAGAAAATCCAGAGAACTTGATATTGGCAAGGGAAGATTTCTTCGGTGAGGAAGTGCATCTTGATGCCAACATTGACAAAACTTCAGGAGCTACCAGTATATCCACAGTTCAGTTCAATGATGAGGAGCTGTCTTCAAGCTGTCATCACTGTGTTGGAAAGGCAGTATAGCAAATACTTTGAACTTGATGTAACTGAGAAACTGAAGGAGGAGACTGCATCTGCAAGATCACACAACATCGATGCGGAGGAGATAATGGGGATGTTTAGCACATCAAAACAGAAATCTCCCAATGCCACCATGTGTTATTTGTCATGTAGGATGCGGGCCTGCAAGAATAAAACAGACAACATCCTTGATAATCTCGAGGGGCAACATAGGAAGGAGGTGCTCTGTAGGCAATGAAATGGGGGAGAGTTCAGAGGAACGGACTGAAGAAAAAAGACGGAATTGAGAGCAGAAATCACCAAGCGACAGAAAGACAAGGAGTTGCGCAGGACACAAAAGAGGAAAAAACTGGAAAACAAATTTGAAAGAAACCGATTTAGACAGCATTCGCAGAGATTATCTGAATTTGGACTAGTCTAAATGTGACATTCTTAATGGGAAAGTAGTGGGCAGAAAAGAATGTCATGTGTGGTTTGAAGAGCAAAAACTTACCACAATTGAAAAGTTGAGGAAAAACAAGGTGCACAGAGTTGCTTATTGGTTGCAGTCTGAGGATTATTCTCCATGAAGACTTGGTCTTTTGCTAGAAATTGTAATTTCTTTACCTGTCCGTTATGGACTTCCAGCATTTAATATAATAATATTAAAGTTCTGATCTTGAGAATATCACATTTTTGAATTTAAGGCAGTCTGGGTGTTTATTTGGGAGATATTTCAGTCACAACGATTATTTTTTTAATTAGCTACTTAATTAGGTAATTAACTAATTATATACTTTAATTTCAGGTCATCAAAGTAAGATGTACTATGTTTGTTTCAGAATGCTTCAATCTATAATAACTGAAAATGTCATTCAGTTCTCTTAATTTTTAAGTTATGGGCTTATGTCAATTGACTGTCCTCGATCACAGCTTTTGTGTTAAGTTAATGGAAAAGCAATAGGGAACAAGATGCTGATTTCCAAGTATGAAAATGACCATAACTTTTTTGATACTGAAGACATGACAGTGAATTGGCTATCAAATTAAAGTTCTTTTTATGCTTTATCTGATGGGATAAATTACAGGCTTGATTTTTAACATCTCAAAATGTTGTAACATCCTTACAATGTCTCATCTTAAACATCCTCACTTTTTGCAGGACAGCTCCAGTCACCTACAGCTAGCTTATAACTTACAGCTGAGATATTAACATTGTGAATTCCAATGGTCGCAATGGGCATTATCGGTATATGCCTTCAATATACAAACAATAGTGAACTACAGTGCCCTCCATAATGTTCAGGACAAAGACCCATCTTTTATTTATTTGCCTCTGTACTCCACAATTTGAGAAATATAATAGAAAAAACATGTGGTTAAAAGTACATATTGTCAGATTTCTAATAAGGGCCATTTTTATACTTTTTGATTTCACCAGCAGGGTTTATACATAGTCCCCCCTATTTCAGGGCACCATAATGTTTGGGACACAGCAATGTCATTTAACTGAAAGTAGGCATGTTTAGTATTTTGTTGCATATCCTTTGCATGCAATGACTGCTTGAAGTCTGCGATTCATGGGTGTCTTCTCTGGTGATCCTCTGTCAGGCCTGTATTGCAGCCATCTTTTGCTTATGCTTGTTCCGGAGGGGCTAGTCGCCTTCAGTTTTCTCTTCAGCATACAGAAGGCATGCTCAATTGGGTTCAGATCATGTGATTGACTTGACCACTCAAGAATTGACCATTTTTAAGCTTTGAAAAACTCCTTTGTTGCTTTAGAAGTATGTTTGGTATCATTGTCTTGCTGTAGAACCACATCTGCGCCTTCCTCCCTCGCACCATGGACCCGCTGCAGTTCGCATACCGTCCGAACAGATCCACGGATGATGTGGTCTCCCAGGTTCTGCACACCACCCTCTCTCACCTTGACAGCCAGAAGGGGGGGCTATGTGAGGATGCTGTTCATTGATTACAGTTCAGCTTTCAATACCATAGTCCTCACCAGACTCGCTGAGAAGCTGCTGGAACTGGGGCTGAACACTCCCCTGTGTGCCTGGGTCCTGGACTTTCTCACCGCCAGGCCCCAGGTATACTGCTATCCCCCTCACCCTAAACATAGGATCCCCCAGGGTTGCATCCTTAGCCCCCTACTGTACTCCCTGTACATACATGACTGCATAGCCAGGTTCAGCTCCAACTCCATCATCAAGTTTGCTGATGACACTGTGGTGGTGGGCCTGATCTCCGATAACGATGAGAAGGCCTACCGGGAGGAGGTGGCTGATCTGGCACTGGTGTCAGGACAACAGCCTCCTCTTGAATGTAACAAAAACTAAGGAGCTGATTATGGACTTTAGAAGGGCTCAACATCAAAGGAAATGCACGTCCCTGGAGATAAATGGGACTACTGTGGATAGGGTGAGAAGCTTTAAATACCTGCGAGTCCACATCACAGAGGATCTGACATGGACAACACACACTGCCGCACTGGTGAGTAAGGCAAGGCAGCGCCTTTACCACCACAGGCAGCTGAGGAAATTCAGAGTCTCTCTGAGGATCCTTCAGTGTTCCTACTCTGGGGCTGTAGAAAGCATCTTGTTCGATAACATCTCAATCTGGTTTGGGAACAGCTCTGCCCAGGCCAGGAAGGTTCTGTAGTGCGTTCGGCTACACTCGCCCCCCCCCCCCCCCCCTGCAGGACCTATACATCAGGTGCAGATCCAGAGCCAGCAACATAATGAAGGACCGTACCACCCCAGTAACAGACTGTTCCAGCTGCTATGGTCAGGCAAGCGCCTCCGCTGTCACACTGTGAAAACAGAGGATGAGATGGAGTTTCTTCCCACAGGTCATTAGGACTGTAAACTCTGATCTCACCAGGGATTAATTTACTGTTGTGTTGTGTCTTTAAAAAAATAAAAATAAATCTAAAATGCAAATATTGGTTCCGTTCTATTATGTTCTGTTATTCTGTTGTTTTTGCACAATCCGCAGGCATTGCCACTTTCATTTCACTGAACATCTAGTATGTGTATGTGACAAATAAAGTTGACTTGAATGAACTGCCAGCCAATAAATTTTGAGGCATTTGTTGAACTTGAGCAGATAGGATGTGTCTATACACTTCAGAATTCATTGTGTTACTACCATCAATTGACAATAGGTGCAAGAGTAGGCCATTCAGCCCTTCGAGCCAGCACCACCATTCACTGCGATCATGGCTGATCATCCACAATCAGCACCCCGTTCCTGCCATCTCCCCATATCCCTTCACTCCTCTATCGTTAAGAAATCTATCTAGCTCTCGAAAGTGTCCAGAGAATTGGCCTCCATTGCCTTCTGAGGTAGAACATTCCACAGATTCACAACTCTGAAAAAGCTTTTCCTCATCTCCATTCTAAATGGCTTACCCCTTATTACATAGAAACATAGAAAATACAGTGGCTTGCAAAAGTATTCATACCCCTTGAACTTTTCCACATTTTGTCACGTTACAACCACAAACGTAAATGTATTTTATTGGGATTTTATGTGATAGACCAACACAAAGTGGCGCAGAATTGTGGAAGGAAAATGATACATGGTTTTCAAATTTTTTTACAAATAAAAAATTGAAAAGTGTGGCGTGCAAAAGTATTCAGCCCCCTTTACTCTGATACCCCTAAATAAAATCCAGTGCAACCAATTGCCTTCACAAGTCACCTAATTAGTAAATAGAGTCCACTTGTGTGTAATCTAACCTCAGTATAAATACAGCTGTTCTGTGAAGGCCTCAGAGGTGTTAGAGAACATTAGTGAACAAACAGCATCATGAAGCCCAAGGAACACACCAGACAGGTCAGGGATAAAGTTGTGGAGAAGTTTAAAGCAGGGTTAGGTTATAAAAAAATATCCCAAGCTTTGAACATCTCACGGAGCACTGTTCAACCCATCATCCGAAAATGGAAAGAGTATGGCACAACTGCAAACATACCAAGACATGGCCGTCCACCTAAACTGACAGGCCGGGCAAGGAGAGCATTGATCAGAGAAGCAGCCAAGAGGCCCATGGTAACTCTGGAGGAGCTGCAGAGATCCACAGCTCAGGTGGGAGAATCTGTCCACAGGACAACTATTAGTCGTGCACTCCACAAATCGGGCCTTTATGGAAGTGGCAAGAAGAAAGCCATTGTTGAAAAAAAGCCATAAGAAGTCCCGTTTGCAGTTTGCCACAAGCCATGTGGGGGACACAGCAAACATGTGGAGGAAGGTGCTCTGGGCAGATGAGACCAAAATTGAAGTTTTTGGCCTAAATGCAAAACGCTATGTGTGGCGGAAAACTAACACTGCACATCACCCTGAACACACCATCCCCACTGTGAAACATGGTGGTGGCAGCATCATGCTGTGGGGATGCTTTTCTTCAGCAGGGACAGGGAAACTGGTCAGAGTTGATGGGAAAGATGGATGGAGCCAAATACAGGGCAATCTTGGAAGAAAACCTGTTAGAGTCTGCAAAAGATTTGAGACTGGGGCGGAGGTTCACCTTCCAGCAGGACAACGACCCTAAACATACAGCCAGAGCTACAATGGAATGGTTTAGATCAAAGCATATCCATGTGTTAGAATGGCCCAGTCAAAGTCCAGACCTAAATCCAATTGAGAATCTCTGGCAAGACTTGAAAATTGCTGTTCACAGACGCTCTCCAGCCAATCTGACTGAGCTTGAGCTATTTTGCAAAGAAGAATGGGCAAAAATTTCAGTCTCTAGATGTGCAAAGCTGGTAGAGACATACCCCAAAAGACTTGCAGCTGTAATTGCAGCGAAAGGTGGTTCTACAAAGTATTGACTCAGGGGGGCTGAATACTTTTGCACGCCACACTTTTCAGTTTCTTATTTGTAAAAAGATTTGAAAACCATGTATCATTTTCCTTCCACTTCACAATTATGCACCACTTTGTGTTGGTCTATCACATAAAATCCCAATAAAATACATTTACGTTTGTGGTTGTAACGTGACAAAATGTGGAAAAGTTCAAGGGGTATGAAAACTTTTGCAAGCCACTGTAGGTGCAGGAGTAGGCCATTCGGCCCTTTGAGCCTGCACCGCCATTCAATATGATCATGGCTGATCATCCAACTCAGTATCCCATCCCTGCCTTCTCTCCATACCCCCTGATCCCTTTAGCCACAAGGGCCACATCTAACTCCCTCTTAAATATAGCCAATGAACTGGCCTCAACTACCTTCTGTGGCAGGGAATTCCACAGATTCACCACTCTCTGTGCAAACTGTGGCCTCTGGTTCTGGATTTTCCCAACATCGGGAACATGTTTCATGCCTCCAGCGTGTCCAAACCCTTAATAATCTTATATGTTTCAATAAGATCCCCTCATCCTAATTTCCAGAGTATACAAGCCCAGCCGCTCCATTCGATCAACATACGACAGTCTTGCCATCCCGGGAATTAACCTCGCGAACCTACGCTACACTCCTTCCTCAAATTTGGAGATCAAATCTGTACACAATACTCCAGGTGTGGTCTCACTAGGGCCCTGTACAACTGCAGAAGGACCTCTTTGCTCCTATACACAACTCCTCTTGTTACGAAGGTCAACATACCATTCGCTTTCTTCACTGTCTGCTGTATTTGCATGCTTACTCTCAGTGACTGATGAACAAGGACCACCCCCAGATCTCGCTGTACTTCCCCTTTTCCCAATTTGACACCATTCAGATAATAATCTGCTTCCCTGTTTTTGCTACCAAAGTGGATAACCTCACATTTATCCACATTATACTGCATCTGCCCACTCACCCAACCTGTCAAAATCACCCTGCATCCTCCTCACAGTTCACACTGCCACCCAGCTCTGTCATCTGCCAATTTGCTAATGTTACTTTTAATCCCTTCATCTAAATCATTAATGTATATTATAAATAGCCGCGGTCCCAGTACCGAGCCTTGCGGTACCCCACTAGTCACTGCCTGCCATTCCGAAAAGGTATCCGTTTATCCCTACTCTGTTTCCTGTCTGCCAATAAATGTTCTATCCATGTCAGTACCCTACCCCCAATACCATGTGCTCTAATTTTGCCAACTAATCTCCTTTGTGAGACTTTATCAGCAGTTGTATCATCAATGAAGATAAATGAGCCAGTACCTTCAGCAGCCATACATGCCCAAGCCATAACACTCCCACCAGTGTTTCAGATGAGGTGGTATGCTTTGGATCTTGAGTCGTTCCTTCTCTCCTCCATAGTTTGCTCTTGCCATCACTCCCTATACGTTAATCTTAGTCTCATCTGTCCACAAGACCTTTTTTCCAAAACTGTGGTTGCTCTTTTAAGCACTTCTTGGCAAACAGTAACCTGGCCATCCTATTTTTGCAGAGTAGCCTCTGTATTTCTGTTCATGAAGTCTTCTGCAGACAATGGTCATTGACAAATCCACACCCGTCTCCTAAATGTTTCTGCTCTGTTGGACAGGTGTTTGGGGATTTCTTTATTATAGAGAGAATTCTTCTGCCATCAGCTGTGGAGGTTGTCCTTGGCCTGCCAGCCCCCTTGCGATTAGTAAGCTCACCAGTGCTCTTTCTTTTTAATGATGTTCCAAACAATTGATTTTGGTAAGCCTAAGGTTTGGCTGATGTCTCTTAACAGTTTTATTCTTGTTTCTCAGTCTCATAATGGCTTCTTTGACTTTCATTGGTACAAATTTGGTCCTCATGTTGATAAACAGCAATAAATGTTTCCAAGGTGATGGAAAGACTGGAAAGGTGCTGAGAGCTCTCTTATATTTAAACACACCTGAGCAATTACAAACACCTGCAAAAGCCATGTGTCCCAAACATTATGGTGCCCTGAAATGGGGGGGGGGGGGGGGGGGGGGGGGGGGGGGGGGGAGGAGGGGGGAGATTAAAGACTGTATAAACACTGCTGTAATTTCTACATGGTGAAACCAAAATGTATAAAAACACCCATTAATCAAATCTGTGCACTTAATCACGTGATTTTTTCTATTACAAATCTCAAATTGTAAAGTACAGATGCAAATAAATAAATGGGTCTCCGTCCCAAACATTATGGAGGGCGCTGTATATTTCAGAAATACATTCATTAAAATGTTTAGATATTTCCCATGGTTGATTTGGTTTTTTTTTAAATATCTAAATCAGCAGCTTAAAAACACCTTTTGGAGATCTGCCATGGCAATTATATCATTTTAATGGAAATGGATCATTCATAACAAACAGGAAAGCCTGATCTTTTACAATTGGAAAGCAGTGGGATTAGTTGAAATGGCATTTCTCACAACACAGAATGTATTGAGCATCAATTTGCTGATTGAAAACAATAATATCAGCATAAATTCATACTGCAGGAAAACACATTGTGTTTGTCTAGTTCACAGAGAATGGCTCGAAAGTGCCTGACAGCCTACTCGTAACTATCCATCCCACATCTCAGCCAGAACAATGATATTATTTCCTATTGGCACAAGAAACGCTTTATTTCCTGTTGGCCCCATGATAAGTAGCAGGTGGATAAGCTCAGTACTACTAGCTATTATGAATACAGTTAATAATCTGAACAGGAAACAGCCGGATGCAGTTAGTGTAAAATGTGGCAGAAACAGGGTATCAATCAAGGAGTTGTTAGCTACATTCAATCTATTTCCTCAGTCTTAAAATTTATCTCCCAATTTCCCTTTTGAAAAGTGTTAATTTAAAAACAAATCACAAGTTTTTCCTATTCACACAGCAAGACTGTAACACGTTCAAATCAGTGATCCCTATATATTCAAACTGCCACTGCCTTTAATTCTTCGAGCCACCTTTTTGCAAAGGAAGAGAGAGTCGGCATCACATTCAACGTGTCAGCACAGCCTTTGCCCAACCGAAAAGGGCATTTGAAGATCAATACCCGTTTGATGTTAGCTGTTACAAAACACTGGGCACTGTTTTTGCTACTGATACTTGGACTCCCTGTAGAAATATAGTCACTGCAAAATCTACTAGTATTGTGAGCAAATATCAGTGCCCCATTCTAGGAGAAAATCCCCATCAGGGTCCTAATTACACTCAGTTAACTCTAATCACCAGACTTCAGAAATAAATCACAACCTCTCTGAAATATTACCATCCATCACGCGTGCTGACCTTCCCACCATCAGTGTGACCCACACCATCCTGGCCACATTGTCATTTCACTCCTGCCACCGGGAAGGTGGTGTAAGAACCCACAAACATCCAGGTTCAGGAACAGCTACTTCCCTACAACCTCCAAATAGGCTTCGAACTATGCAAACTTGGGGACATTTTTGACTTTGCACTACTATTGTCTATTTGTCTGCTTGGTTAAAAAAAAAAGTATATTATATTGATTTTTGGTGTTGTTTATTTGGGGTTTTACGGATTAATACATTTACAATTCTGTTGTGCTGTTGCAAGTAAGAATTTCAATGTTCCGTTTCAGGACATATGATAATAAAACACTTGACGAAACAGGAGAAAATATTCAAGGAACATCCTCAAAGTCTTCTTAGGGAAAAAGACTTGTGTGCATGCAACAAAAGCTTTTCAGTATACTGTGACAATAAATTAAACTCAAAGCCTTCTAGGGGGAAAAATTTAACACCCTCACCAATTTTCTGGCCCATGTCCTCACGAAAGTGGCACATCATTCAGAATGGCATTGAACGTTTGATGTCTATGTATTAAGAACACCCAGAAGTCCAGCATAAACAGTGGAAGGAATGCACCACCCACCATTTCACTGCCCATTCTGTGCAGAGTGTGGTTCCAAATCATCCAAGGCACTTCAGAATCCATGGAATTCCAATTGTAGAAACTTAAAACTCCACATTAGATTGATCTGAAAGGGGGGGGGGGGGGGTACCTATGTATAACACAGCTGTAATTTCTACATGGCGAAACCAAAATGTATAAAAATGACCCTTATTTGAACAATTTCTTTTCTTCGGTATTCACCAAGGAGAAGGATATTGAATTATGTGAGGTAAGGGAAACTAGTAGAGTAGCTATGGATACTATGAGTTTCAAAGTAAAAGAAGTACGGACACTTTTGAAAAATATAAAAGTGGATAAGTCTCCAGGTCCTGACAGGATATTCCCTAGGACATTGAGGGAAGTTAGTGTAGAAATAGCCGGGGCTATGACAGAAATATTTCAAATGTCATTAGAAACGGGAATAGTCCCCGAGGATTGGCGTACTGCGCATGTTGTTCCATTGTTTAAAAAGGGTTCTAAGAGTAAACCTAGCAATTATAGACCTGTTAGTTTGACTTCAGTGGTGGGCAAATTAATGGAAAAGATACTTAGAGATAATATATATAAGCATCTGGATAAACAGGGTCTGATTAGGAACAGTCAACATGGATTTGTGCCTGGAAGGTCATGTTTGACTAATCTTCTTGAATTTTTTGAAGAGGTTACTAGGGAAATTGACGAGGGTAAAGCAGTGGATGTTGTCTATATGGACTTTAGTAAGGCCTTTGACAAGGTTCCTCATGGAAGGTTGGTTAAGAAGGTTCAACTGTTGGGTATAAATGCAGGAATAGCAAGATGGATTCAACAGTGGCTGAATGGGAGAAGCCAGAGGGTAATGGTGGATGGCTGTTTGTCGGGTTGGAGGCAGGTGACTAGTGGGGTGCCTCAGGGATCTGTGTTGGGTCCTTTGTTGTTTGTCATGTACATCAATGATCTGGATGAAGGGGTGGTAAATTGGATTAGTAAGTATGCAGATGATACCAAGATAGGGGGTGTTGTGGATAATGAAGAGGATTTCCAAAGTCTACAGAGTGATTTAGGCCATTTGGAAAAATGGGCTGAAACATGGCAGATGGAGTTTAATGCTGATAAATGTGAGGTGCTACACCTTGGCAGGACAAATCAAAATAGGACGTACATGGTAAATGGTAGGGAATTGAAGAATACAGTTGAACAGAGGGTTCTAGGAATAACCGTGCATAGTTCCTTGAAGGTGGAATCTCATATAGATAGGGTGGTAAAGAAAGCTTTTGGTATGCTAGCCTTTATAAATCAGAGCATTAAATCAGAGTATAGAAGCTGGGATGTAATGTTAAAATTGTACAAGGCATTGGTGAGACCAAGTATGGTGTACAATTTTGGTCGCCCAATTATAGGAAGGATGTCAACAAAATAGAGAGAGTACAGAGGAGATTTACTAGAATGTTGCCTGGGTTTCAACAACTAAGTTACAGAGATAGGTTGAATAAGTTATATCTTTATTCTCTGGAGCGCAGAAGGTTAAGGGGGGGACTTGATAGAGGTCTTTAAAATGATGAGAGGGATAGACAGAGTTGATGTGGACAAGCTTTTCCCTTTGAGAATAGGGAAGATTCAAACAAGAGGACATGACTTCAGAATTAAGGGACAGAAGTTTAGGGGTAACATGAGGGGGAACTTCTTTACTCAGAGAGTGGTAGCGGTGTGGAATGAGCTTCCAGTGGAAGTGGTGGCGGCAGGTTCGTTGGTATCATTTAAAAATAAATTGGATAGGCATATGGATGAGAAGGGAATGGAGGGTTATGGCATGAGTGCAGGCAGGTGGGACTAAGGGAAAAAAGTTGTTCGGCACGGACTTGTAGGGCCGAGATGGCCTGTTTCCGTGCTGTAATTGTTATATGGTTATATTAAAATCTGACCATGTGCACTTTACCACATGTGATTTTCTCTTTTTTACAAATCTTAAATAGTGGAGTACATAGGTAAATAAATAAATAAATGATGGGTGTGTAGAAGTGGAATCGACCAATTGTCCAAATGGTGCCAGTACAACAACCTGGCTCTCAATATCTGTAAAACCAAAGAACTGATTGTGGACTTTGGAAGAGGAAGGATGAGGACCCACAATCCTGTTTATATCAATGGGACGATGGTGGAGAGAATCAAAAACATCAAATTCTTTGGCGTGCATATTTCTGAAGATCTTTCCTGGACCCAACACACTGATGCAATTATAAGGAAAGAACATCAGCGCTTCAACTTCCTGAAAAGATTATGGAGATTCAGTATGTGAAAGAGCATTCTCTTGAACATCTACAGGTGCACAGTAGAAAGCATATTGACTGGTTGCATCATTGTCTGGTTCAGCAACTTGAATGTCCGGGAGCGGAAAAGACAGCAAAAAGTTGTGAACATTGCCCAGTCCATCACCGGCTCTGACCTCCCCACCATCGAAGGGATTTATCGGAGTCGCTACCTCAAAAAGGCAGCCAACATCCGCACCACACCATCCTGGCCTCACATTCATTTCACCACAGCCATCAGGTAGAAGGTACAGGAGCCTAAAAACTGCAACGTCCAGGTTCATTTCATTGCTCTATCTAGGACATATGACAACAAAACACTCTCGAGTCGTGTCCCAAACGTTATGGAGGGCATTGTAGACCAGCTATGATTGAATAGCAGAATACACAATTGATCAAATGGCCTAATTCCGCTATCACTTATGACCTTATGATATGGTAGAGTTCTTAAATGATATGGTAGAGTTCTTAAAGGTAGAAATACTCCATATTTATATTTCCCAGAAGGTAACCAACCCATAACAGTACGACCGGTACTGATTATATAAATTAACTATTTACAGTCACTAGCAATATAAATTTATATACAGGATTTTAAAAAACATTTGCAACATCAAATTAACTGTTGTTTTACCACCAAACTATCACGGTTGGAAAGCCTTGATTCGGAACTTTGCTTCTTCCTGTCCAGCCCCCTTCATTCATTTAATTTTATGTGTTCCCACTCAGCTATGGATGCAGCGAACTAATCCTGAAACAAACTGAACCCGAACATGTTCTCAATCGATTTCGGATTGCCATATGCACATATCAACTGATTGATACAACTTCTGTTGTATCATGCTTCCCCCCATCTTCATCATATATTTTAACTCCCTGCACCTAACTTTCCTCAGAGCTCTTGAATCTGACAACTTCCATAGACTGACGCTCAAAGTATCTTTACTGTCCCTCTAATTAAACTAGTTGCTCCAAACCTCCTGACTTTTGCCATCTTCCTGCCTCCCTCCCCTTTCCTCTAATTTTGCCTTCAAAGTTAGGTTGCAAACTCAGCCACATCCTGGATCTCTCAGCATATGAACTTGTGAATGTTCAGGAGTATGGAAGGCACAAATCTATACATGAGAAGCAATGACTCAGACTGCTGGACCCTTTCTCAAAAAGCCCTTGCTTCTGTGTTCAAAGGAGATGCTGATCTATCCACAAAGGGACAAAAATAATAAGGAGAGGTTTAATTAAGTTGCATCAAATTTGATAAGATTGGAGGAATGTAACACTGTACCCATCCAAACTATGGAGCGTTATCAGAAGCATTTTCCTTCAAGATACTCTGTGCTACAAAAGGCAAAATGTGTTCATTCTGTTGAGGTATGATCCACATTGCAAAACCTCTAACCACCAAATGGTCACCAAACCATGAAAAGGCAATTACTCTGTTAATTGTCAATGCTTACTTGTTGAATATGGAAAAGCAGGCCATCTCCACGGTCCGGCAGCTTGTGTCTGCAATTGAGACAGAGCAAGATTTCCGCCAATGTCCTTACATTCTGACCAATGACAGACTTCTATACAGTCTTTGGCTAGTAAACTTCATGTGAGCAACATCCAACTACCAAGCACAAATGTATTTTTGCAACCATGGCTTATGCCTCCCTGCAGACAACTATGACACACCATCTCTTCCAGGAGATCTCATCTTGCTCCTCCATCATCTCCAATTCATCTTGAATGTAAACATGCAGTGTTCATTTGCAGCAGGCATATAAATAGTCCTGGAAAGGTTATAAGCTGTACCTAGAAAATATCTAACTTGCAATTGTAAAATTCATCCCCTCAAAACAGCCAAAATAATGCATCAGTGATAGCACTTTGCCTTGCAGTGTTCAATGGAATCTTCCAGAACTGATTTAAAAAAACACTAAAGTTCTTGTCCCAATTCCATAAGATGAAGAATTATGACAACACCTTCCACATCAAATTAGCACACAACTATTTCCTTTGAACACGGAGACATGATATTTGCAATTTTTGGAAAATCTGAGGGTAAGCCATTGGCTGCAACTAGCTATTCAAATTCAATTATGAGCTATTGCTATCCTTGGCAAGCAAAATGGCATCCATAATTTTCCACCACCTTATGCAGAAAGCCTCAAATAAATCTTCAAATCAGAAAAAAAAGCTGCTGAAAACCAAGATGCTAATCTTGTGGATTCAGAACAGCATGGCCATTTCACTGAATAGCATTAAGCTGTTTAAGGGCAGCACAGTGGTGCAGTGGTAGAGTTTCTGCCTTACAGCACCAGAGACCCAGGTACGATCCTGACAATGAGCGCTGTCTATATGGAGTTTATACTTTCTCCCCATTACTGCATGTGTTTTCTCTGGGTGCGCCAGTTTCCTCCCACATTCCAAAGACGTGCAGTTTTCTAGATTAATTGGGTTTGGCAAATTGTCCCGGGTGTGTAGAATAGAAAGAGTGTACAGTTGATCGCTGGTTGGCTTGGACTCAGTGGCCCAAAAGTCCTTGCTGTATCTTTAAAAGTAGACAAAATTGCTGGAGAAACTCAGCGGGTGAGGCAGCTTCTATGGAGCGAAGGAATAGGTGATGTTTTGGGTTGAGACCCTTCTTCAGACTGATGTGGAGGTGGTGGGAGGGGGGGGGGGGGGGAGAGAAGAATGGAAGAGGCCGAGACAGTAGGCTGTGGGAGAGCTGGGAAGGGGAGGTCCTCTGACATTTTCGGCACCTCTAACGGGATCCCACCACTGACCACATCTTCCCATCTCTTCCTCTTTCGGTTTTCCGCAGAAACCACTGTAACTCCCTGGTCAGTTCATCCCTTCCCAACCCCTCCTCTGGTACTTTCTCTTGCAACCGCAGGAAATGCTACACTTGTCACTTTACCCCCCCCCCCCCCGACTCCATTCTAGGACCCAAGCAGTCTTTTCAGGTGAGGCGGAGGTTCACCTGCACCTTCTCCAACCTCATCTATTGCATCCGCTGCTCTAGGTGTCAGCTGCTCTACATCGGTGAGACCAAGCATAGGCTTAGCGATCGCTTCGCCCAACACCTCCGCGCGGTTCGCACTAACCAACCTGATCTCCCGGTGGCCCAACACTTCAACTCCCCCTCCCATTCCGAATCCGACTTTTCTGTCCTGGGTCTCCATGGCCAGAGTGAGTCCCACCGTAAATTGGAGGAGCAGCACCTCATATTTCGCTTGGGCAGTTTACGCCCCAGCGGTATGAACATTGACTTCTCCAATTTCAGGTAGCCCTTGCTTTCTCCCTCCTTTTCAGCTCTCCCACAGCCTACTGTCTTCGCCTCTTCCCGCTCCCTACCTCCACATCAGTTTGAAGAAGGGTCTCGACCCGAAATGTCACCTATTCCTTCGCTCCCTCTCCTGCCATCCTCCTTCAAAATATAACACAAGATTACCACTCATCTTCGCTGACAATTGTTTTCCTATCACTGGTATTACGGACATTCCATCTACTAAACATTCAGATTAAACTATCTGTCCATTTCCCTTCACTAATAAGACAATTATTTAGTGATGAGAACGAAGCAAGCTTAGCCCATTCGTACATTACAATTGCACAAGGCATTGGCAGAGCCACACGGTGTTCCCTGTACAGCTTTCCCTCCATTTTCGTAAAAAGCAGTAACATTGGAGGTAGTCCAGAATACATTCACCAAGCAAATTTCCTGCGATGACAAGAAATACCAAAAATGGCAAAAAATATCAGGAATGTATTTGAGTTTAAAAGAATATGGGTGATCTTATTGAAAAAAGATCCGACGATCTACAACATGGTATATGTTGAGTATCAAATAAGGGGACATGGTTACAGGTAGGCAGATATTTAAACTGAGCAATGTTTTCTCTGAAAGAGTGGCAAATCTCTGGAAATCTCTATCCCATAGGGTTGTGGAGTTTAAAAATCACTGGACGTATTTAAAAAGGAGGATACATTTTGAAAGATCAGTAAATTAAGTTGTTGAGGCCAAAGGTTGATAAACCTTGATTATGTGGAACGATAGGGCTTGGCTTGTGGGATGAGATAGATTTACTCCTGCACCTATTTTTATCACTTGTTCCAGAAGTCAGACAATCCCCTCTCAAACCTCAGTTCAACCCAAGTGTGAATAACACACGTGCTTAAAAAGAACATCAGCAAAAACATGTCAGTTCTGAACATGTTTATTCCTGCACTGCACTATAAAAATCAGGACCTTAATTAACATTAGTTTTCAGACTGAAGCCTTGAACATTTGCCCTGCTAAATTTGATACATCGTCTCGATAGTTCAGGAGATAAAATCTTTTACACAATTGAGATTATATTTGGCTTCAGTGTCACAGACCGATTTGACACATGATAATTAGCTAAGAACCAAGCAGCAACACAAACATTTGGCATTTTCAAGACTTGGTTCAAAATACAACACTGGCAAATTAATATAAACTAGACCAAGGGCAGACCCGTTCCCCCAACGCAGCGGTTCCCTACCCGTAGCCCCCACGGGAGACGTGGTCCTCCAACTCAAGCGGCTCAGGAATGAGCAGTGCGGCTGGTTTTAAATGGCGTCTTTGAGGCGAGATGCGGGCGCCAGCAGCCGTTATGGTTGCCGGCCAGCAGGAGGCGACAAAATGAGTGAGTGGGGGGGGGGGGGGGGAGAAGGATTTGATTAAAAACGTGTACTTAAAGACGACGAAATGTAATGAGGAGCGGATACTTAGAAAGAAAAGTGAAATCTCTACCGAAATGGAAAAGATCTCGGCGATTGAGCGTCTGGATTCGGCGTGGCAATGAATCAAAGGAAGAAATGCAGCCGGCAGCCGTACATGTAAATGGATCCATTCCGATTGGACATCTGCGAGCATCGGCCATTCCGATTGGACATCTGCGAGTATTGGGCATTGTGACATCACACGATGGAACGAATCAAAAGGCAGAAAGGCAGCCAGACGGCAGGCACAGAGTTTTAATAGTATATAGATAGATAACACTAGATCATAGCTCAGGAGTGTTTGCAGTTTCTTTCTACTAGTCAGTGCCACTGTACCATACAAACACTACAACGTGGCAATAGATTAACAACGATAACATTGTAGTGCACTATTGTTGTGGACTTGAATTTGTATTGGTAGCCATGGTCAAATGATTTGACGGTGGAATGCAAGAAAGGCAGAAATGGATATGCCCAGCAACTATCTGAATATCACAATATTTACCACAGCAGTAAAACTTCATATATTATAAAGGAGACAATATTACCAGCATAATTTCATTTAACTTTTTTTAATGTGGAAAAAGTAAAAAATCAAAACAGCTCAGTTCATCTCTATTTCCATTGTTGCGATGTGATAGGTTAGAGCAACTATTTCCATATATTGCATTTACATTGAACATGAGGAACAGAAATATCTATTTTTCACATCCTAGCTGCGAATCAAAAAGAGGATCACATTTTGTAGATGCGAATAATCAGATATTAAAAAAGATTGAGAAAAGTTTTGGAGTGTTTACTTTGGCATGTTGAGTTTTTAAATCCTTTATGACAGCTTGACCACTGATCTCCCAACCTATAAATAACTAGATAAAACATTGCTCAGAAATCAATGTTGAAATGAAAAATAATAACTATTTGGAATACTAGTTTACCAAATGTTGACAAATATCAGGAATAATCAAATAGAGTCAGTTATACAGCACAGAAACAGGCTATTTTGTCCAACTTGTCCATGCTGACCAAGATACTTCATAACGTTCCCCAGGGATTGACCATTCATTGTGAAGGTCCAGAGCTGGTTTGACTTCCCAAAATGAAACACCTCACACCTATTTGAATTAAGCTCCACAAGCCATTTGATGTACCTGCTCAAATATCTTTTAAATGTTATTCTATCCGGCTCAACTACTTCCTCTGGCAGCCCCTTCCATTTACTCAATCTTGTGTTTAAAACAAAAACCACAGGTTCCTATTAATTCTTTCTCCTTTCACCTCAAACAACCCATGCTCTCTAGTTCTTGATTCCCTTATCCAGGGAGAGGGGAGGAGGAGAACACTGAGCATTCACCCTATCTATTCCCCTCATGATTTTATACACTTTTATAAGATCACCCCTCAGCCTCCTGTGCACCAAGGAATACAGTCCTAACCTTCCCCACCTCTTCTTATAGAGAAGACCCAAGAGTCACAGCAATATTCTTGTACATTTTCTCAGCACCCTTTCCAGCTTTATGCTATCTTTCCTATAGAAGGGTGACCAAAGCTAAAAAACAATGATGTGCGATTCCACCGTACAACTGTAACAAACGTCCCAACTTCTAAACTCCATTCTCCGACTGATAAGGTTTAGGTTTATTATTGTCACATGTACTGAGGTACAGTGAAGAGCTTTGTTTTGCATGATGCTATCCAATTGGATAGTACTATGCTTAAATACAATCAAAACAAACTAAAGTACATTACAGCAAAGGAGAAGATACCGAGTGCAGAATATATTTCTCAGCATTGTAGCACATTAGTTCCATGGACAGTCTAATGTCTGCAATGGTGTAGAGATGAATCAGACAGTATGGAAGGACCATTCAGATGCCTGATAACAGAGGGGAAGAAGCTATTACAAGTCTGCTTGTGCGCCCCTTCAAGCTTCTATACCTTCTGCCGACGTGAGCAGGGAGAAGCAATGACTGGGGTTGGACAAATCTTTGATTATGCTAGCTGCTTTTTCGAGCCAGTGCAAAGTGTGGGTGAGGTCAATGGTAGGAAGTCTGGTCTGTGTGATAGACTGGGTTACACCTACAATTCCCTGTAATTTCTTAATGAAAGTCAATGTATCTAAAAAACCTCCCTTAAGACCCTATCCACCCGTAGCGCCACTTTCAGACCATGTACTAGCACCACAAAATCACTCTGCTCTGCAACGCTCTGCACAGCCCTCTGGTTCATTGTGACGGTGAAGGTCCTATCCCAATCCCAGTTGCGTATACCCGAGTCGCAACTCCTTTTTCCAGATCAGAGCCTCAATTCCTTAGTCATCCACGGTTCCTACTCGTGCCTGCCTTACCAGGAACATGCATACCGTAAAACCTTACCATCACTCAAAGCCTCCCATTTTCTGGATGACACTTTCACTAGATTTTCCTTTGTAGAAAAAGCAAGGGTCTTGGTTTTTTCTGCAAAGGACAATAGAGTGAAAGTGACAATGCAGCTTCTCAATTGACGAATTTTGTCCAAATAATAGTTTGCAATAAAAACCAAATCAGAATTTTAGTGCTAACTCTTTAAAGGCCCTTAACTTATCAATATTAAGCTTTGTTACATTTAACTTTATGCCTAATCATTTGACCACTTTATTGCGTGAAAGCTTCGAAACAATCTACAATCCATTCATGTTTGCAAAATCATTCATGCCAAATACCAATCTCCAAACAAAAAGCGAACTCAAGATCACTGAATATATCACAATATGTGCAGAGTTCCTCTACTTGGTAAATTCATTCGATTTTTAAAGTGGACAAAAATGTTAGTTGCAGAAGTACAAATCAAATACTTAAGACACCATGATACAAAATAGTATATGATTCAATCTTTCTAACAGTGGAATGGACTGGTTAGCAGTTTCATCCGTGTCTAAAACTGTGGATCTGGCATTATAACAAAATACAAAGCATCACCAAGTTCACAATATAGTCATGCATTTTCTTTTTCAAAATAAGATACACTTCCAAAGTGGTTTATTTGCTGTAATGAGATTGTAAACATTTCATGTACCATTAAAACAGCCACTCTCTTACAACAAAAATGTATAGGATAGTATTTATAAACAACTTAATGAGAACATATCAGAGCAATCCCAATACTTGTTACGTCAAATTATAGAGAAATGAAAAGTTTTGTAATCTTGCCTGGATTGTTGGCACTCACCTATCTGCAACAATACTGGTGTTACCAAGGCAGTTTCCATTGCATAACAGAACTCTCTGCCAAACATCACTGCACCATGCATCACCCACAATTTGATGGGAATATGATCGATTGATCCCTCACTAACTGCTTCATCACCATTTTCATCGACTTTCTTTTTCAATTTTGTGAGCAATTCTTGTGTTTGCATAGGTCCTGTATCATCATCATTCTGTGGAGCCATTGCTGCCATAAGAAAATAAATCTGCTTTTGAAAAAAACTTTTTTCCTTGTGTTTTCCGTTTCAGTTGTAGGATTAATAGTTTTCTTCCACCATTTCCTTCAAAGGTATACTCAAAACCATACACCAGATGCAAACTATTTGGTAGAAACTTTGGATTATTGCTTGTTTATTGTCTATTAAAAATCCATATTAATTGCCATTCAGTTAATATCAGTTTCATTATTGAGGAGTTTCTGTAGTACAGAGATGAGGCAGTGACACAAAGAGGTAGTTCTCTGTTGCTCCCCATCGATCGACTGTTCTGAAACAAAAAAACAAATCTTAGTCATTTAGCGCAGTAGGAAACTATTAAGCATTGTAGAAGACTTACAAATTCCTTAATATAATCAAGTATATAAAAAAAACTATCCAAAGAAAGATTAAAAGTTATGATCAAAGTGTAGATTGCAAATACTGAGGATTTTTCTTGACAGATTATAATTGTGAACAGTTTTAGTAACACTAATGAAAATTTGATTTGACGATCGACAAGCCCACAGCAAACCATTAAGCGCATTGTGCGCCTACAACCTGTGTATAATGTTACTTCACCATCAGGACCACTCCAGTGCAAGACTGGAAACAAACTCTGACAGAGTGCAATTCTAAGCAATAGAATCTTTATCAAATACAAAGAGAAAATGCTGAAAATGTCTGCAGGTCAGGCAACATCCAAGTTGCTTGAATCATCTACTTACTGTTTATAACAGCAATTTTCCTAATTTGCATTTAGCTCTGCCTGATTAATGTCACATTGCTGTCTCACGAGCACTTTACTTAATCCCTTCATTATTTCTCATAGCATACCATTCATCACACATCTAGTACTGGAAAAACAAATTGACCCCAGTTGCCTTGGCCCAAGGCTCTAAAATGTCCTCAAATGTCAGTTATTCTCCATCTCTTTTTTTAAGAAAACATTCCTTGCCTCTATCCACTTTTAGTTTACTTGTCCTACCGCCTCCCATATTGGGAGCCAACTTTTTTTTTTTTTTTTTTTAAATGCTCCAAATAAGCAATACAAATACAACTTTATGCAGATTCAATAGATTTATCATTTTCAGCACCATTAATTATAACCACGTTTTTAAAAACATTTACAACACAAAAAAAATCAGTCAAATTTCAGTGATTAGCATTACCCACCAGGTGAAAAAAAATGTTTTAACATCTTACCATTATCATATTCCATTGCTTTCCCCAACTCCTCCACTATAACTGCTATCTCCCAAAATAAATTCCCCTCACATTCTGTGCTAAATCCTATTGTTTGATAACACCATGTAGCTTTTAGACACTTGCCCAGAAATTTAAAAAGTCAGAATAGACATCCAGCAGCACAAAACATTAAGTATACTTATAGCCAATAATTACTTATTTCAGAACTTGTAGTTACACATTTCCCCATGTTAAATGGTCACTTTACTGACCAACTGGAAAAACTGTCCATCCTCCCAAAATCAACTCTCCTTTAAGTGCAATCTTCTTTATCATGTGCTCCAAGTCTAAATTGTGTACTAGATTGTGTACTGAGCCTTGTGACCCCACTGTTAATCTTCAAGATAAAAACACCAAAGCACTACTCACTACTTCCTGTCACTGAGCCAATGTTGTAAGCTAATTGATGCTTTGTCACCCCATCCGACTTTCCATTTTGATAAGCCTACCATACGACTTTAGTTTGTGACATCATATGCATTGCCCCCATTTGCCCACGTTACCTTAAAAGAAAATCAATCAATTATGACCTTGTGTTTAATCAATGCTTACATTAATCGGTATTCAAATTTTATAACATCCATTAGATGACAAAACATTAAATAAGGTTAAAAACTAAATTTCAGAGTTCAATTTAGCAGTGTTACTTTGCCATGCCATTGATACACCAGTTTGATCACACCCAACAAACCAAACCTGAAGCAAGTTTGCCAAATTTAAAACCAGATCCAGCCCCTAGAAAAGCAAAAGGCCGACATACCTGAACAAAAAAAAGTGTCTAAAATAGTAAAACAAGCATCCCAGGGCAGGTCACAAGTTAGACTTTGGCACTAACCTCAATCAACTAGTAGAATTCTAATATTTGAAGGTTTCATTGTTCATATTACCCCAAAGTGATTTAAAATGTAGCCTCCAAGTAATCTATGATGAGTTTTTGTACTAGCTGCAGGGAGCATTTTTTTTTGATTGATTGAAAGACACAGCATGGCCCTTGGCTCACCGAATTCACACTGACATCAATCACCAATTCACAGTAGCTCCATATTATCCCACTTTCACATCCACTGCCCACACACTAGGGACAGCGTACAAAGGCTAATTAACCCACAAACTCGCACCTTTGGGATATGGGAGAAAACTGGAGCACTTGCTCGAAACTCATGAAGTCACAAAGAGAATGTGCAAACTCCACACAGACAACACCAGAGGGCAGGATCAAACTAGGGTTTCTGGTGATCTGAGACAGCAGGTCTACTAGCTGTGCCACTGTGATGCCCTGACTTTGATGAAGAATTATTTGCAATGCTTCCGAAACACACTGGAATCCAAAAGGCAGCTGGGTAAAATGGACAATCCAGCAACCTCAAAGCCAGCCACCCATCATCATAACACTAATCAAATAGACCTCAGTACAGCCCATTGCAAGATCTACGACCTGCATCATCAGATGTAATACAAAATTTATGTTACATGGACATGTGGCACATTGATATGATGAACTTATGGTCAAAATAATACAAACCAGACAGAATATGTCAAGTAACTGGATCTCAATATGGCTGTAACTTGATTCAATAAATAACTACACAGTTAAAATTATAAGTTTTGATAATGCTCAGACCCTTCACCCAAGAACCCATTCTTTAAATGCATGCCTAAAACCAAGTCGGATATGCAAACAGAAATGGTCATTTCACAAATTTACTGCAAGTAATATCTGGAAAGATATATACAGTTAACAACAAACTGTTAAATATCTGGGAACTTCAATCATAATTGTCTGAACTACCAAATGAAAGTAAGAGTTTATGGTAGTCATGAAACCACTGTACACCCTTATCCTTATGACAGGGCACTATCTTGTACTCAATTTGATGAACTCAAACGATACAAAGGCTAAAAAAATCTGGCACTGAAGCAGTATGGATCAACAGCAGCAGAAATGTATATGCCACCATAATATAGAGCACCAAGGCCCAGGACTCTTCATTCTACCTCTGCAATCAAGCCATGGGATCAACTCCAGATCAATGACTGCACAAAGGCAACTGGCATATCTAAACTTGGAGATACCAACCTGAAGCAGCATATGACTAAGTAGCTGAGCAGAGAACAGTGCCAAAAGGTTGAAAACATTTGCAACAAGATTTAGGGAGAAATGTCAAGCATCAAGTGGATAATCCTACCTCACTCTTTTCCCAATTCTGAACAATTAATTCTCAACCAATTCAATTAATTCTGTGACATCAAGATGAAGAACAATGAATACAGCAATAAGACCAACAAACATTTTAGGTCGAATACTTGTTTTGCACAACTCGCCCAACTTCCAGCCAAGCTGTTGAATTGAATTGAATACCTTTATTGTCATTCAGACCTTACGGTCTGAACGAAATTTCATGCCTGCAGTCATACATACAATCATACAATAATAAACAACAATAAACACAAATTAACACCACCACAGTGTATCCTCCAAGCACCTCCTCACTGTGGTGGAGGCAAAAATCTTAGGGTTACTGTCTCTTCCCTCCTCTTCTCCCTCTGCGCTGAGGCGATTCCCCACTGGGCGATGGTACAACAGTCCCGCGGCTCACCGAACCCCGCAAACGTGCCGGTTCAAACACCGCGGCCCGGGGGTGGTCGAAGCTGCCGCCCTCCAGTCCAGCATATGCCGCCTCAGAACGCCGTTCCAGCCCCGAGCCGGATCGCCCTCACGCTGTTCTAGCACAATTTCAATATTTGCACATCCAAAATTTTAAATTGCCCAGAAACATTATACTTCCAGAGGGACGGTAGCAGTCCTTGACATCAAGAGAGCATTTGACGAATGGAGGGGAAAACGTGCCAAGGACCGAAATAATATCTTGGTTGTATTTGTTGGAGGTATTTCATTACAACCTCAGGACATCACAAACCAGCACTTCTTTCACACATTTTCCGAGGTGCAAGAACATCAAGGTAAGCGGGGTGGGGGGGAAGATCCAGAGCAGGCCAAGAGCTCAAACCTACCGTCCACCTCTGCCCAGTATTCTTCTTGCTAATGTCCAGCCCCTGGTAAACAAGATGAATGACCTCAGGGCAAGGATTAGACAAGAGACGGAGACATGGCGGGACACAAGAGACCGTTACATCTTTTGTCTGACGGAGACATGGCTGACCCCACTGGTGCCGGATCAAGTGATATGCCCAACCGAATCCTTCTCCGTTTTTCATGCGAACAGAACGGAAGAAGCCGGGAAAATCAAAAGGTGGAGGGGTTTGCTTCATGACCAACAACAACTGGTGCAACCCTAAGAATATTAAGACGCTTTCTCGTACCTGCTCGCCGGACCTGGAGCACGTGACGATCACAGTCTGAAGCAGCATATGTCTATTCTACCTTCCCCGGGAGTTCAGCACAGTCATAACAGCCGTCTACATACCACCGCATGCGGACACCGACGCGGCACTATCGGTCCAACACTATGTGTTATGTCGGCATCAGAACAAGCATCCTGACGCTGCTATGGTGGTGGCCGGGGATTTTAATAAGGCAAACCTCACAAAAGTTATGCCTAACCTCTGCCAACACATAACGTGGGTCACCAGGGGGGAAAGAACTTTGGGCCACTGTTACACAACATTCAGGAAAGGATACAAGGTCGTTTCGCTCCCTCCTTTTGGAAAATCTGACCACGCCGTCATTTTCCTGCTGCCGGAGTATAAACAACGGATAGTACGGGATGGTCTGACCATTCAGAGGCCATGCTACAGGATGCAATGAGTGATGTTGACTGGAATATGTTTCAATCAAGTTCCAGAGACGTCAGTGAGTTTGCGGAAGCTGTCACGGACTTATAGCAACAATAGCCGACAACATCGGGAAGGGTTAGCCTCTTTCCTAACCAAAAACCCTGGGTGGACAGGTCCATTCGTGTTGCTTTAAATGTTCGCACCGCTGCTTACAACTCCGGACTGGCATCTGGCAACATGGATGACTACAAGGCAGAATCCTATAGACTGAGAAGGGCGGTGAAGGACGGAAAAATGAGGTACAGGGACAGGATGGAGTCGCAGATGGAGCAGCATGACACCAGATGCCTATGGCAGGGGCTACGGACTATAACAAATTACCAGAGCAGCCCCCCCTCAACCGGGAGTGCCGGCGCCTCATTAGCTAATGACCTTAACTCTTTTTATGTATGATTTGAGACGGGCAACAACACCCCTAGCTTGCCGGCTAACAACAACATAGTCAGCGCGCTGGTCCCTGCCTGTTTCAAGAGATCCATGGTCCCTACCTGCTTCAAGAGATCCATGATCCCTACCTGCTTCAAGAGATCCACTATTGGCCCGTGCCTAAGAATGCCACTCCTGCCTGTTTGAATGACTACGCCCTCACCTCGGTGGTCATGAAATGCTTCGAGAGGTTGATCAAGGACTACATCTGCGCTTTCCTCCCTCGCACCATGGATCCGTTGCAGTTCGCATAGTCCAAACAGATCCACGAATGATGCAGTCTCCCAGGTTTTGCACACCACTCTCTCGCACCTTGACAGCCAGGAAGGGGGGGCGCTATGTGAGGATGCTGTTCATTGATTTCAGTTCAGCTTTCAACACCATAGCCCCCACCAGACTTGTTGAGAAGCTGCTGGAACTGGGACTGAACACTCCCCTGCGTGCCTGGGTCCTGGACTTTCTGATCGCCAGGCCCCAGATGGTCAAGATGGGGAGACATACCTCCAACCCCCTCACCCTGAACACAGGATCCCCCCAGGGTTGCATCCTCAGCCCCCTACTGTACTCCCTGCACACACATGACTGTGTGGCCAGGTTCAGCTCCAACTCCATCATCATGTTTGCTGATGACACTGTGGTGGTGGGCCTGATCTCCAATAACGATGAGAAGGGCACCGGGAGGAGGTGGCTGTTGTGGCACTCTGGTGTCAGAATAACAGCCTCCTCTTGAATGTCACTAAAACTAAGGAGCTGATAGTTGACTTTAGAAGGGCACAACAACCGAGGACATACACGCCACCGGGGATAAGTGAGACTACTGTGAATAGAGTGAGCAGCTTTAAATAGCTGGGAGTCCATAACAGAGGATCTGACATTGACAACACACACTGGTGAGAAAGGCAAGGCAGCGCCTTTACCACCTCAGGCAGCTGAGGAAATTCAGAGTCTCTCTGAGGATCCCTCAATCCTTCTACTCTGGTGCTGTAGAAAGTTTCCTGACCAGTATCATAGGCTAATAGTTAATTTACATGCTATAACATCAGGATAAGCACTCAACCAAGCCAAGCCCAAAGCCAAAGTTATGCCCAGGACAATAACTCCATAGGCAATAATAAGCTACCTACATGTTAACAGGCATGTGTAGATGCAAGTATATCATTGGGGTTATCAAGTGGGCACCTTCTTTCACTGGCGTTTCATTGAATTAGGCCTACGATACCTTGGGAAGGCTCAGTTAGTTCTGGCATCCCAGAACCAATACTTGCTCTCACCAGCAATGTTACTAATTTCTACTAATTAAAGGAAACTACAGACGATTAATTCACTCAAACAAATCCTAAACGGTCTTCCACTTATCCTAACCCATCATTAAACAGTCGTAGTGCCACAAATATCAACCTCGCATAACACTGGGATACACTTACACAGAATACACTTACAAACAAATATACATATCACTTGTTATACATTTGCTTTCTGACACTACTACTTCTCCACCAAATCCACCTACTGCTTTACTCTGCTGCTTCTGACAAAAATCGCCTTTACAACCCGACGCAAATTCTGCCCACAAATTCCTAGCTTCCAAATAACGGCATGGTCGATCGCGTTATGAAACCTCTGCAACCAACCTCGACCGGACACACTCTTGCTTTCCATCCTCGCTTCTCAACTTCGGCCACAAAATCTACATATCGAAGAATATTCCTTTCATAAACCTCATCCACTAAGTTCTCCCAAGGCACAGTCAGTTCGATAAAATACGCTATCCGCTGACTAACTGACCATACACTATATCAAGCCCCAAACTAATACTAGTGGTCCGTAGGGGGGCGCCGTCGAGTATGACTGCCCTGCCAGTAGCTGTTACGTCTTTTCACCATTTAAAAAAATTATTTTAGTGAGTTTGTGTTTTTTTTAATTTTTAGTGAGTTTGTTTGTTTTGGAGGTCTTTTAGTCTTTTATGTGGTGGGTGGGGGGGAGGGGAAGGGGGAAACTTTATTTCCTGGTCCCTACCTGGTCGGAGAGGCAGCTTCCCTCAGAGCTGCTTCTTCGCCCCCCTCCTCGCGGCCTATCATTGGACTGGAGTGGCCTTTCCTGTCGGGACCAGCCGGGACTGCAACTTCGGAGGCGGCACAGCGCGGGGACGCAATCACGGAGCGGGCGATGCCTTACCGGGTCGCCATGCGGTAGGCTCCGGAGTGCGGTGACTGCTGACTCCAACATCCGAGGAGCTGTGGCTGCAGGCGGTGCTGGATTTAAAACACCGCGGAGCCTGGGATCCGAGATCGCCAGAGTCGGAGCTCCAGCCAGCGCTGCCTGAGGACTACGGGCGCCGCGGTCTCCGGGGAGGAAGCGGCCGCTCCAGACATTTCCAGGCCGCTGAGGAGTGTTCACCCGACGCCAGAGTTCCAGCTTTCCGGCAAGGGGGCCTGAAAAACATCGGACTGGCTGCGGAGGCCACAATAGGCCTGACTATGGGTGAACAGGTGATGGGACTGGACTTTGCTGCCTTCCCCCACAGTGGGAACCATTGTGGGGGGATGTTTTTATGTTTATTGTTAAATTCTTTAATGGTGTGTCTTATCTTTATTCGTGTGCTGCATTGGCGTCAAATTTCACACCATTTGGTGTATGTAATAATAAATGTCCTTTGTATCCTTTGTATAGCAATGTTACAAAATTTTGAGATTTTAAAAATCAAGTCTGTAATTTATCCCATCAGATAAAGCATAAAAATAAGTTTAATTTGACACCTAATTCACTTTCATATCTCAAGTATTTAAAAAGTTATGGCCATTTTCATACTCGGAAATGAGCATCTTGTTCCCTATTGATTTTCTATGGACATAACAAAAAAGTTGTGATCGTGAACAGTCAAAAGCCCATAACATTCTTAAAAATTAAGAGAACTGAATGAAATTTTCAGTTATCATAGATTGAAGCATTCTGAAACAAATATAAAATAATCTTACTTGGATGACCTGAAATGAAAGCATATAATTAGTTAGTTACCTAATTGTAGCTAATTTCAGACTTCAATTACTAGATCTAAACATCTATCCATTTCTTAATAAATTATTAACATTTTTAAATAGCCTAAATGTCCAAATAATATTCACAAATAATTCACAATAAAACATGATTTTTAAATCTCATTTACATTAATTTATAGACCAAATGGAAGGAATTTAGTGTTCAATTGCTGTAAATAAATGCCCATTTAAATCAGCTTTCCAGTGGGTCCCTGTGGAACGCGCTGGTTTAGAACGTTCACATTGCGGTAGATTTGTGCCCCAAATGCCCAGAAAAATACTGCGCGATATAATGGGCCCAAATTGAGCTACTCGCAATATTAAGTTTTGTATAAAGGGATCTTTAGAAGCCCTTTTTAATGTAAAAATATACAACCTAACTTCTGCTATTTGCTTTATGAGACTCTGCGGTTGCTGACGGTCGCGGGTTTAGAGATTGATTTTTAAACTACTATAACTATTATACGAGGCCTTTAAACCTAATAATAGCTTTTGCGACGGGGTCTTCCAGCGATTTTTCGTTAATAATTAACTAGGCTGAACATCTTCGATTTGAACAGCCTAGAGAAAATCGCGTTTTAAACCCGCCCCCTCTAAACGGCGCCAAAATCGCGCACACACGCAGCGGCAGATTTTCAAAGACGCTTCAGGTAGGCTTTGCAACATACCTACTTTGTACTAATAATTTCCCTTGGTGCAAGTTTTCTTCCCAAATTTACCTGCCTCTCGCAATCATTGGCTCCCTTAACTGACATAACTCATACCTGTCTGAAAGCATTCCTCCTCCACCTTTCCCTCCCTCAGACAAAATTAATCACTACACTCCGTCCTGATGCTTACTGAATACTTCAAGATCTAGTTATGCCGCTAAGTATACCGACGCTGAGAATGACTAATCTTACATCCTGACAAAATATGCCTCAAAGTTGCCACCTCTGAACACATCCCCACCTACCCATTGTTTGAATTTCAGCGGCGATGGCAGCACATCATAAATAGCCCCAATAGAAATTAGCACCTCATAATGTTAATGGCCACATCAACCCAGGGAATAGCCCAAATTGCAAACATCACAACTTCAACTTGCCTGGAAGCCCTGACTCTCTATCCTTTCTAACCCATCAATATATAATATTTTCTAAGTTGCTGTTCAGTGTCATCCAACTTCCTGTTATACAACCTACCCAAGCTTTTAACTGGCTTCTCCATTACAGACAGGATTTCTCCCTCGTCTACACAAGACCTTTTCTCTGCCACTCTAGCCAAAATACTCCATGATTTACTAGGATTAATTTTCAATCTAGGCCATTTAAGATTATTATTTGTAGAAACATGGCAGCAAATAAGTGTATAACAAATGCAAATTGCAATGTCAAGATTCTAGTTTCATTTCCCTCACCTCTAGGTGCCAAATTAAGAGATAACAAAAATCAAGAGAAATTGGCTGTCTGGGATCTTCCTTGCTGTGTCACCTCATGTAAAGTACGGGACCCCTCAAATATAGTCTCCTCAGCACCAGTCTGTATTGTACTTAAATTAAAAGGGACTCTAATCCATAAGCTTGTGACCGTGACATAGCACAAAATGATCACTTATCCCCCAAGGCGACAATCTTAGACTATAATAACCTACTTCAGAAGCTACTAGCTTAAGTTAGTCGTGGAACTCTTTAGTTGCTTCATTTTTACAAAAATACAAATACACAGGACTTGTTATTAAGCCAGCATTAAGAGTGCATTCTTCCCATTCATCTGAATGCATAGGACACAAATAGTTATGTGTCCTTTTCTGGAAGGCATTTCAACTCTTATAGGGAACAAAATATGCATTCAAGTATCTGACATCTGTGGTATAATTAAGAATTTTTGATAAATGGTTTACGACCTTATTCAGATATCAGCTAAAATATTGCATATTAGAAACCAGATAGTTATATTTGATCTCCAAAATAATCCATAAAAGGTTATAATTTGACAATAAAATTAAAGTGTTTTATAAACTTTGCCTTAATTAGTAAGGTTATGCTATTCATTCTTTGAGGGGTCAAGATGAAAATGTCTCCATTTCAGAAGACAACATCACAATTAAGGAACCAAAGCAAACCATCTGAAACATCACATATCCATTCCCTTCACAGATGCTGCTAGACCCGCTGAGTAACTCTAGCAGTTTGTTTTGCTATTACCATTACCAGTTAAAAAGGCACTAGAACAGACATGGACCGTGAAAGTCTACAATGTAGCCCCAATAATATTATTTCCCAGAGTTACGTTTTTTTTAAATCAAGTGACAAGCCCATTCTTGTTTACTCAGCATTCTCACTTCAGCCCAGTGCATAAAACCCTCACAGGGTTAGCGACATTATGCTAAACCAGCAGATTGAAGGTTTAGAAACAGATTCTTGTGGTAAACAATCATGCAACCAGAATTGTGATCTTGTGCAAGCGTTTCCTGGTCTTGATGGCTGAATGGTTTAACCTAATCCCAGTCAAAAGTGGCACAAATAAAATAATGCACTGCTTGCCCACAGAAGCACTCAATGCATTTAAAAGCACACCCTCTGCATTTAGAAACACACCCAATAGGCAGGATTGTAATAAACAAGTGTAACCCAATTGCTCCGGGTTTTTAAAGTAGCACGCACTATCAACATGTCTCTTGGCTTCAAGAAGGAACTGCAGATGCTGGAAGATCGAAGGTACACAAAAATGCTGGAGAAACTCAGCGGGTGCAACAGCATCAATGGAGCGAAGGAAATGGGTGACGTTTCGGGCCGAAACCCTTATTCAGTCTGAAGAAGGGTTTCGGCCCGAAACGTAACCCAATTCCTTCGTTCCATATATGCTGTTGCACCCGCTGAGTTTCTCCAGCATTTTTGTGTACCTTGTCTCTTGGCTTCAATTTTTGGAGTCGAAAAATTCCGGACGTTTTTTTAAATTCTATCAAATTATCTGAGGAAAATAGATCCCGGGACAGAAATCACGAAAGTTTCGTTAAAATAAGCTGAAACGTACAGATTCCATGTACAAGCAACCCAATTCAACATATTATAAAAGCTTGGTTAATTAACAATCAAACCGGAATCGGAATCAAACATTCAATAACAATCGAATAGTAACAATTTAAAAACACGCAATAAGCCCAACTGTCAAACAATCAAGTCTATGAATACTGCCATGCTTCAATTGCAAGCACACAGGTTAGACAGGCGCATTAGATCAAGAAATAAATCATGAATGAGTACAAGCATCATTTCGGGAACAGACAAATTAAAGCAAACAGCAACATTTAATGTATTAGGCGCTTCAGCATCGTGCTTACGGTTCCCCCACCCCTCACACCAAACAAAACATCTGCATTAGACGTTCCCACCCCACCGCAGTCATGGGTTTGGGTTTACACTGATCTTACAACAGGCTGACCGCGGGGCTGATGAAGCTAGGTCCAAGTGGGCAACAGCATCGCACTCCTCCAGTCAGCACGCGTCTCCCTGGAAAAGTCTGCAGCACTGCTCCAGTAAAAAGGAATCAACCGTCCACCGGCCCCACGCCCAGCTAGGTTCCCGACAGTCTGTCATCCCGGTCCTCTAACAGGTTTGCTGCAGATTTCTAGGCCCCACATGCCAAATCAGCATCCTTCTCTTTCATTCACCCCTCGTGCCCCCAACTCCGAGACCCCTCTGCTCCATTCCATCCACACTCTGCATCTGGTGTCCGAGAGATCACGTCCAAAGAAAGCCGCCGGACTCCGCCCCCTATGCTCCCCTCCAAATCCGCCCTCCACTGCTCTTCCCTCCCCACCCCAAAATCCGCCAGCCACTGCTCTTGCTCCTCCTCTACGTTTTTCCTCCTATTCTCCACTGCGTTCTCTCCAACCACTCTGTTCTCCCATCCTCGCATACCCCCAGCCTCTTCCTCTACGTCCTCATCCCCCATTCAAATCCTCGCTCCACTGCTCTCAACCCTCCTCATCATCATCATCCTCTCTCCACTGCTATCCCACCCTCATTTGCCCTCATATTCATCCTTTACCACCACTGTTCTCCCCACCACCCCCTCCTTCCGATACCCTCATCTGCTCTTCCGTCCCCTTCTTCTACTCCTCCAATTACCTGCTTGGTGCTAACCTGCACCCCTTCTCCTCGACCTTCCGCAGCCGCTCCGTAATCTACCCCGTCTCCAGCCTGCCATCCCTCGGCCTGTAACCTGCCACTCCGTCTGCAACCTGTCCCCCACCAACCTGTTTTCCACCTCCCCCGTCCCCCAACATGCCCCCCTCCCCCAACACGAACCCTGTCCCCTCGCCCCACCGCAACCTGCCTCCCTCCAAACCCCGGCCTGCAACCCGTCTCGTCCGCAATCTTCCCCGCCCCCCCACTGACCTTGGCTTGCAACCTGTCTTCTCTAGTCTTCCCCACCCCTAGCCTGCAACCTGTCCCTCCTAGACCAGCAACCTTCTCATTCTCCCCCCACCCCCTCCCTCCGGCCCAACCACCTAGCCTTCCCCCACCCCCAGCCTGTAACCTGTCCTTCCCCCTCCTGCAACCTGTCTCCCACCCACCCTCAAACCTCTGTATACAGACTGTCTCCATCCCCCAACGACCCTGCCCCAGCCGCGACCTGCGATACATGTCCCTCTCCATCCCCCGACCTACAGCCCGCCCCTCCATCCATCCATCCATCCATGCCCGGTTGTCTGCTGTCCGCGGACGCTCACCCTTTCACGCGGGTGCACAGGTAAAGCGGGGCCTATGAGTGGATTCGCTCTCCCGTGTGGTGGGTGAAGAGCTGGCCCAAGCTGCGCTGCTGACCGTGCTCGGAGCCGGCCGGCCGGGCTGGCGGACGGACGGCGCTCTCTCTCTCGCTCTCCGGTCACTGGGGCCGCGCTCAGAGCCGGGTGGATGGGCTGGCGGACAGACAGACGAGCGGACGGCGCTTGCTTTCTCTCTCTCTCTTTCTCCGCCGGTCACTGGGGCCGCGCTCCGCCGGGGGACGACTTTTAAACACAAGAGACAGCCGTTAACGACAACTTCCGGTGACGACGGCCAGCTCGGTGCTCTGGGCGGGCGCAGGCGCGTTCCATCCCTCCACCCCTCCCCCCCCTTCTTGTCACCCTCCATCCTAACCTTTATCCCCCTCACTCTGCCCTCCACTTCCCCCTCCCTACCTACTCACCCTTCACCCCTCCCTACCTACTCACCCTTCACCATCCTCCCTACCTACTCACCCTTCACCCCTCCCTACCTACTCACCCTTCTCCCCTCCCTACCTACTCACCCTTCACCATCCACCCTACCTACCCACCCTTCACCATCCTCCCTACCTACTCACCCTTCACCATCCTCCCTACCTACTCACCCTTCACCATCCACCCTACCTACCCACCCTTCACCATCCTCCCTACCTACTCACCCTTCACCATCCTCCCTACCTACTCACCCTTCACCATCCTCCCTACCTACTCACCCTTCTCCCCTTCCTTCCCCCGTCATCTTCCATCCCCACCTTTTCATCGCTCCCCTTCCCCCTCCCTACCTATCTACCCACCCTTCTCCCTATCTACCCACACCTCACACATCGTCTTCCCTGTAATCCTCGACCCCCACCTTTCTTCTACCTATCCCCATCATTTACATTTTCTTCCACCCTTGTCCATCCCCATCACCTCCATCCACACCTCCTTCCCACCCCACCTCCCCTGCATCTGTCCCTCTCTCATCTATACCTCCTACTCCCATCTATCCCTAACCATCCTTCTCCCTTCCCAGCCCACACTCTGTCCTCCCTCCCCCCCAATCTTTGTTGACACCAATCTCAATTTTTTTTATCTCCTCCTATGACCTTCAACACCCCCCTTCTAGTAAGCCCTTCACCATCTTGTTTTGCCTCCTCCCTTTCTTCCTATATCCATCCAAACTTGATGACTGCATCGGGGCTACCTCCTGCTTCCATGCAGAACTCATGGACTTTATTAACTTCACTACTAATTTCCATCCTGCACTCAAATTCACTTGGATCATCTCCGACTTTTCCCTACCGATTCTTGATCTCACGTCTCCATTACAGAAGAGACTATCAACTGACATCTGACTCCCACAGCTAACTAGACTACATCTTCCCACCCTGCCTCCTGCAAAGACTTTATCCCCTACTCCCAATTCCCCCATCTATGCCGCATCTGCGACAAGATGAGGTGTTCCATACCAGGACATTCTGTAGGGGACGGGGGTTCCCCTCTTCCATCATAGATGAGGTCTTCACTAGGGCTTCCTCGATACTAGGGTCCTCACTAGGCTTCCACTCTTGCTCCCCCTCCCCCCAGTTGCAACAGGGACAGTCTAGCCCCTCTAGTCTTCAACCTTCACCCCATCTGCCATCGCATACAGCACATAATCCTCCCAACATTTTTGCCACCTCCAACGGGATCCCACCACTAACTACATCTTCCCATCTCCAACCCTTTCTGCTTTCTTCAGAGACCATTCTCTTTGCAACTCCTTGGTCCCTTCTCAACCATACTATTCCCTTTCCAGGTACTTTCCTTTCCCCTGCAACCGTAGGAGATGCATCACCTGTACTTATACCTCCTCCCATGACTCCGTCCAAGGACCCCCAAAGTCTTTTCAGGTGAGGCAGAGGTTCACCTGCACCTTCTCCAACCTTATCTACTATATCTGAGGTTCCAGGTGTGGACTCCTATATATTGGCGAGACCGAGCGCAGGCTCGGCGATCGTTTTGCCTAAACCTCCTCGATGTCCTGGTTGCAAAACAATTTAACTCACCCTCCCATTCCCACACTGACCAATGTCTTGGGTCTCTTCCATTGTCAGAGTGAGGCCCAGCGCAAATTGGAGGAACAGCACCTCATATTTCACTTGAGCAGCTTAAACCCCAGTGTTATGCATATTGACCTCTAACTTCAGGTAACCCTTCCTTTCTCTCTCTCTCCATCCCTCCCTCCTTCCCAGTTCTCCGACCAGTCTGACTGCCCCTTTGATTACATTGTATCTCTGTATGCTTTGTTGTTGTTTCCTTCTCCTAGCTAACCATGGTCTATTCTACATTTTCCTTGATCTGCATCTCTTTTGATCCCTTACATTTCTTTATCTCTGTAACTCTCTCTCCCCTGATGTTCAGTCTGAAGAAGGGTTTCGACCCAAAACATCACCCATTCCTTCTATCCAGAGCTGCCTGTCCTGCTGTTACTCCAGCATTTTGTCTGTTGCCCTCCAAACTCTGCCCTCTCCTCCATTTACACAACAACTCTTATGACCTCACATTCTTACCACACTTCTCCATATCTTCAGCATCATTCTCTCCAAATACCTTCATCATTTACTTCCACCTTTCACTAATCTGTCCCCCTAATATTTCTTCACTTAATCCTTTTACTCTGCTCCACCCTTCTCCCCTCTAGTAGTAGCGTCACCTCTCACTATTCTACTGCATTCTCCTCTGACTGTTTCTCACTTCTTTTCCTTTACCCAGCTCCTCTCCCCATTCTTATTTCATTTTTCCCTACTCTTCCCCCATCTCAATACCCCATCTGAACAATAGAAACCCCAGCTTCTTCAGTTGTCTCCCCCCCTCCCCTGTACCTCCCTTGGACCTATTTCTCCCTTTTCCCTATTTCTCCCATTTTGTCCTGCAGTGTATTTTTATGTGGTTGCTCCTGATGTAATAACACTCCATGAAGTACCCTGGAAAGATTGTGGAATTAAAGGAAAACCCCTCAGCATAAGACAAGGAATGCTTATCTTACAAATAGTTTATGCAATAGTTATTTTGTTAATATTTTTGACAGCAAGAGGGAACTCGATGTCCGGCAGATTCCCCTTCAAGCAACTCGCCACCTTGACTTGGAAACATAGCACAGTTCCTTTATCGCTTGCAGGGTCCAAATCCTGGAATTTCATAAGCAATGGTGAGGGAGTAACCAACAACATTTAGAGAATACCTTCACACAAACAATGCAACTGCTCAAAACAGCAGAGACACCAGATGCTGTAATCTGGAGAAACCTCCAAACTGTTGGAGGAACTCAGCGGGTCAGGTAGCAAGTATGGAGTTTGAAGGATGGTCATTAAATTTCTATCTCCCACCTCAGCTTCCACAGATGCTGCTTATACTGTGAATTCCTCCAGCATTTTATTTATTTTTTGTTCAAAATGATAGTTCACCATCACCACCTCAAGATCTACTGCAGAACAGGCAGTAAATACTGGGATACTCTCATCTTGTAGTAATAATAATAAAAGGACAATGGACTTGCACCAAATCTGTTGCAAGAAGTAGGTCAGTTCTTTAAAAATTATAATTCAGTCTTGTTCTGTTGACTGCTTTCAAAGTACCCTTATCCTTCCATTATCTTCCTTCATATTGGACTCATAACCTTCCACCCATATTTGCACAACATAACTTCCTCATATTTGTAACATTCTCTCTCTCTCCAACCTGACGCAGCACTACTTCCTATTGATGCATTTGATGTCAAAGGGGAAATTAAACCAACATCACCCTTGCAGTGCATTATACAAAGTAAGCTACTAGAAGGCACTTTATAAGAATATGGAGTCATCCAGCCTGATAATGGGCAAACACCTTCAACAATTTGTAGATGCGAATCAACAAACTGCATATGCAGGAAATCTAACACAAAGACAGTAAATGCTGGAAATATTCTACATGTCAGGCAGCATCTGTCGAAAAAAAACAGTCATTATTTCCGGTCTTGCAACCTTCATTCATGAGAAAAAGAGAAAGAAGAGATCGACACAAAGTGCTGGAGTAACTCAGTGGGTCAGGCAGCATCTTTGGACAAAAAAGGTTGGGTGTTGGGATCCGAACTGAAACATCACTCATCCTTTTTCTCCAGAGATGCTGCCTGACCCGCTGAGTTACTCCAGCACTTTGTGTCTATCTTCAGTATAAATCAGCATCTGCAGATAGACAAAAATGTAGTTACCTTCGATTGTCTACCTTCGATTTTCCAGCATTTGCAGTTCCTTCTTAAATAATCGGCATCTGCAGTTCTTTTCTACACTAATAGTGAAAGACACGTTTTCAGTAGCTCAGAAGGTGGGAAGGTGGGAGAGAGGTGGATAGAAGAAAGAGTATATCTCCATATGAGGTGAGTGTAAATGAAATAATGGGGACAGTTACAAGCAAGTTATGCTTCTTTTTCTATTACATTGCTAATAGCTAAGCTGTGGGGCAAGCGCAGTGCGCCAGGCTATATGAATGTACCAAGAACATCTTAGTTAAATGATGATGGACTCTAATGGCCAGTTCTAAGGAAGAGTGAAGATTTCGCCCTCAAGCCCAAAATATTGCAATGTACCCAAGTGGAAGGTAAAATGTTATTCCTTAAACTTGCATTTGGCCACATTATAATAGTGCATGAGGCCAGTGAGCAGATTATATTGAGTGTGAGGGTGAATTAAAGTGGGAGGCAATTCGAAGCTCAGAGTCACTTTTGCAACTGAACGCAGGTCTTCGCAAAGCTATCACCCAATCTCTGATTTCTTAATTGTTGAGGAAATCACAATGTGAACATCAAACAAAGTACATTAGGTTTGAAGTGCAAGTGAACCGTTGCTTCACATTTGAAGGACTGTTTGGATCCCTGAATGTTGGGAAGGGTAGAGGTGAAAGTAAAGGTATTACAAGTGCTATGGTTGTGTGGAAAGCAATGATTCGTTTGTAATGTTTCCAGTCTAGAATACTGTATTCCATTGTCACAATACAGCCTTTTCTTCATTGGAGAAACCAGATTGGGTGATTGCTTTATGGAGCACCTGTGTTCAGAATGCTGGAGTAACCCCAAACTTTTGGTTACCTGTCATTTCACCATCCCATTTCAACTCTGACCTTTCCGTCTGTGGCCTCCTGCACTGTTACAGCACGGCCCAATACATGTTTGAGGAACAATACTTCATCCTCTGTCTGGGCACATTGCAATCTTCTGGACGTGAAATTAAATTCTCCAACATTAGGAAGTTCAATGGTTCAATGGTACTTTATTGTCACGTGTACCTAGGTACAATGAAATTACTTTTTTTCTCATACAATTCAGTAAAATCTTACTATACATAAGCACAATCATACCTAAGTGCAAGAGTGTAAGAATTGTAGATTACACTGAGGCAGTGCATGTGTTTACTCTTCCCTTTTTTCTGCATTAGAACTGGTCATTTCTGCCTATTATCATCTTGGCTTAGCTTGTCTTATTCTGTTCACAGTGTTGTTTTGCTGGGCATGCCCCACAGCTTGGCTATTAGCAATGCATTATATGGACAAAGAATCATAATGCGTTTTATAAATGCCCAGTTAACCCCTTTCAACTCCACCGATCAGAGATATTACCTCCATCCCATCCCCACCTTCCCAGCCACTGAAAATTGACTAGTTTTCCACTCTTTCTTAGTTCTGATGAAGGATCTTGGTCTTGAATTAGTTTATTGTCATGTGAGGTACACTAAAAAGCTTTGTTTTGCGTGCTTTCCAATCAGATCAGATAATACTATATATAAGTACATTCGAGTTAAACTCATGTATATAATGGGTAGAAAAAAGGGGAAAATACAGTGCAGAATATAATTTTCAGCATTGTACCGCATCAGATCCATAGACAAAGTCCAAGGTCTGCAGTGGGTTAGAGGTTCATGGGACAGTGCCCTAGCTTTTGGAAAGGCATTGAGAAGAAGGAATGTTGGCTGCTTTTCTGAGGCAGCGTGAATTGTAGATTTCTCTTTCCACAGATGCTGTCAAACCTGCTGGGTATTTCCAGTCTTATCTCTCTTATTTCAAAATTCCAGTATCTGCTTACAGTACTCCAGATTTGTCCCATCAACACCATGTGCTGCTGTCCCTGTCTATATGGTTGACTCTTAAGTGCCTCCTGAAATAGCCATCAAACCACTCAGTTTAGGGGCAATATATAATGCCTAACAAATGCTGGGCTGGCCAGAAAAGCCCACATCCTGCAAATGAGTATTTAGAGAAATAAAAATTAACTGAACCAAACTGAGATTTATAATTACTGTAATTTTGGTGTGGCCCTATTGAATGGAAGACAGATTTGGTAAGAGGGGCATGCAAATGCTTACACCTGCTTCTATTTCTTAAGTTCTAGTAGACACTATGATGTAAACCTTGTGTAATGCCGCAGACACCCATTATAAAGTATCTGTGTGCTGTGTCCCATTAAAAGTAGCTACAGTCTGGTACAGTTGAAGATGGGCCACAAGTGGGGACATGAGAGTTCTTGGTGGGAGGAAAAATATTGACATCCTGAGGGAGCACAGTACATTCAAATTCTATCATGGATCCACAGGACTATAACACACAGGTTTGTGGAGTTGCTGAGACCCACATCTGCCGGGGTTGCATAAGACTTCTTGGCCCTTCAATCCTGACCACCATATCCTGCAAAACAGCAATCCTCAAAAATTAAATACTGCAGACACTGACAATCTGAAATAAAACAGAAAATACTGGAAATCATCCACGGGGCCAGGCAGCCTTTGTGAAGAGGAGAAATCGATCGATGTTTCAGGCCAACGACTTCTCATCAGAACTGGGAAAATGTTGTAAATCAAACAGGATTAACATTATAGAGAAAGGGAATAACATTCCCAACCTGGGGAATATAAGGGAAGGTCTGTGTTAGGGTGTCAGACAGGGGAGATGAAATGATGCAAGTGGTCATGTGGTGCTGGCTGAAAGACGGTGATAAAGGTTAGTGAAGATAGATTACATTACGCTCCTCGTCATCTCCAATATTTGATCCAACAGTCCAAAAATTGAACTAGGCATCCCCACTAGTCTTCCGAATGTTTCCTTCTAAGGTAATCATCTAATTCTTCTGGATGGCAATAGTGTGTGGAATAACCTCGCGGTGATCTGGAAAAATAGACTTCTATTCTCTCCTGGAGAATCAAGGAACTGCAGATGCTGGTTTACAGAAAAAGACACAAAGTGCTGGAGTAACTCAGTAGATCCAGCAACATCACAATATCATGGTTTACCTTATTAACTCCTTGTTGGACCTGCTTGTTAACATTTTGTGATTCATACACTGGAACACATAGATCCGGTGAACGTCACTTATTTACAGTCTCTCTCCATTTAGTTAATCCACCTTTTGATTTCCCTTACTGAAAAGTATGATCTCACACTCCCACCCCCCCCCCCCCCCCCCCCCCCCCCCCACCCCCTCATCCCCACAGGCCCAATGTGACCAGGTGTTTGCCCAATCATTCAATCAATCTATATCCTGTAGCAGCATCATGATGCCTTCATCGTAACATGCTCTTTTACTTATTTTTGTATATTTGTCAAACTTGGAAGACCTACAAGTTGTTCCCTCCTCCTGGCTATTTAGGTGAATAATATTCAATTGCAGATGAAGAACTGATCCCTGGGATACAGCACTAGTTACATTCCTCAAGCCTAAAAATAATCTAATCACTTATTCCAACTATTTGTTTTCCATGTGACACTACTACTAACATACGTCCTCCAATAACTTGGGCACTTAATGTATGCACCAGGCTCTTAAGTAGCACCTTGTCAATAAATTGAATTATTCCACTCTTGATGGTCATGTCTTCAAGTGCCAAAGCTCCAAGATCACAAATTTCTAATCTCTCCACATCTCTCTCCTTATTAAAATCCTTAAAATCAAGCTTTCAATCAAATATCCAAATATCTCCATTTTGGGCTTGGTACTGTATCAGTTGCAGTTTTATACTATTCCTGTAGATGTTTTTGTTACTTTAAAGATATTATATAGGCAGTTGACATTATTTTTATTTTGGAAAAGGAGGAGTGAAGGGAAGATTTGAATAACTTTTCATGCTTTATTATTTTCTATGATCTGCGTTCATTGTGTTTTAATATAAAAAAATGCACTGGATTAAAATTTACATTGTTTCTTGAGATGAAGCAGAGGATAAAACATATAAATGAGCTATTGTAGTAACACAGTCAAAGTACAAGTACAGCCAATGCCAGAAAACAGTATGTGAAAGAAGTTCAGCCAAGTAAATAGATCAAACTTGCTAGATCAATAATATTTAGTTTAGCTTAGAAATACAGCCATGGAAACAGGCCCTTCAGTCAACTGAGTCCATGCTGCGCATCGATCGCGAGTTCACATTTGTTCTATGTTATTCCACTTTCACATCCTCTCCTTGCATATTTTGAGGCAATTGTACAGGGGCCGATGAATCTACAAACCCGCACGTATTTTGGTAGATCCGGAGGAATCCTATGTGGTCACAGGATGAACGTGCAAACTCCACACAGATGTAAATACGCTCTTCTAAAGCTTACCCCTCTAGTCTAGTTCAGTAAAAAACACTGACTCAAGCACTGGAACAACTAAACTTTATTTTTAGATTTAACAGCAAATACCCTAATATGATACCTAAACCACAGTGGGTTTGATCCTTGTCTCTGTCTGGCCAAGCCTTTCAGCCTCGTGCAAGCAGACACACTCCAAAAGGTCACGCAGTCCCAAGCACTCTTCCAGAAGATTGATGATGGACCTCGTGGGGGCTACCTTATATAGGTCCATGAACCTTGAGGGGCTGAACTACATAGGGGTGGTCTCTTTACAGTCCAATCAAACATATTAATTACATCAATACATTATTGACAGTTCCCCAAACCAATTATAGAGTCTCCCATACATTGTTTCTTGGAGAAGCTTCTGGAAGGAAGCTAACTTAACTGAATAATGCAACATTTACCCTGGAATTCAAAACAATCCTGCCAGGGCTTAACACTTTGGCCAATCAACAAACAACAGGGTAACTGTCTTGCAACATTATTTACATTATTTACAATTCTTTTGCAGCAATCCAATCAAACTCATGCATTTACATTACTTTGGAGGTCCTCTGCAAGAATCTCATTCATACTGACAATTATTAAAGTCATTTCTTATTTACAACATTGATCTGCGACCTAGACTTCCTGGCACCAGCCAGCAGCTTATGGCTTCTATACACAGAAATACAAACTTGACCAAAATGGCCTTGCAATGCATGAATCCGCTGCTAAATTTTGGTTCTATTCCAGCTCCATTTTGGCCAGGATTTACACAGACAGCACCTGAGGTCAGGATCGAACCAAAGTGTCTGGTGCTGTGAGGCAGCAGCTGCACCACTGCGCTGCAGCATTCTTGATCACTGACTTCATGGTTAACTGCTGTGGCTGTGATATTCAGGATTAGTAAATCACATAATGGTATAATTTGCTATTTGACGATTTTATATCCTTGTATGAGAGTGCTCAGAGAGGGGTAGCACCTCTGGTGGTGGACATGTTGTGCTCCTTTGAGGGTAGTTTGTCCACCTTTGGTCCCTGCCTGGCACCCAGCTCTCACCTGTAACTCTAAGAAGCTGTTAGCATGCGACAGCGGCCACACCCTGGAAAACCGCTTCAACTGGCGGGCTGAACCAGGTGCGGGCAGCCGACGGGTCTCAAACCCTCGGTGAGTTTAGAGACTTGCTCAGCCCAGCATGCAAAGTTTGCTCCGGCGGATTGAGGGGGGGTGGGGGGGGGGGAAGTAATCCACTGGAGGGTTCAACGGCCAGGAAAGTGGCTCAGCAGCGCACTGTGGAGTGCAAAGGGCATGTCAAAGCATGAAAGAAGACATGGCCATCCACTGCACCCAAGGGAGTTTCCAGGTGTAACGTCTAACCGTGATTTTCATTAGAATGTGATCGATTGGAACGTTGCTGTTGCCGTGAATTTAAAGCCCATATCGGCAGGCAAGACAATGCCGATTCGTATGGGGCCTACATAACATTTTCGCATCATAAAATTAGACCCACCCCAAGAAGCAAGATTATATGTGAAATAAACGACTTACCATTTGTTTTGGCCTGATATTGCGATCCGTGATGTTGAGGGCGTTGAGGGCGTTAGAAGTCGCATTTTACTTTAATCCAGCGATTAAATTGTCCAGCCATTTTTTTCTTTCTTTTAAAACCGGGAATGGAAGTCCGATCATCAACTAGCAGCCCGAGGAAATCCTTCTCCGACAAGCAATACAAACCTGCATTTTAATCCCGCCCCCCCAAAGGCTCTGGAGTCGCACACACAGCCAGTGGCAGGTCTGCAGCGCCACTGAAGGTAGGTTTTGTAATAAAGCCCCTGTCCCACTTAGGAAACCTGAACGGAAACCTCTGGAGACTTTGCGGCCCACCCATGGTTTCCGTGCGGTTCCTGGAGGTTTTTGTCAGTCTCCCTACCTGCTTCCACTACCTGCAACCTCAGGCAACCACCTGCAACCTCCGGGAACTACACGGAAACCTTGGGTGGGGCGCAAAGTTTCCAGAGGTTTCCGTTCAGGTTTCCTAAATGGGACAGGGGCATTAACATCGCGAACTATGATTGCTGTGGCATTGATAAATGACTTCTCCAAGCAGGTAAATATGTTATTTAATTTTTGTGTAATTTTGGGAACATTTGACTTCAATATTTGTCCTTAAAATTTGTGTTTTTAAATGAAATAATCACAATGGATTCACGTGTGTTGCAGACTCAGCAGCCAAATGTACACATGAACAGCAACAGATGGTACCACAACAGATGACTCTGATGGTACAACCGCATCTGCAGCCTCATCAGGTATCTAATTTTATAATACGTTTTGAGAGTTGCACTTGAAATTCTTTGTCACACAACTCCTTGTGAAAACTTTAAATTTATTTGTCTTCCACTTAATCTTTATATGTGTCTGTGTTGCAAAAAAAGTCTGTGATGGGGCCACCACAACAGATTTAAATGATGGTAAACCACATCTGCAGGCTCAACAGGTATCTATTTTAATAATACTTTTTGTGAGTTTAGTTGAATGTTAAATTCTTTGTCAATTACAGCTTGTAAGGGTTTTTATTGTATTTGCCTTCCAGTTAATATTGGTATATCTCTTTTTTTCAGAGACAGTCTGTGGTGGCACCACCACAGACATAAGCAGAATTGCAGCCTGCAAGATCTAACTTGAGTTAGTCTTTGATGTTAATGGTTATGTTAAATGTTAATTGTTAATGATGTTGAACTTTTGCACTAGTTTTATGGGGTCACAGAACTCTGAGCAGAACTATGTGGGTGTTGCTGGGACCGTGGGTGGTGCTACGGACTCAACATATGCAGGAGGTGCTTCGGGTGCATAAGGTGGGGATCTCGGATGGTTTATAAATCAGACACTTTCCCAATTTTCCAAATCTTCATCATCTCCCTCATCCAAGCCAATGCCCATGCATCTTATCAAGCAACTTTTTCTCCCTATCCTCCTTCATTCCCTCTGGGGTTTGTTTAGTATCCCGTACACTACATTCTTTATAGACACAAGTATATTCTTCCTTTAATAGTCCCATGGGTTTGGTCAATCCCTCTTGGTCTAAATCTATGCCTAGTTTTAAAGCCACATTCTGCCAATTCTCTAGCATAGCCATTTCTTTTTCCTCCTTAAGCTCTTCATAATGTAGTCTCCAAAGACTGATAAACCTCTTAACATCAGCATTCTGACTGTACTTCCAGATTATTTCCTCTACATATTTTACGCCTCCGATGGTTCCAACCCCTCCTAACTCCTAACTCTTCATTCAAAGTCCCAGACAAACGCTTCAATCGTTCAGCTTCCTCAGGGTATTTCATGCAAAATATCTGTAAAGGGCTTTCGGGATCTGTTGCAACATCCAAATGATTTCCCATCTGCAACTAACAATATAGACAATAGATCAAGTTATTCACACCGCAATGGCAAAATCCCTGACACTCTAGCAAGTCTACTCACAAAACAATAGCAACATTTCTAACACACTGGTAAGTCTTTCACACAATTCTATCTCCTTTCAAACAGGTACCCAAGAACCATTCATGCACAGATCCTTCACACGCAGATCCACACAGGATTTTTAAAACTGTAAATTAAAGTAGTAAACACACCCCGACTTAAGGTGGGACTGCCTTCCCAAAAGAACAAGCAATTACAATACAGCAGCAAATTACTCAAACTTAAACATTCGAATTCAAACAAGGGCAAATACAGCTATAACCATATAACCATATAACAATTACAGCACGGAAACAGGCCATCTCGACCCTTCTAGTCCGTGCCGAACACGTATTCTCCCCTAGTCCCATACACCTGCGTTCAGACCATAACCCTCCATTCCTTTCCCGTCCATATAACTATCCAATTTATTTTTAAATGATAAAAACGAACCTGCCTCCACCACCTTCACTGGAAGCTCATTCCACACAGCCACCACTCTCTGAGTAAAGAAGTTCCCCCTCATGTTACCCCTAAACTTCTGTCCCTTAATTCTCAAGTCATGTCCCCTTGTTTGAAGCTTCCCTACTCTCAGTGGGAAAAGCTTATCCACGTCAACTCTGTCTATCCCTCTCATCATTTTAAAGACCTCTATCAAGTCTCCCCTTAACCTTCTGCACTCCAAAGAAGCTATAGCACAAAAGCAAAATCACACTCAGGCAAGAGAAAATACAGCTAACAATTATAATGCAAAAACAAACCACAATATAATATATAAGCATAAATTACACAGTTCTAAATTACACAATTTAAGCACACAGTTCTAAGAGCAAATAGCTACAGCACAAGAGTAGAATGAGTTACATTACAAGAACAGAATCAGTTACATTGCAAGAACAGACTCCCACAAACTCAAATAAAGGCAGCTACTATAATACAAGATCAGTCTATAAATCACAAAATTTAAACAAATTATTTTTACAAGAGTATATTACAAGAGCATATCACACAATCATAAACAAAAGTACTCAATATGAGCGTTTCAAATTTAGCAACATTTGGAATCTAAAAATTTAGCACAGTCCTAGAATTATCACAGACAAATTTTACAGAATTTTACAGTAGCTATGCCAATCTTTGGTACCAATGCCCAGTACCAATCAAACCCCTCGGGACTCCAACCCTCCCACCTGCAAGGTACTGATCTTCAGCACATATCTGGCTTCTCAGCGCAGATTTTTAAAGTTAATCTGCCAATCTCATCTCCGCGTTGAACAGTACTTACACCGCATAGTACTGCTACTACCCAGCATTGCCTTTCAAGGTACCACGCCAATTCGTAGCCCAATACTAGGCAGGGACTCAAACCCTTGGGCCTCTAACCCTCTAGGGTGGGGACTCCAACTCGACAGGAATGAACCTTGTAAGCCTGAACTTGTGTGTCTAATATAACTCCTCTCAGAAGGTGGAGAATCTTTGGAATTCTTTATCCTGGGGAATGATGGTCATAGAGTCCATTCAAAATAGAAATTGATAAATTTCTGCAGATTAAGGGAATCGAGGAATATGGGAATAATGCATGGAAATGATACTGTTCAAAGATCAACCATGAAAACAGCAGGAAGATAACTTGGAATTGAACAATGCTGTTCTGGAACAAAGCCAAGAAACAAAACCACAGCCTTCTTAAGCAATCACAAGGTTTGTTGTTGCACAGAAAGTTCCTCAAATAATGGAGTGTGCACACATGTGTACTGTGTGCACACTCCATTATTTGAGAAACTTGCTGTGTAACAGCATGTGGCAAAATATAAATGAGCCCCATTTCTCCAAAAGTTCAGCTTTTAAAATTTATTTGTTCATGGGATAAAGACATAGCTGCCAATGCAAAATTCGTTTTTTATTGCCAATCAACTCCAACCCGAAGAAGCAATCACATTTTTGGGTCCAGAGTCACATATAGATTATAGCAGGTAAAGAAGGCAGATATCCTTCCAGTACAAGGGGGGGTGGGGGGGGGGGGGGGGGGGGGGGGGGGGGGGGGGTGTGGGAGGGGAGGTGTGTATGTGTGGGGGAGGGGTTTGCGACCTTGAATCTAAATGGGTACAATCAAATCCCGATTCAACAGGTTCACTATTTTAGCTGTAAAGGGCCTGTCCCACTGTACGAGCTAATTAAAGAGTTCTCCCGAGTTTCCCCTGATTGAACTCGGAGAATTACGGTAATAGCCGCTCGTAGGTACTCGGTCGGGGCTCTCGTGGACATTTTTCAACATGTTGAAAAATCTTCATGAGTCTTCACGAGCTTACCGCGTTTCCCGAGTACCTGCCGTTAAGAGATGTCCCGAGCTCCGACGTACCCGCTACGTACATTCTACGTGCTTACCACGAGTTTGATTTGTTTTTAAACTCGGGAGAGCTCTTGAATTACGTCGTACAGTGGGACAGGCCCTTAAGTGCTGGGATTGTATAAAATCCACATGATCCTAGCCTTTATCAATTTTATTTGCATTGTTAATTCTAGGTCTATTTTAAATTATAATTGGCATACACTTTAATGTTGATAATAGATTGGCCTTATTACTTTAGAACATAAAGTTGTATGACCATTGTTATTCCTTGTATACACAATCAGGTACAAGATACAGCCTTCTCTTTGAAAGCTTTTGCATGATTAATATTTGCATGTATTTAGTTAACTTGTCTCAGCCATGAATTTCAACCTTTAACAAACAATTTTATCTTTAGAAGATTGCTAAATGAACAAAGACAACTGGTTAAATTGTGTTTAAGAAGGAACTGCAGATGCTGGAAAATCGAAGGTAGACAAAAATGCTGGAGAAACTCAGCAGGTGAGGCAGCATCAATAGAGCGAAGGAAATAGGCAACGTTTCGGGTCGAGACCCTTCTTCAGACTGATGATTATATTGTGTAGTATTTATTTCAAATATTTATAAAATAGACCAGCGCGCTTGCTCTGTGATGTGCATCAAAACAAATATTTTTAAGCCTGATAAAGACACACATTTCCCAAACAAGGTAATCCCAAGAAAATAGACAAAAAATGCTGGAGCTGGACAGCAGCATCTCTAGAGAAAAGGAATGGATGATATTTCGGGTCAAGACCCTTCTTCAGACTGATGTCAGGGGAGAGGGAGATACGCAGATAAGGAAGTGTAAGGTGTAAAAAAGTGCAACAGGGATGCAGATCAAGGAAAATGTAGAATATGTAGTGGCCTGGATGAGTAGGTATGTTGCAAAGCCTACCTGAAGCGTCTTTGAAAATCTGCCGCTGCGGTGTGCGCGATTTTGGCGCCGTTTAGAGGGGGGCGGGTTTAAAACGCGATTTTCTCTAGGCTGTTCAAATCGAAGATGTTCAGCCTAGTTAATTATTAACGAAAAATCGCTGGAAGACCCCGTGGCAAAAGCTATTATTAGTTTTAAAGGCCACGTATAATAGTTATAGTAGTTTAAAAATCAATCTTTAAACCCGCAACCGCCACCAACCGCTGGGTCTCATAAAGCAAATAGCAGAAGGTGGGTTGTATATTTTTACATTAAAAAGGGCTTCTAAAGATCCCTTTATACAAAGTTTAATATTGCGAGTAGCTCAATTTGGGCCCATTATATCGCGCAGTATTTTTCTCGGCATTTGGGGCACAAATCTACCGCAATGTGAACGTTCTAAACCAGCGCGTTCCACAGGGACCCACTGGAAAGCTGATTTAAATGGGCATTTATTTACAGCAATTAAACACTAAATTCCTTCCATTTGGCCTATAAATTAATGTAAATGAGATTTAAAAATCATGTTTTATTGTGAATTATTTGTGAATATTATTTGGACATTTAGGCTATTTAAAAATGTTAATCATTTATTAAGAAATGGATAGATGTTTAGATCTAGTAATTGAAGTCTGAAATTAGCTACCATTAGGTAACTAACTAATTATATGCTTTAATTTCAGGTCATCCAAGTAAGATTATTTTATATTTGTTTCAGAATGCTTCAATCTATGATAACTGAAAATTTCACTCAGTTCTCTTAATTTTTAAGAAAGTTATCGGCTTTTGACTGTTCACGATCACAGCTTTTTTGATATATCCATAGAAAATCAATAGGGAACAAGATGCTCATTTCCCAGTATGAAAATGGCCATAACTTTTTAAATACTTGAGATATGAAAGTGAATTAGGTGTCAAATTAAACTTATTGTTATGCTTTGTCTGATGGGATAAATTGCAGACTTGATTTTTAAAATCTCAACATTTTGTAACATTGCTAGGATGAGGTCAGGAAAAGACCAGATGCCAGGCAGGTTCAGAAGTAGTTTAATAAATCATGGCAAACACACAGAATACCCGCGAGCCGCCCCCGGGAAACCCCGTGGCCAGACAATCCTCCCTGTCCCTCAAGAGCCGAGGGGGATGACCCAAGGAGTGGCCTAACTTCCAGGGGCCACCACAGGACCCCCCCCCCAAGAACCAGAGGCACGAAACGGACAGGAGGGCGCACGCGGCGACCAGCCCGGGTGCGCGCCATGCCCGGCACAGGAATGGGCAACCGAGCAACAGATGCAGGGGATGGAGTAGCCACTGGAGGAGGTACCCCAGACGAAGGGCGTCCTCGCTTGCCAGCACCGGCCGATTAATGTCAATATGTGCCAGCTTCAGCCGCACAACCGAAACGCCGACCCCCCATGTCCAGGACAAAAGTGGACGAGCCATGTTCCAGGACCCGGAAGGGACCCTCATATGACTGCTGGAGGGGTGTCCGATGAGCATCCCTGCACATGAAGACGAACTGGCAGTCCTCCAGAGCAGAGGGGACGTGCGGACAGAAGGACCCACCGTCTGCCGAAGACGTTGCAGAGCATCCAAAGGATGCTCCACCTGGCCCCGTACCGGCGGGATGAACTCCCCGGGCACCGTCAACAGGGACCCATATACCAACTCGGTGGAGGAGGAGGCCAAGTACTCCTTGGGTGCGGTGCGGATCCCCAGCAAAACCCACGGCAGAGCGTCCACCCAGTCCGGGTCATTGAGCCGTGCCTTCAGGGCATCCTTGAGTTGGCAGTGAAACCGCTCCACCAGTCCGTTCGCCTGCGGATGATACGCCGTTGTGTGGTGGAGGAAGCGTGCCATGGCCGACCACAGTTCCGACGTGAACTGAGGCCCCCGGTCGGATGTTATGTCCAGCGGCGGCAGCGGCCCCATGATGTCCACGTGAATGTGGTCGAACCGTTGCCGAGGGATGGTGAACTCCTGCAATGGCGCACGAATGTGTCGCTGCACCTTGGCGGTTTGGCACGGAATGCAGGTTCGTGCCCAATGCCCAAACTCCTTGCGCAGCCCGTGCCACATGAAGCAGGAGGCTACAAGGGCCGTTGTCGTCCGGATGGAGGGATGAACAAGTCTGTGGAGCACCTCAAACACCCTGTGCTGCCAGGCGACGGGGACGATGGGTCGCGGATATCCAGTGGAGACATTGCACAGCAGCGTTGCACCCCCAGGACCACAGACAACGTCCTCCAACTGCAAGCCCGATACCGCCATGCGATAGGCGGCCATTTCCTCGTCGACCAGCTGTGCAGCTGCCAGGGCGGAATAATCAATACCCTCAGCGACTTGGAGAACCGCGTGAACCGCAGGTCGCGATAAGGCGTCGGCAGCCTGTTGTACTTGCCCTCAACGAAATGGATGGAGGAGGTGTACTCGTACAATGTTGGTTTTTGCACACCTATTAACTGGTGGAATGATTTCATTAGAGAAATATATTTGTGTCTCTCTAATGTAGTCACTCTCTAGTATAAAATGTAGTTAGAGACACTGTGTGTCTTGTGTGGGGGGGTAAAATACACAAGACAAAAAGAGGCAACATTTTCCATGTCGCCTCCCCCGTGGCCTAATATCGAGGATCGGTGCGGCCTTTCCTGGAGACGCGCCCGGGGCTTCAGCGGGGGGCGCAGCGCGGACTCTCGGCGTGGAGCGGGCGAGCCCTCGCTGGGGCTCGTCGGAGGGGAGCGCTCCATTTTGCTGGCCTGCGGCGGCCTGAAGCTCGGGTCAGCGCGATGTCTGCAGCCTGGGATTCCTCGTTGGGGACCCGGGAGAGGAAGAAGCTTCCACTCCGACTGCCGGCCCGAGGCCAACTTCTACTGCGGGCGCAGCGTGAACTTACCATCAGGAGCGGGGTCCCTCGCTGGGGATCCCTGGAGGGGAGCTTCGACTTCGACTGCCGGCCCTGCAGTCTGCGGTGCTTCTGGCTGCGGCGCGAACTTTAAATCACCGACCGCCGGCCTGCGGCCTACACCAACCTGAAGCCGCGGTCTCCGGTGGGGGAGGCACCGTTTCAGGACTTACCTTGACTTTCATTCAACTGGATGCCCGCAGCGGCGGCAACGGAGGGTTGAGGTCCCGACCACGGGGGAGAATGGAGGAGGACTGGCCAAATTTTGTGCCTTCCACCACAGTGATGAATGCTGTGGTGGATGTTTGTGTTAAATTTTTATTGTGTTTTTGTGTGTTCTTTTTCATTGTACTGCTGCTGACAAATTCATTTCACTTGCACTTTATGTGCAAATGTGACGAATAAAACCGTATTGTATTGTATTGTATTGTATTGTATTGTATTGTATTGTATTGTATTGTATTGTATTGTATTGTATTGTATTTCTACATGAGTTAGATTAATGGAGCATTTGTTGTTTGCCACTTTCAAATTCAAATTTGTTTAACTTATGTCATATCTCAAAAGTGTTTAATTGTCATATGTACCCACAGCAGAACACTGAAATTCATATTCTTACTTGTGGAAGCATCACAGGCGTAAATGAAATACATATAGATAATATACAATAAAAAACATTTAAAAATTAATAACCCAATACCAGTGCAAATCCTTAGTGCAACAAAGACAGTTTGTGGCTGCAGGAGTCAGTACTTTAGAAGCTATCCTAAGAAATCATATGTATAAATTCATTTGCAGGATAAATGACTCTGAAAATGTAATTATCGTGGCCTTGTCAAACATAACACTACACGCTACCAAACGCAGTTGTGGAGACGTTGTCTCGATGTGGAGACGTTGTCTCGATGTGGGACACTGATCTTTCTTTTTATTCTGGATATTAAATCATGTATTGTGTTTTTGTATATAATTTATGATGCTCATAAGTAATATACAAAGCTTCAAATGATGTTTTTATATGAAATGTATTTTATGTAATGTTGTCTCTTGTCTGGACCTTGTGTCTGAAATAAAGTTTAATAATAATAATAATAATAGTTCATTGAATTTCATGGTTGAGGTTAGTGTTGTGTAGTGTTCAAGTTGGTAGTCGGGAAGAAACTATTCCCGAACCTGATGGCCACGATTTTTAGACTGTTCCAACTTCTTCCCGATGGTAGGAGTCAAATCAGAGCACCGGAAACGACACAATGCATTTCAGCTTCGTCACATTAATGACTGATTTCAGAACACAAAATGGTTAAGAAAAGAATGCTAATGCCTTATTAATGAAAGAGGAAATTATGTGGGACATAACAAGTAATTGCTTTCACACATATCCATGTTTATAGTTACCTATAAAAAGCCTCCAATGTTCCTCGTTTATGATTATAAATGGATTAGTGACCTAAAACAGGTTTTGACGCAGCAAAATATTTATCCCTCGTTGCTATTACATATTTTATATCACTTTTGACCTTTCAAACTTAATTTTCTTAGTAAGTTCTGTGTTTTCCAATTATGCTTTATTCAGGGTTAATCCTGCCATTTACACGAGTGTGGACATTGGCAAGAAAAGGGATTTGGTAAAAGTGTAGATTTATATCGAAAGGTAGAATTAAAAATACGTTCATATTTCATTCAGTGAGTTAAAATGATAGTGAATCTATCTGGTGGGATCATATTTTCTTTATTCACTCTAAATTATAATCCCCTACATACATACAGAACTGCATCAGTAAACTAGATCGGAGAACAGATAAAATTATGAACAACAAGTACAAATGCAGGGCAGATAATGTGTTGCAGCTGTGGAATGTGAGAGATGATGGAAACTGCGTCTTCACCTCAAGGAGCAGCATTTCAGAGCTAAAAAGATAATCGTGTTAAACATGAGCAAATTGGCATGAGGTTCATAAGATCAGAGAGTTAAATGCATGGTTCAAAGATGGGAGAAAAGGGTTTCAATTCATTGGGCACTGGTACCCAGGGATGGGGAAGCAGAGAGTTATTCTGATGGAATGGGATTATTGAAAAGTTCACAGTGAAGTTCACAGTGAGGAATGTGGAATCCATTGTGGTGGGTGTTTATGTTAACTTTTATGTGGTTGTGTGGCTTATTGCTTTTCACTTAGTATGGTTGTTTGGTAATTCAAATGTCACTGTACCTTAACTGGTACATGTGACAATAAACTGACCTTGAAACCTTGAAATACGATAATTTATGTCAAAGGCTTGTTGCAAACAACTACTAATTCAAAACAGATCATGGCCGATCAATTTTTCCCTCTCAACCCCATTCTCCTGCCTTTTCCCTATAATCTTTGACACCCTTATTAATCAAAAACCTATAAATCTCTGCTTTAAAAATACCCAATGACTTGCGCTCCAACGAATTCCACAGATTCACCACACTCTGGCTAAAGAAATTCATCCTCATCTCCATTCTAAAGGTACGTCCTTCTATTCTGATGCTGTGAGTTCTGGTCCTCGACTCTCCCAGTACTGGACAAATCCTCTCCTCATCTACTCTATCAAGGCGCTTCCTCCCCCCCCCCCCCACCCTCCCTCCAATATGGCAGCACAGTGGCGCAGTGGTAGAGTTGTTGCCATGCAACACCAGAGACCCGGGTTTGACAATAGACAATAGGTGCAGGAGTAGGCCATTCGGCCCTTCAGCCAGCACCGCCATTCAATGTGATCATGGCTGATCATCCACCATCAGTACCCCGTTCCTGCCTTCTCCCCATTTCCCTTGACTCCGCTATCTTTAAAAATTCTATCTAACTCTCTCTTGTAAACATCCAGAGAATTGGCCTCCACTGCCTTCGGAGGCAGAGAATTCCACAAATTCACAACTCTCTGCACGAAAAGGTTTTTCCTCATCTCTGTTCTAAATGGCCTACCCATTATTCTTCAACTGTGGCCCCTGATTCTGGACTCCCCCAACATAGGAAACTAGTTTCCTGGCTCCAGCGTGTCCAATCCCTTAATCTATATTACTAAAAGTCTGATCTTGACCACTTCCTGTTGTTCTGTATATTGATTTTAGAAAAAACGCTGCCACTTATGGCTGTGATTTTTGGCCATCTTACTCAGTCCCCCTCCGCTGCGCAGGACAAGAGGATTTTTCCCATCGATGAAAAATAAAAGCGTTATTAGTGTTTAAAAAATGTTGAGATTCTCTCTCCTGAAGGCCACGCCCCTTCCGCATGGACTATAAAACCCGGAAGTGTTGAGTGCCTCATTCAGTCTCTGCAAGATGGGGGAGTGAGAGGGTCACGTCTCTCAGTCTGAGCTGTGAATAACACTGAACACATGTCTACTGAAATGGTTTTACTGACCTTGAGTGCCCTTAATATGGTTTGAAAATGAAAATATGGTTGGTTTGAACTAAAGCATAGCACATGGTTGGTGGTGGTTGGTTTGAACTAAGGCAAATGATTAAAAGTCTAAACTTGACAACCTCCTGTTTGAACTGTATATTGATTTTAGATAAAACACTACCGCTTACGGCTGTGATTTTTGGCCATCTTACTCAGTCCCCCTCCGCTCATTAGGAGGGGGGGAGGGATTATAAAAGCCGGAAGTGTGGGTGTGGCTCAGTCTCTGCAAGATAGAGGAGGGAGAGGTCACGACTGTCTGAGCTGTGAATCAAATGAACACACTAAATGTCTACTGAACTGTGAGTGTGGTGTTTATGTGGTGTTTATGTGGTGTTTATGTGGTGTTTTATGGTGGTTTCACCCTGCTTGAAATGGTATGAAACTGCATTTCAATGTAGTGGCCTTGCATCCTGCATGAAATGGTATGAAACTGCATTTGAAATTGGTGGGCTTGCACCCTGCATGACTTGGATGATCAGCCATGACCATATTGAATGGCGGTGCAGGCTCGAAGGACCGAATGGCCTACTCCTGTACCTATTTTCTATGTTTCTATGTTTCTATGTGGCCTTGCACCCTGTTTGAAGTGGCATGAAACTGCACTTGAATTTGGTGGCATTGCACCCAGCTTGAAGTGGCATGAAACTGCACTTGAATTTGGTGGCCTTGCACCCTGCTTGGTGGCATGAAAATGCACTTGAATTTGGTGGCCCTGCACCCTGCTTGAAGTGGCATGAAACTGCACTTGAATTGGGTGGCCTTGCACCCTGCTTGAAGTGGTATGAAACTGCACTTTAGTTTGGTGGACTTGGACCCTGTTTGAAGTGGCATGAAACTGCACTTGAATTTGGTGGCATTGCACCCTGCTTGAAGTGGTATGAAACTGCACTTGAATTTGGTGGACTTGCACCCTCCTTGAAGTGGTCGGAAACTGCACTTGAATTTGGTGGCCTTGCACCCTGCTTGAAGTGGTAGGAAACTGCATTTGAATTCGGTGGCCTTGTACCCTGCTTGAAATGGAATTTCAAGAAATAGCCGTGAGTCAACTGCCAGCCCACCAGCTGTGAGTGGGCTGCAAGCACATCAGGCTTGAGTGACTGAGCTGCCACCCCAAGAATGAACTTGACCCACAATGTCCATACTAGCCCTCTGGAAACCAGTCCCTTCAGCCCACAACACCCATACAAGCGCTCCAGAAAGCCCCCCCCACTGTCCCCCAATATTGGAATTGGTGGAGAGGTGGAATATTGCGTTGGGGGTATACAGTCCTGCCATCCTGGGAATTAACCTCGTGAACCAACGCTGCACTCCCTCAATAGCAAGAATGTCCTTTCTCAAAATTGGAGACCAAAACTGCACACAATACTCCAGGTGTGGTCTCATTAGGGCCGTGTACAACTGCAGAAGGAGCTCTTTGCTCCTATACTCAACTACTCTTGTTATGAAGGACAACATGCCAATGGCTTTCTTCACTGCCTGCTGTATCTGTATGCTTACTTTCAGTGACTAATGAACAAGGACACCCAGATCTCATTGTACCTCCCCTTTTTGTAACTTGACACCATTCAGATAATAACCTGTCTTCCTGTTCTTGCCACCAAAGTGGATAACCTTACATTTATCCATTTTAAACTGCACCTGCTATGCACCTGACCACTCACCCAACCTGTCCAAGTCACTCTGCATCCTCATCGCATCGTCCTCACAGTTCACACTGCCACCCAGCCTTGTGTCATCTGCAAATTGGCTAATGTTACTTTTAATCCCTTCATCTAAATAATTAATGTATATTGTAAATACCTGCAGTCCCAGCACTGAGCCTTGCGGTACCCCACTAGTCACTGCCTGCCATTCTTAAAGGGACCCGTTAATCCCTACTCTTTGTTTCCTGTCTGCCAACCATTTTTCTATCCATGTCAGTACCCTATGCCCAAAACCATGTCCTCTAATGTTGCCCACTAATCTCCTATGTGGGACCATATCAAAGGCTTTCTGAAAGTCCGGGTACACTACATCCACTGGCTCTCCCTTGTCCATTTTCCTTGTTACATCCTCAAAAAATTCCAGAAGATTAGTCAAGCATGATTTCCCCTTCGTAAATTCATGCTGACTTGGGCCGATCCTGTTACTGCTATCCAATTGTGCCGCTATTTCATCTTTTATAATTGACTCATGCATCTTCCCCACCACCGATGTCAGGCTAACTGGTCTATAATTCCCTGTTTTCTCCATCCCTCCTTTCTTACAAAGTGGGATAACATTAGCTACCCTCCAATCCACAGGAACTGATCCTGAATCTATAGAACATGGGAAAATGAGCACCAATGCATCCACCAATTTCTAGAGCCACTTCCTTAAGTGCCCTGGGATGCAGACTATCAGGCCCTGTGGATTTATCAGCCTTTGGTCCCTTCAGTCCACCCAACACCATTTCCTGCCTAATGTGAGTTTCCTTCAGTTCCTCCATCACCCTAGGTCCTCTGGCCACTAGTACATATGGGAGATTGTTTGTGTCTTCCTTAGAGAAGACAGATCTAAAGTACCTGTTCAACTCGTCTGCCATTTCTTTGTTCCCCATAATAAATTCACCTGTTTCTGTCTTCAAGGTACCCACATTTGTCGTAACTATTTTTTTTTCTCTTCACATACCATATAACCATATAACCATATAACAATTATTGACTCTATACCTAAGAAGCTTTTACTATCCTCTTTTATATTCTTGGCTAGCTTACCTTCGTACCTCATCTTTTCTCCCCGTATTGCCTTTTTAGTTATCTTCTGTCGCTCTTTAAAAGTTTCCCATTCCTCTGGCTTCCTGCTCATCTTTGCTATGTTATACTTTTTCTCTTTTATTTTTATACTGTCCTTGACTTCCCTTGTCAGCCATGGTCGCCTCTTACTCCTCTTAGAATCTTTCTTCCTCTTTGGAATGAACTGATCCTGCACCTTCTGTATTATTCCCAGAAATACCTGCCATTGTGGTTCCACTGTCATCCCTGCTAGGGTCTCTTTCCAGTCAACTTTGACCAGCTCCTCCCTCATGCCTCCATAATCCCCTTTGCTCAACTGTAATATTGACACTTCAGATTTTCTCTACTCCCTCTCAAATTGTAGATTAAAATTTGTCATATTGTGGTCACTACCTCCTAATGGCTCCTTTACCTTGAGTTCCCTTATCAAATCCAGTTCATTACACAACACTAAATCCAGAATTGCCTTCTCCCTGGTAGGCTCCAGTACAAGCTGCTCTAAGAATCCATCTTGGAGGCACTCTACAAACTCCCTTTCTTGGGGTCCAGTAACAACCTGATTTTCCCAGTCTAACCGCATGTTGAAATCTCCCATAATCACCGTAGCATTTGCGACATGTCAATTTTAACTCTTGATTCAACTTGCACCCTATATCCAGGCTACTGTTTGGGGGCCTGTAGATGAATCCCATTTGGGTCTTTTCACCCTTACAATTCCTCAGTTCTATCCATACTGACTCTACATATCCTGATTCTATGTCACCCCTCGCAAGGGACTGAATTTCATTCCTCACCAACAGAGCAACCCCACCCCCTCTGTCCACCTGTCTGTCTTTTTGATAGGACGTATACCCTTGAATATTCAGTTCCCAGCCCTGGTCCTCTTGCAGTCATGTCTCTGTAATTCCCACAACATCATACTTGCCAATTTCTAACTGAGCCTCCAGCTCATTCACTTTATTTCTTATACTTCGCGCATTCATATGCAACACTATAACTTTGGTATTCACCTCCCCTCTCACTCCGGTCACTATTGCCCCTGATCATACTCTCTTATCTCTTCTCGAACTTTCCTTCCCATTAATTTGGGAGTCTTTTGTAACTTTTCCTGTATTCACTTCCCCTTCAATTCCATCTTTATACTCCAAATTTGTCTACCCCTCCCCTCTGCTACTTAGTTTAATCCCACACGTGTAGCACCAGCAAACCTGCCTGCCAGAACGTTGGTCCCCCTCCAGTTAAGGTGTAACCCGTCCCTTTTGTACAGGTCACCCCTACCCCGGAAGAGATCCCAGTGGTCTATAAATCTAAATCCCTGCTCCCTGCACCTGCCCCACAGCCACACATTCAGATCCCCTATCTCCCTGTTCCTGCCCTCACCAGCACGAGGTACAGGAAGCAATCCAGAGATAACCATCATAGAAGTTCTGCTTTTCAGTCTTCTTCCTAATTCTCTAAACTCACGTTGCAGAACCTATTCCTCTTCTTCCCGACGTCGTTTGTGCCCAATTGCACAACTACTTCCTGCTGTTCACCTTCCCTTTCGAGCATGTTCTGAAGTCAGTCCGTGACATCTTGAACCCTGCACCAGGGAGGCAACAGACCATCCTCGAGCCTCGCCTCCCGCCATAGAATCTCCTGTCCGCACTTCGGACAATGGAGTCATCCACCACTATGGCTCTGCCCGACGTCGGTCTCGCCGGTCATATCTCATCGCTAGGATTGGAGCCGAACTGTCCATCGCTTGGACTGGAAGCGTCGTCTGCCCCGACAGCTCCCAAGAGGGTGTACCTGTTTTCATTAGGCACAGCCACCGCCGGGGTCTCCTGCACTCCACGTTTACTCCCCTTTCTCACAGTCACCCACCTTCGCTCTTCCTGTATCCTTGGCGTGACAACCTCACTGTAGGTCCTGTCCATGAAACTCTCGTTTTCCCAGATAGCCCTGAGGTAATCTAGTTTCATCTCCAGTTCCCCAACAGGTTTATTCAGCAGTGCACCTGGACACAATTTCTGCAGGTGTAGTTTCGAGAAGCTCCAGCGGTGTCCCTGACTTCCTACATCCTGCAGGAAACACATTGCACTAACCTGCCTGCCATTTCTTCAGTGGACAAAAATCACAAATTTCGATCAAGTGTAGCCTCCTTGTCGAAGACTCTCAAGCCAAAGACTCACGCTTTACTCACCAAAGACTCATACTTTACTCACCAAGGCACTTCACCTCAATAAGGACGCTCCTCTGCAGCTGCACTTCTTTATCTGGTTACCTAACCAACTACTTTAGGGCTAATTTGTAAATTATTCGTACCTGGGCCTTTGGCGATCTTTTTGAATCTTCTTTCCCTCTGACTCACCTACTTCCAGCCAAAACTCGCTCTCGCTGCTTCTGGCTGGTGCTTTTCGACCTTCACGGAAAACACTTGAACCGGGCCTTTGGTGCTCTTTTTAAATCTTCTTTCCCTCTGACTCACCTACTTCCAGCCAATACTCGCTCTCGCTGCTTCTGGCTGCTGCTTCTCTCCGACCTTCACGGATAAATTCCAGATTCTGACCATGGGTGCTGTCTGCACGGAGTTTGTACGTTTGCCGTGTGACCGCGTGGGGTTTCTCGGGGTGCTCTGGTTTCCTCTCACATTCCAAAGAAGTAGAGGTTTGTAGATTAATTGGTTTCAGTAAGTTGTAAAATTGTCCCCAGTGTGTAAGATACTGCTAGTGTATGGGTTGGGCCGAAAGGCTTATTTTCGTGCTGTATCTCTAAATTCCATAGTCTAAATGCTTTCTTGAAGAAGCAAGTGAACAGGGACAGGTTTAGGGCAACATCAACAAAAAGTTATATAAGAATCTGAGGTATAGGCTTTTGGAAAAGCATGATTCATAACATTTGTATTCCATTAGGGGAATTTTATATTACACAATGAGGTCAAGGGACGAGCGTTCACATCGTGGCTCTGTTTTCTCCAATCTTTCCTCCACCACGCACAAGAAGCACAAGAAGTGGAAGACAGACGCCATTGTATGCAGATGTCGAGAAGTGTGCTCAGCTCTGGCTGAAAAACTTCTAATGTTGTGTGTGGACTTCATAAAGAGAAGATATTACACAATTTCATGAAATACAAAATCAAAGACTATTGTGAGCAGTTTACGGCTTGTGGACTCACAGTTCACTCACTCACGGCTTATGGACTCACAGTTCACTCACTCATGGCTTATGGACTCACAGTTCACTCACTAACGTCTTGTGGACTCACAGTTCACTCACTCATGGCTTGTGGACTCACAGTTCACTCACTCATGGCTTATGGACTCACAGTTCACTCACTCATGGCTTATGGACTCACAGTTCACTCACTAACGTCTTGTGGACTCACAGTTCACTCACTCATGGCTTATGGACTCACAGTTCACTCACTAACGTCTTGTGGACTCACAGTTCACTCACTCATGGCTTATGGACTCACAGTTCACTCACTAACGCCTTGTGGACTCACAGTTCTGGACTCAACTCTCACTGACGGCTTCCGGGCTGACTGACTCACGCCCGGCCTCCGGGGATTTATTGTCCTCGCCCCTGGAAGGGGCGTTACTTTCATGGTGATGGACAGGTGAGAAGACCAATCCTTCATAACTTTCATAACTTTTCTAATATTGCACCGATCGGAACAAAACGGTGCGCTTGGAGCAGAGGAGAACGATGAGTAAGGAGGCGAAAAAATCCTAGCGATATAGGGTACCGTTTTTGTGCAAATTTAAAAACAATGCAGAACGGAAGTGGTCAAGATGAGAGTTTTAGTAATAGTAGAGATATAGATAGATAGATGTGTGACAGATTATATTTCCAGGCATTTTTGGGGGTAATTCTTTGAAAGTTTCAAAATATTTTACATCATTAGATTACACACAAAAATATAAAGCTCTTTAACACCTAAATTCTTTTCAGGATGGACGATGATAGCGAGGTCAACATTTGTAACAAGATGGACACGAAAATAAGGAGAAGACCTAAAAGCTTGCTAGCAATAAAACGTCGAAACGTTATTAGCAATTAGGTATTTATAAAAAGTGCTAAATGTTTATGTTTATGCAATGTGCTAAATTTAACTTAAAACCATTTTTTTCTTTGACAGAATACCCCAAAAAATAACTGGTCAAAATGAATATCAGGGATGTCAACTTCATAATTGAGGAAGAACAAACTATTTTGCTCAAATAAACAATGTTGCAATGCTGGAAATCTGTGATAAAAAAATGAAAATACTGAGGTCAGGTCAGGCAGATTCTCCGAATAGAGACACTGTTATGGGGCTTTTTCACGGGGCGACTTGACGCAAGAGTTAACCAGAGTTTAACATCGTGGGAACCTCGTGCGATAACAGTACGGCATTCGTGGACCACCGTGGCGCTAACGGCAGGTAATCGTGTAACTTGGTGACTCGGGAGAAAATTCAAGCAAGTTTGAATTTCTCCAAGAGTGACTTGTACACTTGTGGTTGAGCATTGCAACATTATATGAACGTAGTGGCCAGTGCGATATCCGTGCGATATCCGTAATAACTCTTGCGGTTACCGTGGGAACTCCTGCGAACGGTGAACCCGGAAGCTGGACAGAGGGGACAGAAGGTGAGTAAAAATTGTCTTCTGTGGGATTGAATTTAAAAAATAAAGATTTGCATCCGCATATGGACATCAACTTATTCATGAGTTATGTTAATGAGATTCAAGAATCTTTAGAAGGGACTTTACTGAAAGGTCCCGCATTTTTAGGGTCCGTGAGAAATTTTTCACATGTACTTCTTTGAGAGATACAGCTCGGAGTCCTCGCCAACTAGCGATCGATGCCTTTCCGAAGCAGGGTCCGGAACGCTACCAATCAATGTTCTCCAGAGACCCGTGTAAGGAGTGAACTGCACATGCTGGTTTAAATCGAAGACAGACACAATAGAGCACTGGGTGTGACAAGGATCAGGCTTCAGTAAGCAAAGTAAAGAGAGGTGGCAACGTTATGGAAATGAAGCGGGTAATCTGAGCGATGGCGAGACGGTATCCTCTAATGTGTCGGGAAGAACTGTAGATGTTGGTTTGCGCCGATGATAGACACAGTAATACTGGAGACAGACATAAAATACTGGACGGGCAGCATCTGGATAAAAGGAATGGGTGACGTTTCGGGTCGAGACTCTGAAGAAGGGTCTCGAACCGAAACGTCACACATTCCTTCTCTCCAGAGATGCTGCCCGTCCCGCTGTGTTACTCCAGCATTTCGTGTCTATCTTCCGTATGCTCTGTGATGGTCATCTCGGAGTCAAGTGGCAACTCTGGTCTGTAGACACGAGGAACTGCAGATGCAGGAATCACGAGCAAAACACAGAGCATTGGACGAGCCTGACCCTTTGAGTTCCTCCATCACTTTGTGTTGAAGTCAGGTCTGGACATTGCTTGGCTCAGTCTCAGGCGCCGGCTAACTAGGAAGGTCGAGTCAAAGTCCAGCACTAACACTCAAGAAATAACGTTTGCGGCCTGATGTTCCTAATATTTAATTGAAATCATCAATAAAGTAAATAAATAGATACCGGTCTAATCAGTATCTACGGGATTGGACAGGCTAGATGCAGGAAGAATGTTCCCGATGTTGGGGGAGTCCAGAACCAGGGTCCCAGTTTTACAGTCTTCATTTACCGGTGGCGGGTGTCTGTCACTGAAACAGGCAGGTGAGATTTCACATCCACCTTGTGTGTGCCTCTCTCTCTCTCTCTCTCCCTCCCTCCCTCTTACACAGGCTGAGAGACTCTGCCTCTGTGAGTGTACGTCTCTTTCTCCCCCTCTCCCACACACAGTAAGACCGAGGTACTGTGCTCAGTCCATCTGTGTCTCCCACATACACAGTAAAACATGTCTCCAAATGAGCCAATTCAACCAAGGGAGGATATTTATAGTGTGTGAAAAAAAAGTGACATAATTTGTGCCATGTGATGATTTAACAACACTTCACAATGTTCATTCAAGATTTAACGGGAAAGCTCGGGAGACGGACAAGTCACTCGCACAAATAACAGAAATGCCGAGTACCGTGGGAACTCTTTATCTACCCCCCGTTATATCGTGTGATATCGTGCCAGACCACGACCACTTCACTCTGGTTACATCTTGCGTCAAGTCGCCCCGTGAAAAAGCCGCATTAATGTTTCAGCGCCGTGACCTGTCATCAGACATGCTTCACGATATAAACCATTAATCTATTGAACTGACTGTGGATAATACTATGAGTTGGTCTTGTAAATATCTCAGTGGCAAACAATCATGTATTTGTTCTCAGCTGAAAGGAAGGTATATAGATTTGTGCTAAAAAGGGGACATTTCAAATGGGAAGCAAGAGTTATTCTTGTTCTTCTGCACTTCATTGACCAAGATAATTTTTCAAATTTGTGCGTACTTTGAGACAACAGCAATAGCTCCACTTTTGTCTTTTGCTAATGTGCATTGATAAAAAACTGGGGTGCCTGGACCCAATTTGATAATGTCAGAGAATCATACAACATGGAAACAGGCCCTTCAGCCCAACTTGTCCGTGCTGACCATGCCCCATCTAAGTTAGTCCCATTTGCCCGTGTTTGTAGAGGGAAGTATAGGGAGGTCAGCCTCAAAAAGGCAGCCAGCATCGTCAAGGACCCACACCAGCATGGCCATGCTCTCATTTCACTCCTGCTTTTGGGAAGAAGGTTTAGGAGTCTGAAAATTGTGACGTCCTGGTTCAGGAACAGCTACTTCCCCACATTCATTATGCTATTTAACACTACAAACATCAACTAAACTTTGAGCTACGAACTAATTTGCACTAATATTTGTTTTCTTCATTTATTCAACTCTTTTTATGGGTTTGTTTTTAAGCCTTCCGGAGGTGCCGCGAGCGGCAGAAGCCTACCGGAGGAGCCGCGGCTGCCGCTGAGAAGCCGAGGACAAAGCCTTGTAGGCCGCCAGTGGAACATCGCGGCCCAGAGCTTCACTCGCCAGAACCTCGCGGGTCAGAAAAGGGGAGGTGCAACGAGACCTGGGTGTGCTTGTACATCAGTCACTGAAAGTAAGCATGCAGGTACAGCAGGCAGTGAAGTAAGCTAATTTGCATGTTGGCCTTCATTATGAGAGGATTTGAGTTTAGGAGCAAGGAGGTCCTACTACAGTTGTACAGGGCCTTGGTGAGATCGCACCTGGTGTATTGTGTGCAATTTTAGATTGGACAGGCTAGATGCAGGAAAAATGTTCCCGATGTTGGGGGAGTCCAGAACCAGGGGTCACAGTTTAAGAATAAGGGGTAGACCATTTAGGATTGAGATGAGGAAACATTTTTTCACCCAGAGAGTTGTGAATCTGTGGAATTCTCTGCCACAGAAGGCAGAGGAAGCTAATTCACTGGATATTTTTAAAAGAGAGTTAGATTTACCTCTTCGGACTAAAAGAATCAATGGGGAAAAAGCAGGTACGGGGTACTGATTTTAGATGATCAGCCATATTGAATGCCGGTGCTGGCTCGGAGGGCTGAATGACCTACTCCTGAACCAATGTTTCTTTGTTTCTATTCTATTCTAATTATGTTATCTTTGCATTAATGTGTTTACAGACCTGTTCTGTTGCTGAAGGTAAGAAATTCATTGTTCTGTTAATGATAATTAAACATTCTTGGCTCATGCATCATGGGTGATCTGATCTTGATCTCAGCTTCAGTTTTCTCCTTATTTCCCATGTGAAATATGAGGTGCTGGTATGAGGTGAGGCCAAGTGGAAATCTAATGAACTGCACTGTTGAGCTTCTGCTGTTGGACTAACTTAAGTCACACACAGTGATAAAGATCCAAAGACTTTATTAGCGATACAGAATATGTAACTTCATCTTAGCACGTAACTCAAAAAGTGAGAGAGAAAGGGCGGAGAAGCTTTCTGTTAAACTAGTGGGCGGAGCTACAAAGTATGACATAACATGAGTGACACTGATCTACATCCTCCCTCTTAAAGAATGAAATGTCAGTACAAAACCATTGACTAAATAAGGCATGCAAAGTAATTGATAATAAGCTGGAGGAAAGTCAAACATAGCCCGGGTACTTCACGGTGGACTTGCAAACACGACCAGCACGTGTGCAATAAAGACCATCTCCATTTTCCCCCACCGGGAACAGAGCCGGTGGCTTCACAGGTGATGGAGATTAAACCAGCATTCCCGGTGATGAAACAGGGTACTGTGACGCAGGTGATGGGGGCGGCACCACTGGCAAAGCAGCCCCTCCAGAAGTAGGTTGTTGTGCTGGTGTAGGTGGATTATTGCTGCTGGACACAGACGGAAGTACATTCACACTTCATCTTAGCACATAATTCAAAAAGTGAGAGAGAAAGGGCAGAGAAGCTTTCTGTTAAACTAGTGGGTGTATCTACAAAGTATGACTCATAACATGAGTGACTGATCTACATGCACCTCATACTTCTCTTGTGCAGCTTACAACCCAGGGGTATGATATTGATTTATCTAACTTCAAGTAACCCTTGCATCCCCTCTCGCTCCATCCCTCCCCCACCCAAGTTGCTGCTCTAGTTTCAAAGGCGTCTTGTTGAGTCTCATTGTTTTTAACTCATTTTCACCTTGCCCACAGCTAACAATGGTCTGTTTCCTTTATCATCATTACTTTTTTGCATATCTTTCATTCATTTGTAATCTCTCTATATCTCTAATTTCCCTTTCCCCTGACTTTCAGTCTGAAGAAGGGTCCCGACCCGAAATGTCACCTATTCTTTTTCTCCACAGATGCTGTCTGACCTGCTGAGTTACTCCAGCTTCTTGTGTCTATCTGAGAATTATAGTAACCTAATGAAATAGAAAATAAAACAGTCACCCTGTGCTTGCTTGCAATCTGGGTCTTGCTAGTCTTAAAATTAATCTTATATGTCGTAAATGGCCCTTTCTATGTAGTTCACGTTCACAACAAAACATTAAGTGTCAATAGTAGCTTATTTTGAATTAGTTGTAGCACTGAATCAAAATGTACTGGGTTCAAATCCCACTTCAGACACCTACTGATGTTTTAGTACAGCACTGAGAGATTGTCCTGTAGCTGCTCCCTTCAAATTGAGATGTTAAATTAGGACCCTGTTTGTTCCTACTTTGGGGTGGGAGACTGCAACCTTTACGTGGTCTACCCTGTTTCAACTAATGCAATCAACCCGATGTGCACAAACAAATAGATCAAATGGAACAAGTTGACTTACAACTTTAGGCTGTGCACACCATAAACTAGAAGAGGAAGTTCCTACTTTAATTAAGCGCCGTACTGAAAGAACATTTCATTTTTATCCTTATGTTGGAAGGAAGGTCACTGATAAAACAGCTGACATCCCAAGGTTGGGAAGATTGTTTTCCAACATCCACAACTATCTTCCTCTTTGTGAAGTATGACTTCAATCACTGCAGTGTTTTCCCTTTTACCCATTAACTTCAGTTTTACTTTAGATTTAGAGGGGAAGAAAGCATCTTGCTACTTTCTTCCATCATTCCTGGGCGGTACGGTGGTGCAGCGGTAGTGTTGCTGCCTTAACCACCTCCATCGTGCCGGTGCCAAAACACTCCACTGCGGCAAGCCTCAACGACTTCCGCCCAGTTGCACTTACCCCCATCATCACCAAGTGCTTCGAGAGGCTGGTCCTGGCACACCTCAAAGGCTGCCTACCCCCCACATTGGATCCCTATCAGTTTGCCTACCGCAAGAATAGGAGTACGGAGGATGCCATCTCAACGGCACTTCACTCCGCCCTCTCCCACCTCGACAACAGAGACACTTACGTAAGAATGCTGTTCATCGATTACAGCTCAGCATTCAACACCATTATACCCTCTAAACTGATCACCAAACTCGGTAACCTGGGCATCGACCCCTCCCTCTGCAACTGGATACTGGACTTTCTAACCAACAGACCCCAGTCTGTTGGGTTAGACAAGCACACCTCTTCAACCCTCACCCTGAACACCGGCGTTCCACAGGGCTGTGTGCTGAGCCCCCATCCTCTACTCCCTCTTCAACTACGACTGCACACCTGTACATGGTACTAACACCATCATCAAGTATGCAGATGATACAACGGTGATTGGCCTCATCAGCAACAACGATGAGTCGGCCTATAGGGAGGAGGTCCAGCACTTAGCAGCATGGTGCGCTGACAACAACCTGGCCCTTAACTCCAAGAAGACCAATAAGCTCATTGTAGACTTCAGGAAGTCTAGGGGCGGCACGCACACCCCCATCCACATCAACGGGACGGAGGTGGAACGTGTTTCCAGCTTCAGGTTCATGGGGGTCAACATCTCCGATGACCTCTCCTGGACCCACAATACCTCAACTTTGGTCAAGAAGGCTCACCAGCGTCTCTTCTTCCTGAGGAGACTGAAGAAGGTTCTTTTGTCTCCTCAGATCCTGGTGAACTTCTACCGCTGCACCATCGAGAGCATCCTTACCAACTGTATCACAGTATGGTATGGCAACTGCTCTGTCTCCGACCGGAAAGCACTGCAGAGTGTGGTGAAAATTGCCCAACGCATCACCGGTTCCTCGCTCCCCTCCATTGAGTCTGTCCAAAGCAAGCATTGTCTGCGGAGGGCGCTCAGCATCGCCAAGGACTGCTCTCACCCCAACCATGGACTGTTTACCCTCCTACCATCCGGGAGGCGCTACAGGTCTCTCCGTTGCCGGACCAGCAGGTCCAGGAACAGCTTCTTCGCTGCGGCTGTCACACTACTCAACAATGTACCTCGGTGATTGCCAATCACCCCCCCCCCCCCGGACACTCCTCCCACAGGAAAAACACTATGAGTGTATACATGTAAATAGATTTATTTATTGAAATCATATCCTATGTCGCTCTTCCAGGAAGATGCTAACTGCATTTCGTTGTTTCTGTACTGTGCACTGACAATGACAATTAAAGTTGAATCTGAATCTGAATCTGAATCTTACAATGCTTGCGGCACCAGAGACCCGGGTTCGATCCTGACTATGGGTGCTGTCTGTACGGTTGGTATGTTCACCCCGTGACCGCGTGGGTTTTCTCCAAGATCTTCGGTTTCGTCCCACTCTCCAAAGGTTAATTGGCTTGGGTTTGTATACTTGGTATAAGTGTAAATTGTCCCTAGTGCGTGCAAGCTTGTGTTAATGTGCGGGGATCTGTGGTCAGTGCGGACTCGGTGGGCCGAAGGCACTGTTTCAAAGGTTTCAAAGGTTTCAAAGGTCTTTTATTGTCACATGTACCAATTAAGGTACAGTGATATGCGAATTACCATACAGCCTTATGAAAAAAAAGCAACAAGACACACAACTACAAAAAAGTTAACATAAACAACCACCACAGCGGATTCCTCGCATTCCTCACTGTGATGCGAGGCAAAAAAGTCCAATCTCCTTCCTCTTTATTCTCCCATGGTTGGGGCAGTCGAACAATCCGTCGGGGTGATCGAAGCTCCCGCAGCCGGTGGTGGAAGCTCCCGTGTCGGGGTGATCGAAGCTCCCGTGTTGGGGCGATCGAAACTCTCGCGTCGGGGCGGTCGAAGCTCCTGCAGCTTGGAGTTCCCAAAGTCAGTCTCTGACCGGAAACTGCGAGCTCCGTGATGTTAAGTCCACAAGCACCCATGATTGGAGTTCGATCCCTGGCAAAGGGATCGCAGGCTCCACGATGTTAAAGTCCCGTAGGCACCCCCAGCTCTCAAAATCAGTCTCCAGCAAAGGCTGCCAACTCCTCGATGTTAGGCTGCAGTGCGGACAGAGATACGATATGGAAAAAAATCGCACCTCCGTCTAGGCAAGATATTAGAAAAAGTTTCTCCTAATCCACTCCCCCACCCCCCACATAAAACAAGCTATAGAACACTAAAAACATACGTTTAACACATACTATTAAAACACAAAGAAGGAAGGGACAGACAGACTGTTGGTGAGGCAGCCATTGCTGGCGCCACCCGGAAGAGGATGTAACTAGGAAAATTGATAAGGGAGAGCCAATGGATGTAGTGTACCTGGACTTTCAGAAAGCATTTGATAAGGTCCCACATATGAGATTAGTGGGCAAAATTAGGTCACATGGTATTGGGGGTAGAATGCTGACATGGATAGAAAATTGGTTGGCAGACAGGAAACAAAGAATAGGGATTAACGGGTCCCTTTCAGAATGGCAAGCAGGGACTAGTGGGGTACCGCAAGACTCGGTGCTGGGACTGCAGCTATTTACAATATACATTAATGATTTAGATGAAGGGATTCAAAGTAACATTAGCAAATTTGCAGATGACACAAAGCTGGGTGGCAGTATGAACTGTGAGGAGGATGCTATGAGAATGCAGGATGACTTGGACAGGTTGGGTGAGTGGGCCGATGCATGGCAGATGCAGTTTAATGTGGATAAATGTGAGGTTATCCACTTTGGTAGCAAAAACAGGAAGGCAAATTATCATCTAAATGGTGTCAAGTTGGGAAAAGCAGAAGTACAATGGGATCTGGGGGTCCTTGTTCATCAGTCAATGAAAGTAAGCAGCAGGCAGTGAAGAAAGCGAATGGCATGTTGGCCTTCATAACAAGAGGAGTTGAGTATAGGAGCAAAGAGGTCCTTCTGCAGTTGTATTGGGCCCTAGTGAGACCACTCCTGGAGTATTGTGTGCAATTTTAGTCTCCAAATTTGAGGAAGGACATTCTTGCTTTTGAGGGAGTGCAGCTTAGGTTCACAAGTTTAATTCCCGGGATGGCGGGACTGTCATATGCTGAGAGAATGGAGTGGCTGGGTTCGTATACTCTGGAGTTTATAAGGACAAGAGGGGATCTTATTGACACATATAAGATTATTAAGGGTTTGGACACACTAGAGGCAGGAAACATATTCCCGATGTTGGGGGAGTCCAGAACCAGGGGCCACAGTTTAAGAACATGTTCCCGATGTTGGGGGAGTCCAGAACCAGGGGCCACAGTTTAAGAATAAGGGGTAAGGAGTTGTGAGTCTGTGGAATTCTCTGCCTCGGAGGCCGGTTCTCTGGATACAAGAGAGAGCTAGATAGGGCTTTCAAAGATAGTGGATATGGGGAGAAGGCAGGAATGGGGTACTGATTGTGGATGATCAGCCATGATCACATTGAATGGCGGTGCTGGCTTGTAGGGCCGAATGGCCTACTCCTGCACCTATTGTCTATTGTCTATTGTCTATTGTCTCTAAACCAAACATAGGTTATGGTGATTTGGCAGGGGTGTGTAGTGGGGGAGGAATGGATGAGAGGTAATCTATTCAAGAGCCAAGGCCTGTTCTTTATGCTACTTGTTTATGACGCTAGCGGTAAGAATAACAAACATTCTTGATAAGAGGGATGAGGTGCTGGGGAAATAACACAGACTTCCTGTCAAAGTGTGAGTCTTATCTCCCAAGTGTTCCTTGTGCTCTGATGTCATGTGACCAGAGTGTTCAAGGTGTTTCTTTACTGAGGCACCTCTGATATTTATTTGGTGGAACTGAATGCCCTGAAAATGACTGGGAGGTGAATGATATGTAATTAAACTTTGCCAGTTGATTGCAGAACAGGCAGTGTGCCCATTGTGCATGTTGTATTTTTTGCTCCCTATAATGGGCGGCATAGTGGCATAGCGGTCGAGCTGCTGCCTGTAGTGCCAGAGATCCGCGTTTAATCCTGACCACGGGTGTTGTCTGTACGGAGTTTGTACGTTCTCCCTGTGACCACGTGGGTTTTCTCAGGGTGCTCCAGTTTCCTCCCACACTGCAAAGATGTACAGGTTTGTAGGTAATTGGCTTCAGTAGACAATTGTAAATTGTTCCTATTGGGTAGGATGGTGTTAGTGTATGGGGATCGCTGGTCGGTGTGGACTGTGGTGAGTCGAAGTTGAGTATATTTGTATGTGTATATACACACACTGAACTTTTTTTTTCTCCCGTTATGTAGTATGTTTACATATTCTGTTGTGCTGCAGGAAGTAAGAATTTCATTGTCCTATCTGAGACATATGATAATAAAACACTCTTTACTCTTGACTCTTGACTGTTTCCGCGCTGTATCTCTGAAGTATAAAGTCTAAAAAGTAATGGCCTAGACTTTCCTGAGAGGAGTCGCATTTTTCGTATTCACTTTCCCTTTTCCCCTGAACATATTTTCTCTTGATCTGGAAGATCGGATCCTCTGGTCCACACAATCTCTGAATTGAGCAACAAAGCCTTGAGTGCAACGTGCCACAGTTACTCAGCAGGTCTGGCAGCATATCTGGAGAAAAGGTGATAAGCTCTGCCCATGAACTCTGTTCAGAAGCTCCAGTAGTTTGCAAAGCTATGCCTTGTCAGATGTTAAAACTATGAAAGGTTTTCCAATATTTTTGAACTTCAGAAACATACAACAATGTTTGTACGTTCTCCCCGTGACTGAGTGGGGTTTCCCCAGGTGTTCCGGTTTCCTCCTATACTCCAAAGACATACAGGTTTGTAGGTTAAATGGCTTCGGTAAAAATTGTAAATTCTCCCTGGTGTGTAGGATAGTGCTGGTCGGCGTGGACTTGTGAGCCGAGAGGCCTGTTTTCACGTTGTACCCCCCCGAAAAAGAAATCAATAATCCTAAAAATTAATATTGAAAATTACTGTTGAAAACGTTTTAAAATATTTACAAATCATGAAAAAAAACACAAACAGTAAAAAAATTGCAATTTAAACTTCTTCTGTATTGTTCACCAATTTCCACACAAATTAATGGACACACATGGAATCCATATGAGTTTCCCCAGATAGGATTCTCTCTTCACCACTGCCCTGCCACGAAGTTGCTGACGAAGGTCAGTTAGTTGATCTGGGACCTCAACTTTCCTGCAGAAAACTATAATGTCAGCAGAACATCCTTTTACGCTTGTCATGCATCTCATATGCAGTTTGAAACTAATATTGAAAGTGACCGAATTGTAACTTTATGAACAACCACATTTGTTTTGTGGTTCACCAACATTTTAGAAACATAGAAAAAATACATGTGGGAGTAGGCCATTCGGTCATTCAAAATGATCATGGATGATCATCTAAAATCAGTATCCCGTTCTTGCTTTTCCCCCATATCCCTTGACTCCTTTAGCCGTAAGAGCTAAGCCTAAGGGCCTGTCCCTCTTACATGTCCTTAGCACCTTTTAAAATTAAAAAGCTTTGGCTCGTCTTGTCAATTGGTTTGGTGTAATGAGAGCTGAGATTGCCAGCTCAGGCCTCTGATTAAAGTCACAGATTAAATCAGATTACATTGTACAGGGTGCAACCTGACGAGTACCTTCAGCAACAGACTGGTTCCAAAGATGTAGTACAGAACGCCACAGGAGATCCTTTTCCCCTGTGCCTATCAAACTGTACAACTCCTCCCCCTTTAGTCATGGGGTAGACTGACACACTCCCCCCTCCCCAATCGTTGCACATCCCCAATCCTTCAATTTCACTTTAATTTCATGTTTCATGTATCTTGTGTTTTATGACTGTTGGCAGATCGATTTCCCTACTGGGATAAATAAAGTTCTATTGTATCGTATTGTAAATTACTTATTCATATGAGGCTCACAGAGTAATCAGTATACACACAGTATGCATACCTACAGATTCAGGGACAGATTCTTCCCAGCTGTTATCAGGCAACTGAACCATCCTCTCACCAGCTAGAGTGCGGTCCTGACCTCTCAATTACTTCATTGGACACCTTTGAACTATCTTTAATCTGAATGTATCAGTCTTCATCCTGCAATAAATGTTGTACTCTTTAACCTTTATCTGTACACTGTGGACAGCTTGATTGTAATCATGTATAGTCTTTCTTTGACTGGATAGTACTCCACAAAAGCTTTTCACTGTATCTTGGTACACGTGACAATAATAAACTAAACGCAACGGTCCTCCACTGTGCATACATACAGTACTGATGAATGCAACAATAAATACTACATCTGCAAAGCTGCAGAATGATGCAAGACTGTAGAGTAAAATCCGAGAAGTGCATGGGAATATTAAAGTATAAAATAGAATGACCGAATGAGATACAATTAAGAATTAAAGTGTGTGGTGTCACATCCGCGAAGGGAGTGTGAAATAGGTGGTTTGTGTAGGAAAGAACTGCAGATGCTGGTTTACACTGAAGATGGACACAAAATGCTGGAGTAACTCAGCAGGACAGGCAGTCTATTAGCAATGGGGAAAAAGCTGTTCTTAGGTCTGAATATCTGACCTTGCAAGCAACCAACTTTTTTGTCTTGCTGATTTTAAGGGCTAGGTTATTGGCCTGACACTATGACACTAGGTGTTTGATGTCCCTTCTCTACTCCGTCTCTTCACTGTTGTAGATCCAACCATAACAGTGGTATCATTGGCAAACTTAAAGATCGAGTTGGCATTGTACTCGGTCACACGGTAGAAAGTGGAGCAAGGGACTGAGAACACAATCGTGAGGGGCACCAGTATGGTGGGTCAGGAAGAAGGAAATGTGATGTCCTATTGCAACCTACTGAGCAAAACACAAAGTGCTGGAGTAACACAGTGGGTTAGGCAGCATCTGTAGAGGGAATGGTGAGGTCACGATTCAGGTCGGGGCCCTTTTTCAGACTGATGGAGTAGGGGAGAGAAAGCTGGAAAAGAGAAGGGAGCAGACAAAGCCTGGCAAGTGATAGGTGGGTACAGATCAAGGAGGTTTGATTGGCAGATCAGACAAATAAATAAATAGTCAGATAAATAGAGAAGAGGAGTGAAATGTAAAGCCAGAGCGAGGGATATAGATAGGAGGGGAAGGAGGGTTGGGGGGGGTTAGGTAGAAGAAGTGAGTGAACAGAGGGGCAGGATTGTGGGAGAAATAGTTGTGCAAGGGAGATAGTTGTGCACTGGAGTGGGGGGGGGGGGGGGGTGGGTGGAGGGACAGACACAGGAAAGAGAGTGAAGATAGGGAGAAGTTGTTGCTTAAAATTGGTGAATTTTACATTTATATAATTGGGTTATAAGTTAACCAAGCAAAATATGAGGTGCTGTTCCTCGTGTTTGCATGTAACCTCACTCTGGTAATGGTGGTGGCCCAGGACAGAAAGGTTAATATGGCAAAGGAAAGGGGAGGTAAAATGGTTAGCAGCCAGGAGACCGAGTGCAAGTGTTCGGCGAAACAGTGTTTGCTTAGTTTCACTGATGTATAGAAGGGCGCATCAGGAGCCCTGCATGCAGTAGATAAGATATATGCATCTGGAAGGACTGCTGGGGTCCCTAGATGGAAGTGAGACCTGTTGGTCAATAAGTCCAGTAATCATTTGTAGATGGAGGCACCAATGTCATTGTTGGATCCCGATATTTATATTTAAAGATGATCTTAGGGTCATCAGATAAGTTGCTTGGTGACTTGCAATTTGATATCGTTGTCAGTCACAACAGGTTGTCACTCAATGGACACCTCCTCATCCAAAGAATCACCTCTTTGGATGTTTTGAATGAACAGGGAATAAAGTTGAATGCCAATGTCAATTAGAAAGCCAACCAAAATTGATAAAAATCCAATAAACTGATGTTTGTCCAAGAAATACTGGCAATGTAGGCAGAGTCTTTACATGCAGAAACAAGAAGCTCCATACGTTTGTAATTTATTTAATTGGCACATGTAACCTTCCTTCACATGACTAGAGGGCAAACACCTGATTAAGTTTAGGGGAAGGGACGACTCGATAACATACGGGAAGCAAGGAAAATATTGAATTTCTATATTCAAAGAGTACAATCTTTTAATGTGGAACAATTTACAATTCATAATGATTTGTTTAACCAAAGCTGAAAAGTTACATTTGGATTTTTAACAGGCAAATTCAATCATCAGTCTCCCATCATTCTTAGAATTGTGAAATATATTATAACCAATTTGGGCCTTTAGCCAAGCTAGCTATAATTTTCCTTTTATCTATTTATATGCTTCGTTCTCATAGGAAGGAATTGGCCTTGGGCAGTTGCAAAATGGGCACTAGTGAAGAAGAAAACAATTGTATAACTTGCTCAGTTCTTTTCCATTGAAACCAATTAGCTGGGATTTAAATTTACATTCAAATAATTCATGGATTAAAGTTTATGTTTAACATCTTTATACCACATTCAAATATTCTCTTTATGTACCAAGAAGTAAATAATCTGCAATGTGGAATCAATATATTGTTATCTAAAGTACTTCTGTGGGATAATCTGGACGTTAATGACCTATCATGTTTAACCCAATATTCTGGTTTGACCTTTACTTCCTTTTGCCTCTTCATGTTCTACATTCTGTCTGTTTAAAGCCCAGAATAAACCTAAGGAAAGAAAAACCTTTTACTAGCAGATGAATGGAAGTTTTCAACAAAGCATTAATTTTTGGTAACAAAAGTTAGAGAATTTTGGGAACAGCGATCACAACTCTAATTTTTAAGATTGTTATGAATAAGAGTAAGCCTGGATCTTGGGATAACATACCATATTGAGGTAAGGCAGTTTACAGTATTACTAGGCAGGAGTTAGGGTGAGTAAATTGGGAGCAGCTGTTATTGGGCAAGTCCACATCCGACATGTGGGAGTTGTTTAAAGGCCAGCTGATTATAATTCAGGACCGGCATGTTCCTGTGAGGAGGAAGGATAAAGATGGCAAGGTAAACGAACCTTGGATGACCAATGAGATTGTAACTTTGGTCAAAACGCAAAAGGAAGTAAATGCAAGGTTTAGAAAGATGAAATCAGATAAGAGTCTTTTAGGAATATAAGACAAGCAGAAAAAAACCTCAAGTGATTAGAAGGGCAAAAGTGGCCAAGAAGCATAATTGGCAAGTTGGATAAAAGAAAATCCCAAGTCACATTATACATACATTAAAAACAAGAACTCACGACGGGTGGCACTGCGAGCCCGCAGCCTCGCCAGCAGTTGTTCGTCCTTTCAACATGTTTTTAGTATGTCTAAAAGTGTGTTTGAGTGTGGGGGGCGTGGGGGCGGGAATAGGGGGAAACTGTTTTTTAGTCACTTACCTTGGTGAAATGCGACTTTTCTCCTAGTCGCATTTTCGTCCTTCCTCGCGGCCTAACAGCTTGGATTGGTGCGGCCTCTCCTGGAGTCGGGCCCAGAGCTTCAGCAGCGGAGCTGGCTGATCCCTTGCCGGGGGTCGCCAGAAGAAGTGCTCCGATTGCTGGCCCGCGGACTATAACATCCCAAAGCCGTGGTCTGCGGAGCTTCTAGCCGCGGGCGCGGCGTGGACTTTCCATCGCGGAGTCTGGGATCGCCGGAGAAGAACTCCGACCGCCGGTCTGCAGTCTATAACATCGTGAAGCCTCGGTCTCCAGTAGGAAGCGGCAGATTCGGGACCTCCAAGCCGAGGAGTGTCCGTCCGTCCCGATGTCAGAGTTTCGAGCATCTCGACGAGAGGGCCTGTACATCGGGCCGTTAGTAGCGGCGACGGCAGAGGGTTCATGGCCCCCACCACGGATGAACAAAGGAGGAGGATTGACTGTACATTATTGCTTTCCACCAGTGAAGAAAGTTGATTCCACTGTGATGGATGTTCATGTTGTATTCTATTGTGTATTGTGCTCTTTTTGATTGTATGGCTGCATGGTGTCAAATTCCACTGTACCTTAATTGGTGCATGTGGCAATAAATGTGAACTTGAACTTGAACTTGAAGAAGAAACCAGTGAGAAGGTAGGACCTCTCAAAGAAAGGGGGATTCAATGCTTGAACATAGAGGATGTATGTGTTGCCAAACGAGTACTTTGTTTCTGTATTCACCATGGCGAAGGACATGGAGTACAGTGTAAGCTAATATGCTGGGGCACGAAGGAGATGATCTTGAAGATTGATGCTCTTGAAGAGTGTTAAGTTGGATAAATTCTAATGCCAGAGGGTATCTATCCCAGGTTATTGAGAGAAGTAACAAATAAGTTTGCAGAGTTGGGGGTCCAAGTTCCTAACTCTTTGAAAGTGACATCACAAATAGATAGAGTGGTAAAGAAGGCATTAGGTACGCTTGCCTTCATCAGTTAGAGCATTGAGTATAAGAGTCGGGAGCCCATGTTTCAGCTTTATAGGATGTTAGTTAGACCGCATTTAGAGTATTGCGTGCAGTTCTGATCACTCCATTGTAGGAAGCATGTGAAGGCTTTGGAGAGGCTGCAGAATAGGTTTACCAAAACGTTGACAGGATAGGTTGGACATACTTGGATTGTTTTCTCTGGAGTGTCAGAGGATGATAGAAGTATATAAAATTATGAGATACGTAGCAGTCAGAATCATTTTACCAGGGAGAAAAATCAAAGACTAGAGTGCACTTTTTTAAGGTGAGATGGGCAAAGTTTAAAGGAGATGCTACTTAGAGCATGGTGGGTGCCTGAAACACGCTGCCAGTTGTGGTGGTGGAAGCAACTATGGTAGTACCATATAAGAAGCTTTTAGATAGACACAGTGGTCTGCGGTGAATGGAGGGATGTGGATCACGTGCAGAGAGAGGAGATGACATTATGTTCAGCATGGACATTGTGGGCCAAAGAGCCTGTTCCTGTGCTGTACTGTTCTGGGTAATATCTTGTCCAATTTTGTCTGAGCATTGTTCTTCCAACTTGATATGTCTTTCCATTTTTGTCACTCAGAGGCAGTCACGGTGGCGCAGTTTCTGCCTTGCAGCAAAATGCAGCACCAGAGACCCAGGTTCGATCCCGACTACGGGTGCTGTCTGTATGGAGTTTGTACATTCTCCCCATGACCTGCGTGGGATCTCTCTGAGAACTTCGGTTTCCTCCCACATTCCAAAGAAGTACAGGTTTGTAGGTTAATTGGCTTGATAAACGTGAAAATTGTCCAGTATAAAATTGTCCAACTTCCAGTATAGTCCCTGGTGGACTTTTCGGAATGTACAAGGTACAAGGTTCATTTGCCGATGCTAAGAATTTAGATTGACCAGGAAGAGGCAGCAATACTATTGAAGCATAAGTTATTTAAATGAAGTCAGAGCAAAACTAGATGATGATAAGAGGCCTAGATAGAGTGGATGTGGAGAGGATGTTTTCAGTAGAGGGAGAGTATAGGACCAGAGGGCACAGCTTCAGAATAAAAGGACGCACCTTTAGAATGGAGACAAGGAGGAATTTCTTTAGCTGGAGAGTAGTGAACCTGTGGAATTCCTTGCCACTGTCAGCGGTGGAGGCCAAATCATTGGGTATTATTAAAGTGGAGATTGATGGGTTCATGATTAGTAAGAGCATCAAAGGTTACGGGGAGAAGGCAGGAAAATGGGGTTGACAGGGAAAAATAAATCAGCCTCAATCGAATGGTGGAGCAGACTTGATGAGCTGAATTCAGCTCCTATATCTTATGTTCTTATGGACACATTTACTTGCCAACACCTCTGGTATGCTTACTGATATAATAGCAGCAATTGGAAAACCACTCAATATTATCAGTATGAGTACTCTAATGCTTTCACATAATAGCCAGGCTAGATATTTTCACATTAACCTAAAGCATGCTAATGGCTGTTTAGAACTGTTATTCCCTTGTGACATCTTGGAAAAGGCACTGCAAACATATTAATGGAGAAACTAATTGCCTTCAATCATTATTCCATTTTCTAGAATTACATTGGCTTTATGTCCATGGGTTCATTACTGTTTGTTGCCGAGTTACACATAAGGTCACTAAATTGCACCATAATGATTTATGTTGGAACATTTTGAAGGAGTCCAATAGATGGATAAATAACAGAGTACAAACAAGGGAGAAAAGGTTTGTTGGACTAATCATTTGATAATATTGAGGATGATTAAATAATGACAGTTATTATCCAGAATTTGATAGTTAATATTTCGATAATGTTATACACATATGGTCACATTATTTAGAAAAACTCACGTTCACAAGTTATAGGAGTAGAATTAGGCCATTTGGCCCATCGAGTCTACTCCGTCATTCAATCATGGCTGACCTCTGCTTCCTAATCCCATTTTCCTGCCTTCTCCCCATAACCCTTAACACCCATTGTAAACAAGAATTTGTCCATCTCTGCCTTAAAAATATCCACTGACTTGGCCTCCACAGCCCCTGTGGCAATGAGTTCCACAGATTAACTACCTTCTGACTAAAGAAGTTCCTCCCCACCTCCTTTCTAAAAGAGCACCCTTTAATTCTGAGGCTATGACCTCTGGTCCTAGACTCTCCCACCAGTGGAAACATCCTATCCACATCCACTCTATCTGTGCCTTGCATTATTCTGTAAGTTTCAAAGCCTCAACCTTCTAAACTCCAGCGAGTAGAGGCCCAGCGCTGTGAAATGCTCATCATATGTTAACCCACTCATTCTTGGAATCATACTTGTAAACCTCCTCTGGACCCTCTCCAGAGCCAACACATCCTTCCTCAGATATGGGGCCCAGATTTGCTCACATTACTTCAAATGCGGCCTAACCAGTGTCTTAAAGAGCTCTGGAGGAACAGCATCTCATATTTTGCTTGGGCAGCTTACAGCCCAGTGGTATGAATATTGATTTTTCTCACTTCAGGTAGCCCCAGCATTCCCCCTCTCTCTATCCCTTCCCCACTCAAGTTGCACTAGCTTCTCATTTTCATTCTACAAACAGCATACAATGGCCTATTTCCTTTATCATTGTTACTTTTTTGCACATTTTTCATTCATTGTTCTTTATCTCTCCACATCACGCCTATATCTCTCATTCCCCTTATCCCTAACCAGTCAGAAGAAGGGTCTCGACCCGAAACGTCACCCATTTCTTAGTACAATGCATTTCGTTGTCTCTGTACTGTACACTGACAATGACAATTAAAATTGAATCTGAATCTGAATCTCTCTAGGGATGTTGCCTGAGTTACTCCAGCTTTTTGTGACTATCCTCAACATTACATTTCTGTTTTTGTATTCCAGTCCTCTTGATATTGAATTTGCCTTCCTTACTACCGATTTGACTTGCAAATGAACTTTTTGGGAGTCCTGCACCAGCACTCCCAAGTCCCTTTGCACCACCGATTTCAGGATTCTCTCTCCATTTAGAAAATAATCTACGCCTTTATTCTTATTGCCAAAATGCATGACTTCGCACTTTGCTACACTGAATTTCATCTGACACTCCTCTGCCCACTCTTCTCAACTGTCCAAGTCCTTCTGCAGAGTCCTTGCTTCTTCTCTCCCTGCACCTCCACCTATCTTAGCGTCATCTGCAAACTTGGCCACCTACCCTAGCATCATCTGCAAACTTGGCCACCTACCCTGGAGGGACTCCATTAGTCACTGGCAGCCAAATTGAAAAAGCACCTTTTATTGCAACTCTTTCCCATCTGCAATCTAGTCAACCCGCTATCCATGCTAGCATCTTCCCTTAAATACCATGGGCTTTCAGCTTCCAAAGCAGCCTGACGTGCAGCACCTTATCGAAGGCCTTTTCTGAAAATTTAGGTAAACAACATCTACAGCCTCCCCTCTATCCGTCCTGCTATTAACTTCCTCAAAGAACTCTAGCAGATTTGTCCCTTCACAAAACCATGCTGACTTCGACCTATTTTATCGTGAACTTCCAAGTACTGCGTAACCTCATCCTTTATAATTGACTCAAAAATCTTACCATCCACCGAAGTCAGGCTAACTGCTTTGTTGAAGTTGATGAGAGCCATGGCAACATTTGCAGGCAGTACCAATGCTTCTAAATGATAACGGCAGAAAATAGTTTTTTTTTCTTAACTGTGATTATACCTATTTATCCAATATTCTACAATTCTCAAAATAGACCATTTCCCATTTTACTCCCAAGGTCATGAAAAAATATTTTTTGATCACATGTATTATGGATAAAGTCCAAAGCAGATTGATGAGAAAATAATAAATAAACTACTTCATCAATGTACTATTTGTATTTCCTGCACTATATGTCCTTGTGATTTTCTCAATGAAATTACTTTGTTTTACTTCTGCTAAATAGCAGAGCAGCTTTGCACAGATTATGAATAAACCTTTGTGCATTAGGCAATAACTACAATTTACTGAGGTTATCATGCCCACGGACTTTAATTACCATTAAAGAAAATAAGTATTTAATCTCATTGCTTGACCCAAATCCAAATCCAAGTTCTGGAGGTAAGCACACAAGTTGAATTTGGCTCTGACCAAAAAAATATCATGAGAAACCAACTTCTTGGATAACATTAAAGAACCACATCAGAATATCTTACAGTTCGATCTGGTTGTAAAAACAAATGAATTGTGGTAACTCGGATTTCAATGGCTTAGATTGAGGCTTTTAAACAATCGGCATTATCCATGCTTGGTTCTCAATTCAGTTTACTGTCACTAATTACAAAGGTAATGGAATCTTAAAGTTGAAACCTGGGATACATGTGAGAATAGATGTTCGACCTCTCTTTGCACATTTTTTCCTTTGAATGTTCATATTTTGGACGTTTTTGTTAAACCTAAAAGCGGGTAAAGTATATAACAATAATTTTAGTATAATTGGGTCCAAAACCTGGCACTCGTTAATAACCAGCAGTAGGGAGGTACCTTTACTAGTGAGTCTACATGAGGTCAGGAAGGTAGTTCACCGTTACTTCTCAACGCATTCACACCTAAGGTTTGGAAATAAATTCTGGTCTTACCTGGGATGCCCATGCTTAGTGAATAAAATAGAGAATTATGAATAGGAGATGCACTGGAATTGCTTTTCCTTGTGCAAATGAAGAACCGTAAACCAAAATCAAATGACAGATGGTGACCCAAGGAGAGCCTGAAGAAGGGTCCCGATCTGAAACAGATGCTGACTGACCTGCTCAGTTACTCCAGCATTTGCTTTCACAAGAATATAAGAAATAAAGCAGACCATTCTGCAATGACATATTTTATCTCGACACCACTTTCCTGTACTAGCTCCCTCTCCGTTGATCTCCTTAACCTATTACTTACTATCTTGAATATACTCAGCAACAGAGCTTGGATAAATAATTCACTTGGATAAATAATTCCCATGGAAACATTTTCGGCCCACCAAGTCAATGCTGATCATCACTACACTAATTCTATGTTATTCCAGTTTCATATCCTACACTCGAGGGGCAATTTACAGAAGTCAATTAATCTGCAACCCTGCACGTACCTGAACGTATGAACTCCGCACAGACAGCACACATATTCAGGATTGAACCCAGGTCTTTGGTGCTGTGCCAGCAGCTCTACTGCTGCACCACTGTGCCGTCCAGAAAGATCAGCTGTGATCTTGTCGAATGGTCATGGGGTCATGTGACTACACCTGCTCCTAGTTCTTAGTATGTCTTCAAAAGTATCCCTATAACCATGTCCTTGACGGTGTTTTGTTATGTGACATTTGGTTAGTTATGACACAGCCTCCAATAACTAAAAATAATATTTTCTTTGTGCTTTAAGTTGATCTCGGCAATTACTAGTTAAATAATGTGAAAAACCTGTTTGTTTTTGGCACATACGCCTTCTTTACATTTGCTGCAGGCCTTTTTCTGCATGAGGCTTTAATGATTGGAGGAGGTGTCTTCTTAAAATAGTGCGCCACGGATATTTCCTTCCATTTGAACCCTGATGGGAGCCTGGGATGCTGCTGGCTTTTTGCTGGAGAACTGCCACTGTTTGTGTACAGTGGTAGGTGGGAAAGCAAAAAGGGGAGCAAGCTAAGTCACACCATGAAGGTGCAAGCTCTCTCAGTGAGAAAGTCTGCTGGGCCTCCTTGGGACAAACAGCCCTATTTTCTCGTGAATAACTCACAAATACGGAAGGCTTTAGAAGTAAACCCTGACCAAAAAAAAATCAGGCGTGGAGTTAAAACAAGTCGGACAGACATTATTGATCCACTGAAAAGCAACTGCAAACTTGAATTAACATAAAAAAATACAAACGCCCTGCATTTAGAGGGCATCTGTAGAGAAGGAAGTAGAATTATTATTTTTTTAGGTTGATGACCTTGTCAATGGGATTTAATGAAGTTTAATAACCTCAGGGGCTATTGCTATGATTGTTATGCATGGTAAACATTCACCAAATTTAATGCAAAACACAGAAAATATATGCTGAGATCATCAATGTCATGCAAAGTGTATCTGTCAGGTCTCGCTTTTCAATAGACGGCATTATGTATAATGATTCAGAAATGTTCCCTTCACGGGTGACAGACTTTTTGTTTAGACCACATTCAAACTGTTGCTGTGATCATGGCCCCATGATCAGCCCGCATCGCACAGAGTTTGGCTGGCAGAGCATTGATTATAAGGGTGAAACCCCTGTCTCACGGTGCGAGTCCACCCACGAGTGATCCCGAGTTTAAAACAAATCAAACTCGTGGTAATCACGTAGAATTAACATAGCGGGAACGGGATAGTCCTATTTGCCTGCTTGTGGCCCATAGCCCTCTAAACCCTTCCCATCCATTTATCTGTCGTTAATAATCTCAAGAAAATATTAAGTCTACGTGAGCCTGCTTCAGTTTCCTGGGTCCAACTCAGAGAGAAGTCTCCCCCCTTTCCAGGGTTAATCGCTCCACTGTTTATAATGGTCTCTGCATTATGAAGTCCTCGACAGTGAACCCCATGGGCAATCACTACCAAAGTGTCTGCCCACACAGTCAGTAAACCTCTTCCGCCTGAAGCCATCCCTCTCCCCTGGCTGCAGAACGCAACAAGAGACGCAACAAGAAAGAATGGACTGAATAAATCTCATCTTTAACGGTTAAATTGTTGTTATATTTTAAGAGTTATTCACAATTTAATGAATCCCTTTTCCACTTGCCGTGCCCGTCAGCTGCACCTGCGCGGTACTACCTGCGTGTTCTATGTCACATTGAGAACCCAATGGGCGGAAATGGCTGCGCCGCCGGAGAGCAGCTAACAGTGGATGGGGGGGGGTTGAGGGGGGATGGAGTGAGTGCGTGGGGGGGTAAGGGCAAGCGGTGGAGTGGAGGGGGTGAGGAGGAGGGGGAACCAGGGGCGTCACAATGAGAACCCGTCAGCCGCGCCTGCGCAGTTAGGGGCTATGGGTGAGTGGAGGAATATTGCGTTGGGGAACGGGTGAGTGGTGGAATATTGCATTGGGGAATGGGTTGTGTGGGGGAGGGGGGTGTTTGGGGAGGGGGTTATGTATGGGAGGGGGGTGTGGTGGAGGGGGTGTGTGGGGGAGGGGAATATGTGGGGGAGGGGGGATGTGGGGGAGGGGGGTGTGTGGGTGGGAAGCATGTGGGGGAGGGTGTGTGGGGGAGGGGAGGGCTGGTGTATGTGGGCGGGGGGAGGGGTGTTGTGGGAGGGTGAGGAGGGTGGTTGTGGGGAGGGGTTGCGTGGGTGGGGAGGGGGGTTGTGTGGGGGAGGGGATGTGTATGGGGGGGATGTGGGGGAGGGGGGTTGTGGGGTGAGGGGAGGGATATGTGGTGGTGGGGGGGGTGTGGGCAGGCATGGAAATCGCTATCAAAACATGGAGGGGACCGGGGTACAGGGGGGACGCAATTTCTTGGCGGCTGCACGCGCATGCGCAACACTCACACGCACGCACGCACACGCGCACACACACACACACACACACACACACACACACCACCTCACACACACACACACATACACACACACCCACACACACGCACACACACACACACACGAGGTTTCGGAGGCTTTAGCTGTGGGCCCTATTTGGCGGTAATTAGTGACGGGTGCCGGCAGTCGCCGAAAAAATCACGTAAGGCCCACAGCCAATGTAGAGAAGCAGCGCTAAATGCAGTTCAACTCTGCCTGTCTCACCGGGTTAACCTACAGCCCTGCCTGGACTGACGTGACACCAGTCCGGAGCCGTGAAGCTTGAGCTGCTTCTCCGCGCGGGCTGTAAACCTGGGCCGTCGTTGGCAGGCAGAGTTGAGCTGGGTTTAGCGCTGCTTCTCTGCGCTGGCTGTGGGCACCGCTTCCGTCTGACTCCCGACGTCTCTGGCCACCGCCGGGCGTGGGTGGCACTCGAGTGGGGACGGGAATGGTCCAGTGGCGGTGCAGCAGTGATTGCAGTGCCGGAGACTCGGGATTGATCCTGGCCGCGGATGAGGGGCAGGTCTGTGTCCAGTGCTGCTGAGAGTGCTTTTCACTTGACCTGGGCATGCAATCCAAGTTCCGCTCTGATCTTTGCCCCAAGGACGGCTCCCTCCTCCAACCACCGCGCTCTTTCCTCAGTCCCACCCCCCTACTTCCGTCCGACAATCATCGTGCTCAATTATCATGGTCCTGCCCCCATTGCCTGCTGACCGACGTCTCTCTCGTCCAATCGGCGCCCTCGATCATCAGTCTCACTTCCACTGTCTCGCGGAAAGCGGAGGTTTTAAAATCCGGATTACAAAAAATGGGGGGATCGTTCCCCACCTCTCAAAACAGGGGGGGACGTGTCCCCCCTGGCCCCCCCAGGATGTCCGCCCCTGGCTGTGGGGGAGGGGAGGTGTGTGCGGGAGGGGTGTGTGTGTGGGGGTGGGGGGGTGTGGGCATGGGCGGGGGTTATGTGGAGGAGAGGAGCTGTGGGCAGGGGGGGGGTGTGTGGGCGGGGGGAGGGTGTGGGCGGTGGAAAGGTTGTGGGGAAGGGGTCTTGTGGGGGAGGGGTGTGTGTGGGCTGGAGGGGGGGTTTGGGTGGGGATTTTGGGGGCGGGGGGATGTGGGCGGGGGAAGGGGGAAGGGGGGTGGCTGGGCGGGGGTTGGTGTGTGGGCGGTGGGGTGTGTGGGTGGGGAGTTGTGGAGGAGAGGAGTGTGGGTCGAGGGGGATGGGTGTGGGCGGGGAAAGGTTTGTGGGGACGGGGGTTGTGGGGGGTTGTGTGGGTGGGAGGGTGTGGGTGGGAGGTTTGGGGACGGGGGGATGTGGGCGGGGGAGGGGGGTGTGTGGGCGGGGGGGAGGGGAGTGTGTGGGCGGGGGGGGAGAGAGTTCGGAGAAAAGACGGGTATTGTGGGCGCTCTCATGGGGGAGGGGTGGAGGAGCCAGCGAGTGGGACCAGAGGGAAAGGGGCTGGAGCGGACTCACAGCAGTCGCTTGTCACTGGTCACTGGATTGCTGGTCGCTGGTCGCTGGACATTCTCCTCCGCCGGGATCAGTTTTTCTACTTTCCGTTTGGCGACATTTCCTGCACTAGGCTGGGCTGGGCCGTTTCCAGTCCCTCCGAAAATTGTGTCTAGTTGGAAACCTCCACCAGCCATCCTCAGCTCCACTGAAGACGTGATGGCGTTGGAAGGGGCGGACCGTCCCACGGAGTGGCAGGAGAAAAGACTAATACATGCGACGCTGAACGGCAGGAGAGAAGATTGATCTGCGCAAGTGCGGTTTTTAAGATTTTTAAACCTCGCTAACGTTTACATTAGACCACCGATCGGGATGAAACTTGATGCAATCGCAGCACAGGAGAACGGTGAGTAAGCTGGCGAAAAATTGTAGCGCTATCGCGTACCGTTTTTGCGCAAATAGAATGACCCTGCAACTGGAAGATAACAAGATCAGAGCTTTAGTTATGTACAGACAGACAGACAGACAGACAGACAGACAGACAGACAGACAGACAGACAGACAGACAGACAGACAGACAGACAGACAGACAGACAGACAGGAAGGATGAGAGGATATCTTATTGAAACATATAAGATTGTTAAAGGTTTGGACATGCTAGAGGCAGGAAACATGTTCCCGATGTTGGGGGAGTCCAGAACCAGGGGCCACAGTTTAAGAATAAGGGGTAAGCCATTTAGAACGGTGACGAAGAAACTATTTTTCTCACAGAGAGTTGTGAGCCTGTGGAATACTCTGCCTCAGAGGCCGTGGAGGCCGGTTCTCTGGATACTTTTAAGAGCGAGCTAGATAGGGCTCCTAAAGATAGCGGAGTCAGGGGATATGGGGAGAAGGCAGGAATGGTGTACTGATTGGGGATGATCAGCCATGATCACATTGAATGGCGGTGCTGGCTCGAAGGGCCGAATGGCCTACTCGTGCACCTATTGTCTATTGTCTATTGTCTATTGTCTATTTCCTTCATGATCTTATACACCTCTATAAGATCACCTCTCACCTACACTCCATGGAATACAGTCCTGGCCTGTCCAACCACTCCCAATAGCTCAGGCCCTCAAGTCCTGGCAACATCCTCGTAAATCTTCTCTGCACTCTTTATAGCTTAACAACATATTTCCTATAGCAGGGTGACAAAAATTGAACACAATACTCCAACTGTAGCCTCACCAGTGCCTTGTATAGCTGTAACATAACATTCCAACTTCTGTACTCCAAACTCTGACCACTTGACCTACCTGTGACGTCACTTTCAATGAACTATGTACCTACATTCCTAGATCCCTTTGCTCTACAACATTCTCCAGAGCCCTGCCATTTACATTGAAGGCCCTGCCCTTGTTATTCGACTTCTCAAAAAGCAACACCTTTGCTTTGCAGTGTGAAAAACAAAACCTAACCCCAGTCTTCAAAACTGTTTGATCTAATGTGGAAGGATGGGTTGGGATGGGGGGAGCATTGAGTGGAATGTTGTACGAGACAGGAGTGTGTAAGAGTAACTGGCTGGAGTAAATGAATACACCAGCTCATTGTCCCAAGTGAGTGCAATAGGGTGAGCCAAATGCTCCATTTAGCAATGCACTGAGATGGCTTGTTATCTAAAGATTTATGGAGCTTTTTGTATAATGAAAACAGCAGTTAATATGTCTGGTGGAGATGTCTGATTTGTATGCACATTTTATGCACAGTGTTGCTTACTCAATGCCCTTCATGGAATTCAGTGAGCATCATGATAATAGTGATTAATATTGGTCGCATGTTAAGAATTTAAAGTTAATGTTTTTATTATTGGTCCTTTCCGACAAATAAGATACAAAGCGAGATATAAACATTTTAGCAGTAAGATTGCATATTGAGGTAGACTCCATTTTGAATTACTTCATTCTTTTGCTATTCCAAATATACTTAATAATGCTGATGTAGCAGGAGCAATACTGATTAAATTATAGAAAAAGTAGTATAACTAAGTATTTTGCTCATATAAGTATTTTGCTTATGATTGAAGGATGTAGTGTGATTTGCAGTAGCTTATTGGTGTTCTTATGTGCTATAGCTTAATTAGAACTAATTTTTAATTATAAAATATACGTCTACATATTGCTCATTTAGAAAGTAATAACAATGTATCTCCTAAAGCCCAGCTAATAATATAATAGAATATCTTGCATTACTTCTTCTAATTCAAATACCTCAAGGCCAAGCTTTAAATAGTTTATTAATAAAAGTGTAGATTGCGTGTGAGAACATTTTATTTATCAATCCTTCTAGCTATTCATTGTGTGGGAACCTCAGCTGTTTTGCTACATGAAATGTGAGATCAGCTCATGCCTTTTTGAAGCATCACCACACCATGTGATGTTTGTCTGGTGCAACTAAGAGCAACAAAATGCACCTAAAGATATTTTGTGCTTGTAGCTCAGCAACAGGCTGGCTCCACCTTCTCAAGGACAATACATAACAAAGACGCCTGGATTCTGAGCATGAATTTAACAAAAGACTTTCGGTACAATTGAACTGATCACCTCTTCAGATGCTTTCTTAACAGTTCATTTACATAGAATACTACAGCACATGAACATGCTCTTAAGCCCACAATATCCGTACCAAACACGATGTCAAGATCAATTAATCTCATCTGCCTGCACATGATCAATATTCTCCATTCCATTCATATTCACGTGCCTATCTAAAACTACTTAAATGCCACTACCTGTATCGTGTTTGCCTCTAGCATTACCCTGGCGGCACGTTCCAGGCACCCACCACTCTGTGTAAAAAAATCGCCCCGTATGTCACCTTTAAACTTTGCCCCTCTCATCTTAAAGTTATGCCTTCAAGACGTTTGACATTTTCACCCTGGGAAAAAAATTCTGATCTATTTCAACTTCATCATCCTACTTGTAAGAGAACATTTTTTTAAATTGTATAATAAAGAAGCTCAACCTTGGAAGCTAGAAGGTGGGAGCTGGAAACTTCCTTTCTTTACCACAAATATATATGCCTTTATTAATTAAAATTTGAAAATATGAAATATGGTATCCATTCACGTTGCTTTGAATGCTCGTACTGCTGCTTACAACTCTGGCCTGGCATCCGGTAACATGGATGATTACAAGGCAGTCCTATAGATTGCGAAGGGCGGTGAGAGATGAAAAAAGGAGGTACAGGGACAGGATGGAGTCGCAGATGGAGCAGCGTGACACCAGATGCCTATGGCAGGGGCTATGGACTATAACAAATTACCAGAGCAGCTTTCCCCTCAACCGGGAGTGTCGGCGCCTCCTTAGCTAATGACCTGAACTCTTTTTATGCACAGTTTGAGGTGGGCAAAAACACCCCTAGCTTGCCGGCTAACAACAACATCGTCAGCACGCTGGATAGCGAGGCTCGAGTGAGGTACACTGCTGGGGATGAGCACACATTCAAGCACGACGTGAGGGGGGCTCTGACGTGTGTGAACATGAGGAAAGCTGTAGGCCAACCTCTCCCTGGCCAGGTCCGAGGTCCCTACCTGCTTCTAGCGATCCACCATTGTACCAGTGCCTAAGAATGCCTCTCCAGCCTGCTTGAATGACTACCGACCGGTGCCCCTCACTTCGGTAGTAATAGAAACATAGAAACATAGAAAATAGGTGCAGGAGTAGGCCATTCAGCCCTTCGAGCCTGCACCGCCATTCAATATGATCATGGCTGATCATCCAACTCAGTATCCTGTACCTGCCTTCTCTCCATACCCCCTGATCCCTTTAGCCATAAGGGCCACATCTAACTCCCTCTTAAATATAGCCAATGAACTAGCCTTAACTACCTTCTGTGGCAGAGAATTCCAGAGATTCACCACTCTCTGTGAGAAAAATGTTTTCCTCATCTCGGTCCTAAAAGATTTCCCCCTTATCCTTAAACAGTGACCCCTTGTTCTGGACTTCCCAAACATCGGGAACAATCTTCCTTCATCTAGCCTGTCCAACCACTTAAGAATTTTGGGGTTTCTATAAGATCCCCCCTCAATCTTCTAAATTCTAGCGTGTACAAGCCGAGTCTATCCAGTCTTTCTTCATATGAAGGTCCTGACATCCCAGGAATCAGTCTGGTGAACCTTCTCTGTACTCCCTCTGTGGCAAGAATAACTTTCCTCAGATTTGGAGACCAAAACTGTACGCAATACTCCAGGCGTGGTCTCACCAAGACCCTGTACAACTGCAGTAGAACCTCCCTACTCCTTTACTCAAATCCTTTTTCTATTAAAAGGGGGGGGGGGGGGGATTAAAATGCAAGTTTGTATTGATTGCTGGAGAGGGATTTCCTCGGGCTGCTACCTGATGAAGAAAAAACGATCGGACTACCTTTCCGTTTTTTTTTTTTTTAAATCGCTGGACAATTTAATTGCTGGATTAAAGGAAAAAGTGATTTCTAATGCCCTCAACGCCTTCAACGTCACGGATCGCAATATCAGGACAAAACAAAAGGTATGTTGTGTATTTCACATATAATCTTGCTTCTTCAGACTTGGCTTGAGTTTAATTTTACGATGTGAAAATGTTATTTAGGCCCTATACGAATTGGCCATGTCTTGCCTGCCGATATGGGCTTAAAATTTACAGCAACGGCAACGTTCCAATCGATCACATTCCAGCCACACCCACTCTCAAGATGATTAAAATCCTCATTTTTTTTGGACAATCATATCATGAGCATCTAAATCATCTATATTTTGTGTTATTGTCCATCCATGATCAATATTTTTATACTAAATATCCACAACAGTTTTAGTCACATGTATTATGCAAAAAATAATAATTTTGATTATATTGAGAGTGGATGTTTCTGGATTAATTTATGGGAATAAAACATTAAATTCCTTCTATTTGGCATATAAATTCATGACAGTGGGTGTAAAGAGCTCAAACTCACACAGGTTGAAACGCAAGCATCTTTATTATTCAGGAAATGATCTTGCAAGCAAGTCATTACACGTTCACACTGCTGCAGTTATCGGCAGGCAGTGGGCGAGTCTTTACACTATGAATGTTATAATTAGGAGGAATTATAATTACTAAGCACTCTAATTGGCTAACATTCTTATATAAATGAAAAACGAATAAAGCATTACAACTGCAACAAGTAAATAAAATGTTAAATGCAAATCGCCACATCTAATAATAATGGGTTAAACATAATCACCATATCTAACAGGTGGCTTGCCAGTTCGCCCTGTCCTCGTATGGTAAGGAGCTGCCTCATCAACCTTTTTCTCCGAAAAGTTAAGGGCGCGGTTCAGTGAGCCCGATGGGCTATGGGGAGACACTGTAAGGGAGCCCATGGAAGACCGTCACGGGGGAACCGGAGAACCGGATACAAAAGGGGCGTGGGGGCAGACCGACGTGGGGAGTGGATGGGGCTGGCGGCGGCAGATGATGGAATGGCTGGAACAGCAATCACTTTAAAGTTGAGCGGTGGGGCATCAAGACCCTGGAGCACCGGACGCATTGGAGGTGTTGAAGGTTGCGTCTATAGATGCAATGGTGCTGCCGACGTCGACCAGGTAGGAACGCGGTTCCTTTGAGGGGCAATAAATGTACCCTAGTTTGATATGTCCTTTGTCTGTTTGTAGTCGGACCACTTGGCCTTGAATGAGAGGCTTAAGTGGTCTGCTGGTCTTGTCGTAACTTTTACATATGCATTCTTGTACTACAGTCGGGGTGACAACTTTAGGTTTTAGTTGATCTTGGGCGACTGGCAAATGAGGTTGCGTTGAGTGGGACATCAGGTGTTGAGCTGGGGAACCGAGAATGTTATCTCTAGCAATATTTTGCAGGTTCAACCGGTCCAGGTAAACATCAGATTTAGTTTGGTAGGAGCGCTCCATGAGTTGTTTGCTGCTCCGAACAGCACGCTCGGCAAGTCCATTGGAGTGTGGATATTCTGGGCTGCTGGTGACATGTCGAAAGTTGCTGGTGCGGTGCCAGTCTGTTACAGATCGTGCATGATTCTGTTTTCTCCCGAATGTACTTGGTCATTCCGGGCCAATAAATCATGGTAGCCTCCACGCCTGGATGACCACCGTGGATCTCCTCATAGTACTCATTTCACAGGGATGAGGGGATGACCGTCTTGTGACCTTTAACAATCACTCCATCCTGTAGTACTTGTTCGTCACGCACTAGGAAGTAGGGTCGTAACTCAGCGGGTGTGCTAGATTGTTTGTTTGGCCACCCGCCTTTGATGATGGAAGTTAGCAGTTGGGAGGTTTTATCTGCAGCAGTGTGTTCGGCGAGGCGGCGCAGGCGGTCGGTGGGAACAAACGAGACTTTCAGAATGGAGAATTCGTCCTGTTCAAATGGGTGTTCGCTGGTGGTGAGTGGAGCTCTAGATAGAATGTCTGCGATGTGCATGTCTTTACCTTTTTTGTAGACAATGTGAAAATCGAACCGTTGTAGCTGCATCATCATGCGTTGGAGCCTGGCTGGGGCAGCATGAATCGGTTTGCTCAGGATGGTGACAAGTGGTTGATGATCATTCTCTACCGTGAAGGTTTTGCCAAAAATAAAGTCTCTGAATTTGGAACAGGTGAAAACCACGGCAAGTAGTTCTTTCTCTATCTGTGCATACCGTTGCTCAATATCAGTTAGGGTACGAAATGCGTAGGACACGGGCATTAAGTCGCCATTGAAAGAAATTTGCAGACATGCAGCACCTAGTCTGTACTGGGATGCATCGCAGGTGAGTGTGACAGGCAGATTGATGTTGAAATATGCCAGGGTTGGTGCACTGGCGAGCTGTAATTTTAATGTCTCAAAGGATCGTTGATGTGATGGGTACCATGACCAGGTGTTGTCTTTGTGGGTCAGTTGACGTAGTGGAGCTGACAATTCACTGAGATTAGGGATGAATTTGCCCAAGTACTGTAGTTGACCATACCCAAAAATCGTTGAAGGCTGGTGACGTCGGTTGGTACTGGCAGCTCGTTAATTGCTGCAGTCTTCAATGGGTCAGGTTTCAACCCGTTGCTGGTGAATACGTGACCGACATAGGTGACTTCTGGAATTCTGAACTTGCAGTTTAGAGGGTTGAGTTTAAAATTAATGTCTCTGGCACGGTTCAACACCCTTCGTAGGTTGGCATCATGTTCGGTTTCATCTCGGCCGTATACGAGGATGTCGTCAACAATGATGGCACAAGGAATTTCGGCGAACATTGCTCTCTGGAAGACTTCGCTGGCAGAGTTGATACCAAAAGGCATTCTTAGAAATTGGTAGCGGTCGAACGGGGTGGCGAAGGTTGTTAGTGCGGATGACGCATGATCTAATGGGATTTGCCAAATGGAATTCTTAGCATCTGAAACTGAGAAGATGGTTGCGTTACCGATCTGAGCCGCTACATCTTCAGTGGTCCTCATCGGGTAGTGTTGTCGTTTAATTGCCGTGTTCAAATCTTTAGGATTGATGCAGATGCGTAATTCCTTCTTGTCTTTCTTGGTGGTGACGACCATGGTGGAGACCCAATCGGAGGGTTCGCTGACCTCGGCAATGACTCCGATAGAGACCATATGTTTTTGTTTGTCGTGTACTTTCTCTCGCATGCCGTGGGGGACGCGGTGAGGTGCACGTACAATCGGGGTGCCAGTATGGCCAACAGAGATTTTGTATATTGCTGGTAGCTTGCCGAGTTTGTCGTCAAACAAGTCCTTGTAGTTGGATAGCATCTGTTGTGTTGGTCCTTCCGTCAAACAGAGTTTGTGGACAGCACGCCCGAAATAGACCAGACCTAAGTCATGGCAGGCATTGATGCCAAGCAGGGTTTCCGAGCTTGGCTGGACAATGTAAAAAAGTAAGTTCTTTGTCTGCTCGTTGATGGTACATTTCAGATCAGCTTTACCCAACAGGTGAAGAATTTCACCTCCGTAAGCATGTAAGGTGGAGGAGTCTTTTGTCATGAGCTCAGTGGTTCTTATCTTGTCGAACGCTTTGAGTGACATGACATTTACCTTGGTGCCGGTATTGACTTTGGCAATCAGAGGTTTTTTATTGATGGTCACCGCAGGAACAGTTACTACGTTTGAGGTGCGCAGGTTTAGGGAAAGTACGGTAGGCTCAGTGTCTGAGTTATCAGAGTCGTTCCTGTGGGAAGATTCGTCCTGTTCATGGGAATCTGAATCGGACAGGTCTTGTTGAATCAGGTGCAGCTTCATCATTGAAGCTGTACTCCCACTAGATCGACAACAATTAGCAAAGTGCTTGAGTTTTTGCACTTATGACATACTTTCCCATGGGCTACACAAAACTGGCGCCCCCTGGAGTGGAAATAGTTACAATTAGAGCACCTCGTGGCAGGCACTTTCTGATCTTGCGGGATGCATTGAGAAATCTTTGTGGAGAATAGCTAGCCAGATTCACATTAAGTTGTTGATTAGGTTACCACTATCAAAGTCAGCAAGTGGTGCTCCAGTCTCAGCCATCCGACAAGCATGAATTGCTTGCTCCAAAGTCAGATCAGCAATACGGCTCTCAGCTTGCGGTCGCTCATTCCTCCCACAATTTTATCACGTACTAGCTCATTTGTAAACTCATCAAATCTGCAACAAGAGCTGATATGTCTCAGATCACTGATAAATCGTTCCACAGGCTCATCAGCCTGTTGCATACGTTCAAAGAATCTCGTCCTCTCGAGGATTCTGTTAGACGGCAGATCACATAGTTCTCTGAACTTCTTCAGCAGAACCATCGAGTTGTCAATAGTTTCAGCCGGCACCACTACCAGACCATTCCCGTCTAGTTGAGCTGGTGTGAAATCAAAAGAGTCAGCGCGGATCATAGCCTCCGGACCTGCTAAATTCAACAACAGTGAAGCTTTAAAATCATCGGGATCGTTTCGGTGAACGATGCGGATATAATGAGAGTAGTCCTTCTCAAACATTTGCCAACGCTCAGCAATATCGGAATCAAACACGAGCGGGCTAGGTTTTCGACAAGAGTTAGCCATGTCGTCAAAATGACTCACAAATAAAAACTGATAAATAAAATAAATTGTGATATACAGATGTGGGCTAGACCCGATTTTCAAAACTCACACAGGTTGAAACACAAGCATCTTTATTATTCAGGTCATAATCTTGTAAGCAGGTCATTACACATTCACACTGCTACAGTTACCGGCAGGCAATGGGCGAGTCCTTACACTATGAATGTTATAATTAGGCGGAATTATAATTACTAAGCATTCTAATTGGCTAACATGCAATAGCTAATCTACAGTGAGATTTAAAAATCATGTTATATTGTGAATTACATAGAAACATAGAAACATAGAAATGTTTCTTGTGTGAATGGGATCAGTTTGTTACTTGGATACTTAGGCTATTTAAAAATGTTAGCCTTTTCTTAAGAAATGGATAGAAATTTAGATCTAGTAATTGAATTTAGATGAATTTAGATGAATTGAATTGATTAGATGAATTTGATGAAACTGATGAATATTAATTTTTTGTTGGGTATTTACTCTTTGTTGGGTATTTACTCTTTGTTTTAGCGTTTAGCTTTATAATTTCTAACTTTTTTTCTAAAAGTGCAAATAATAACTTGTTTCTGTTAATGCTGTTCAGTGTTTTTTAATTTACATTATAACAGATGTCTCCGAAGAAGAAATACAAAATTGTCAATCCAAAAGCCCAGCCAGGCATAGCTAGAGTTCACCTTGAAGTTAATTTCTCTGTCATGCCCGAGTCTAAGAGGGATAGTAAAAATGGACACATCTTGTACTTGTATACCTCGTATGGAAAAAGTCTGTATGAAACTGAGAAATTGCTGATTTCACATTTCTCTTTGTCGGATGCAGAAGGCTATTCATTTGCTGCTGTTAACTCAAGGGTGAGGACTCTCGTTAACCGGACTTTGCTTAAGTTTAAAATACTCAGCAAATCCCAAGGAACTAGGAGCATTTATGAAAATTTGTGATGAAACTTTTAAACTTCCAGAAGGCAGTCAACACATGTCTTTACATGACATTCCACCGCCTGGTGCTCAAGATCCTGAATCCTTGACATCTGCTGAAAGCCAAGTGCCCATAGTTCAAGACATGGGCGATGACAGTCACAGTCTCCTCCACTGAATCTAGCAACGCCAATGACAGCTGCTGCCTCACCTGAACCAATGCCATTGACATCTAGTGTTTCAATAAGATGTAGCAGATAATTTCTAAGTCTTACACCAAGGAAACAGAAAATGAAGAAAAGACTAAACTTTGTCTACATCCAAGGTCGCTCTTGCACTAAAGTATCGCACAAAGATCAGTGAACTTAGGGCACAGTTGAAAACTCCCAAACGTGTAGTTAATCAAGCCTTATGGGGCTTTCTCACGGGGCGACTTGACGCAAGAGGTAACCAGAGTTGAACATCGTGGGAACCTCGTACGATAACCGTACGGCATTCGTGGACCACCGTGGACCACCGTGGCGCTAACGGCAGGTACTCGTGTAACTTGTTGACTCGGGAGAAAATTCAAGTAAGCTTGAATTTCTCCAAGAGTGACTTAGATACATAGATACATAGAAAATAGGTGCAGGAGTAGGCCATTCGGCCCTTCAAGCCTGCACCGCCATTCAATATGATCATGGCTGATCATCCAACTCAGTATCCGGTACCTGCCTTCTGTAAGTTATTGGGGCAAACCCGGACTTGGATAAGGACATGGATATTTTAAAAGACAGATTTGCTGGCTGCAAGGGAAAATCCCCCCCCCCAATCCACAGAAAGAATCAATTTCAAGTTTCAAACCCGTCTGGCCTGTGGACTTGGACATCACACAATGGTGTGAACAGGAAAGGCTGAGACGGAGATAACGAGATTCTCTTGGATACACAAAGGAAGGAACCAAGCCTCAGCAGACGCTGGTAAACAGGCCAGCACAAACACAATCACCATCGGGGATGATAACGATCAGGCTGAGGGATCATGACATCAGCAAACCCCTTATCATCGGAAGCCTATTGTTCATGCCAGATCGAAACTGGGAAACATCAAAAGAACCCCTTCTACCCAGAGGACCACCTGGGGGTTTCAAAGGAAGCTCAGGTATAAAAGCCGAAGTCAAGCAAGAACTCTCTCTCTCTTCCTGCTCTCTTCCTGCTCTTCCTGCTCTGCTGGACAGCTCGTGGGCCTGCATCGACTTAGCTGTGAGTATCCTGGTGACCTGGTGAAGTTCCCGAAATAGGAGGTTGAGGGGAGAAAGGTCAAGGGGGAGTATGCTTGCAAGTAAAATTGTGTTAAAGTGAGTTTCACGACGTGCCCGATAGTTTTCCGTCCATAGTCTTAGTTTAAAGCATAAGTTTAGCCACGTATTGTGTAGTGTTGGTGAGATTCGATTTCTCATTGTTTAATAAACCTGTAAATTTTAGACTTGCTTTGAGTCCATCTTGGTTTCTGTTTTCTCTCATCGGCACACTCTGGTCAATTCAACCTTTTTATCATATCCCACCATAATTCCGAGGTCTAGAACCTAGGGGAATCCTTTTGTGGAGTAAAGGGAAACGCAAAACCCCTACACTTCTCTCCATACCCCCTGATCCCTTTAGCCACAAGGGCCACATCTAACTCCCTCTTAAATATAGCCAATGAACTGGCCTCAACTACCCTCTGTGGCAGAGAGTTCCAGAGATTTACCACTCTCTGTGTGAAAAAGATTCTTCTCATCTCGGTCCTGAAGGATTTCATCTTTATCCTTAAGCTGTGACCCCTTGTCCTGGACTTCCCCAACATCGGGAACAATCTTCCTGCATCTAGCCTGTCCAACCCCATAAGAATTTTGTACGTTTCTATAAGATCCCCTCTCAATCTCCTAAATTCTAGCGAGTATAAGCCAAGTCTATCCAGTCTTTCTTCATATGAAAGTCCTGACATCCCAGGAATCAGTCTGGTGAACCTTCTCTGCACTCCCTCCATGGCAATAATGTCCTTCCTCAGATTTGGAGACCAAAACTGTACGCAATACTGCAGGTGTGGTCTCACCAAGACCCTGTACAACTGCAGTAGAACCTCCCTGCTCCTATACTCAAATCCTTTTGCTATGAAAGCTAACATACCATTCGCTTTCTTCACTGCCTGCTGCACCTGCATGCCTACTTTCAATGACTGGTGTACCATGACACCCAGGTCTCGTTGCATCTCCCCTTTTCCTAATCGACCACCATTTAGATAATAGTCTGCTTTCCTGTTTTTGCCACCAAAGTGGTAACCTCACATTTATCCACATTATACTGCATCTGCCAAACATTTGCCCACTCACCCAGCCTATCCAAGTCACCTTGCAGTCTCCTAGCATCCTCCTCACAGCTAACACTGCCCCCCAGCTTAGTGTCATCCGCAAACTTGGAGATGTTGCCTTCAATTCCCTCATCCAGATCATTAATATATATTGTAAATAGCTGGGGTCCCAGCACTAAGCCTTGCGGTATCCCACTAGTCACTGCCTGCCATTGTGAAAAGGACCCGTTTACTCCTACTCTTTGCTTCCTGTTTGCCAGCCAGTTCTCTATCCACATCAATACTGAACCCCCAATACCGTGTGCTTTAAATTTGTATACTAATCTCTTATGTGGGACCTTGTCGAAAGCCTTCTGAAAGTCCAGATACAACTGGTTCTCCCCTATCCACTCTACTAGTTACATCCTCGAAAAATTCTATAAGATTCGTCAGACATGATTTACCTTTCGTAAATCCATGCTGACTTTGTCCAATGATTTCACCACTTTCCAAATGTGCTGCTATCCCATCTTTAATAACTGACTCTAGCAGTTTCCCCACTACCGATGTTAGACTAACTGGTCTGTAATTCCCCGTTTTCTCTCTCCCTCCCTTCTTAAAAAGTGGGGTTACGTTTGCTACCCTCCAATCCTCAGGAACTACTCCAGAATCTAAAGAGTTTTGAAAAATTATCACTAATGCATCCACTATTTCTGGAGCTACTTCCTTAAGTACTCTGGGATGCAGCCTATCTGGCCCTGGTGATTTATCGGCCTTTAATCCATTCAATTTACCCAACACCACTTCCCGACTAACCTGGATTTCACTCAGTTCCTCTATCTCCTTTGACCCGCGGTCCCCTGCCAGTTCCGGCAAAACTTTTGCAGTCAGTTTTTATGTTCCCTGCCAGTTTTCTTTCATAATCTATTTTCCCTTTCCTAATTAAGCCCTTTGTCCTCCTCTGCTGGTCTCTGAATTTCTCCCAGTCCTCTGGTATGCTGCTTTTTCTGGCTAATTTGTACGCATCATCTTTTGCTTTGATACCATCCCTGATTTCCCTTGTTATCCACGGATGCACTACCCTCCCTGATTTATTCTTTTGCCAAACTGGGATGAACAATTTTTGTAGTTCATCCATGCAGTCTTTAAATACCTTCCATTGCATATCCACCGTCAACCCTTTTAGAACTAATTGCCAGTCAATCTTGGCCAATTCACGTCTCATACCCTCAAAGTTACCTTTCTTTAAGTTCAGAACCGTTGTTTCTGAATTAACAATGTCACTCTCCATCCTAATGAAGAACTCAACCATATTATGGTCACTCTTGCCCAAGGGGGCACGCACAACAAGACTGCTAACTAACCCTTCCTCATTACTCAATACCCAGTCTAGAATAGCCTGCTCTCTCGTTGGCTCCTCTACATGTTGGTTTAGATAACTATCCCGCATACATTCCAAGAAATCCTCTTCCTCAGCACCCCTGCCAATTTGATTCACCCAATCTATATGTAGATTGAAGTCACCCATTATAACTGTTTTGCCTTTGTTGCACGCATTTCTAATTTCCTGTTTGATGCCATCCCCAACTTCACTACTACTGCTAGGTGGCCTGTACACAACACCCACCAGCGTTTTCTGCCCCTTAGTGTTTCGCAGTTCTACCCACACTGATTCCACATCCTCCAAGCTAATGTCCTTCCTTTCCACTGCGTTAATCTCCTCTCTAACCTGCAACGCTACTCCACCATCTTTTCCTTTCTCTCTATCCCTCCTGAATATTGAATATCCCTGGATGTTCAGCTCCCAGCCTTGGTTACCCTGGAGCCATGTCTCCGTGATCCCGACTATATCATAATCATTAATAGCTATCTGCATGTTCAACTCATCCACCTTATTACGAATGCTCCTTGCATTGAGACACAAAGCCTTCAGGCTTGTTTTTACAACGCTCTTACCCCTTATACAATTATGTTGAAAAGTGGCTCTTTTTGATTTTTGCCCTGGATTTGTCTGCCTGCCACTTTTACTTTTCACCTTGCTACCTATTGCTTCCGCCCGCATTTTACACCCCTCTGTTTCTCTGCTCACCCATTTAAGAACCCCACCACCTCTTATTCTCTGTTTATTATTGTTTTCTTCTTTCCCCCCTACATGTTGGGTCTGAATGCTTTCCTTCTCTGCCTCCTGCCTCACACACTTGTACACTTGTGGTTGAAGATTGCAACATTATATGCACATAGTGGCCAGTGCGATATCCGTAATAACTCTTGCGTTTACCGTGGGAACTCCTGCGAACGGTGAACCCGGAAGCTGGACAGAGGGGACAGAAGGTGAGTAAAAAAGGTGGTCTCAATATCGCCAATGGAACATGTGTCCATCGAGGACGTCCCACCTCATTGTCATTGTTGGAGAATCTTTTTAACAGGAACACTTGCAGAGATGGCTCCCAGAAAAGCTCAAAGAAAGGGGGTAAAGCATGTCAGAAAGGTTTTTTGCCATGCAGGAGAATGAGGAGGAGACGCAGCAAGAGAGACAGATGGAGAGGCAACAGGAGATGCCACAGATAACACTGCCTGTGGGCTCCTTGGAGCAGGGAGAGGGTGAGCAAGGTGGATTTCAGATTGCCTCCCCAGTAGCCATTGTAGGAATAGCCTCAACAGACGCGTATATAAAGGGAAGATGGCAGAAGGTAAGGCCATATAACTTCACCAGGGAACAAAAGGGGGAACTTGTAGAATGGTACCAATTCAACGAAATTCTTTACGATAAATCCAGAGAGGATTACAGAAACAGGGAGAAAAAACGGAACCTGCTGGAGACGAAGGCTGCGGAGTATCCCGGGTGCTCATGTGAGTATATATAACGATATATTAGTACATCAACAGGAAAACTATTTAATGTTATCCATGATTTAAAAACATACATTGCTATTGATGTAAAAGTGCTGTTTTTGCAGTTAACTTAAACTTCTCTTATAAGTGTGTCTGTGCCCTGCAGCTGCAAAGTAAAAAAGTCGCAGACAGCTTTTACACGCTCTGTGTTTGAAGTTGGAATCATGTCTCCAAGAGCCATAAAATAAATTATGCATGAGGGCAGGCAATTTTCACTTGTAATGCTTGTCTTAAAAAAGGCTATCTGTATTTACAAACTTGTGCTCAGGTATCCAAGAAGCACAATAAATACCTCATTAAAATGCGGAGGGCAGGCTCTTAAACAGGCCTCTATTTACTGTCCAGAACTTTTAATATAACGGAAGACATCGTTGAAAGATGGGCTTCACCCAGTGAGACTTCCTCTTAATTCTCTTTTTAATTAATCTCACCCTTCTGCCTTCATGCAAGCGTCCTCGGTTCACATAGAGGGCTGCTGCATACAGCGCGTCAATGAAAAACACCACCATCCTGTACTCGAAACTACTTAGTACAGGCATGTCTCCAAATGAGCCAATTCAACCAAGGGAGGATATTTATAGTGTGTGAAAAGAAAAGTGACATCATTTGTGTCACGTGATGATTTAACAACACTTCACAGTTCAAAATGTTCATTCAAGATTTAACGGGAAAGCTCGGGAGATGGACAAGTCACTCGCGCAAATAACAGAAATGCCGAGTACCCGTGGGAACTCTTTATCTACCCCCCGTTATATCGTGTGATATCGTGCTAGACCACGACCACTTCACTCTGGTTACATCTTGCGTCAAGTCGCCCCGTGAGAAAGCCCCATAAAAGAGAAAGCAAAACCAAATAGATTTGAAGGACAGAAAGATTCAGGAACTCAAAACCAAATTACGTGGGAAAACTTTTGCACGAGAGCTTGCTGAAACCAAGGCAGAGTTTTTGAGACTTAAAAAAGCACACAGACAATTGCTCAAGTTTTGTGGCAGTAAGAAAAAGAGGAAAACTGTTTCAATTCACCAGTACAGAAAAGTTCAGAGAAAACTAAAGGACAGGGAAGAGGAATTGAGATGCCTCGAATTTGATAATCTTGTCATCAAAGAAACAATCGAAACTCTGCAGGCTGCCAGTATTGTCAAGTCAAAGGTGGACCAGAAGACTTGTTCCTCAACAACAAGGATGCATGTGTTTGACTGTATTGTCAACAAAACTCCCACAGCAAACATTCCAATCCTGATAAACCAGTTCGACACGAGGAGTGGACTTAATCTGGATCATGTTCCTCGACGCAGTGCAGTTGAAGTTATGGAGAATTGGGAGCTATTGCTGAGTTGCAGACAGCAGAAATGATCCTAGCAACAAAGGGTTTGACTGTGGGTTTTGATGCAACCACCCATGAAGAGACCCATATTAACAGTGCACACTTCACCACCACAAATAAATGTCTTTCTGCAGCAGTCGATGAATTGGCTGGTGGGACTGCTGAGAACTATGCGCAACATATTTGCCAAACAGTTGACAATTTGTGTAAAACTTACACTTATTTCAATGAGCAAGCAGATATCCAAGACACCAGGCAAAAGATAATCGACAACATTACAAATACACGGAGTGACAGGTGTGCAGCTAATCATGCTGCTAATAGGATTGTGAACAGCGAGTGGGGTAAATCTTTGAATGAGCTCTACTGCCACTTGCATCCTCTTGACTCCATCGCAACATCAGTTACTCAGCCTTCAAAATGCAGAAACAATCCAGAGGCAGTCTTGTTTGGGAAGGACTGTCTAGCAGGTAATGTCATACTGCAGAAGAACAAACTTTGTTACAAGAATGGAAAAGGGGACCCAATAGGATTTGTTGCATTTTTGGATGAAAGGAACATCCCCCGAGGTGTCCTTCCACGGTACCGTCGCAACAGATTACATATACTTCTCCATATTAGTGGCAAGCTCATAGAACATTATGCTGAATAGTGGAACATCCTGTGGGGGGTTGAGAAGCGCCATCCTCCATGACTTCACCCAGGCTGAAGCAAAAGTAGAACTTCAGATATTAGGCTTACTTGACAAATATCTGACTGGGCCTTGGATGAAGCGCTTCTACTCTTCAAGCCAGAATCAGATCAACTAAGTTGATGGCATCAAAGTGGTTAAAGGGATGATTGCTGCTCTAAGGAAGCCACAGAAAATCCAGAGAACTTGATATTGGCAAGGGAAGATTTATTTGGTGAGGAGGTGGATCTTGATGCCACATTGACAAAACATCAGGAGCTACCAGTACATCCACAGTTCAGTTCAATGATGAGGAGCTGTCTTCAAGCTGTCATCACTGTGTTGGAAAGGCAGTATAGTAAATACTTTGAACTTGATGCAACTGAGAAACTGAAGGAGGAGACTGCATCTGCAAGATCACACAAAATTGATACAGAGGAGATAATGGGGATGTTTAGCTCATCGAAACAGAAATCTCCCAATTCCACCATGTGTTATTTGTCATGTAGGATGCGGGCCTGCAAGAATAGACCAGACAACTTCCTTGATAATCTCGAGGAGCAACGAAGGGAGGAGGTGCTCTGTAAGGAAATGAAATGGGGTAGAGTTCAGAGGAACAGACGGAAGAAAAAACAGAAGGAATTGAGAGCAGAAATCATCAAGCGACAGAAAGACAAGGAGCATGCTCGGCTCGGGACATGAAAGAGAGGTAAAAACGAGGAAAAAA